>NC_068440.1:46051479-46068979 GCF_023373465.1 Oncorhynchus keta | reverse complement strand
CCCTGTTCACCGACGATGATGAGACAGCTAACAGGTAGATCAGAGACCAGACAGGACAACAACTTCTCTATGACTATATAACTATGACTATATATCTCTATAACTCCTCTATGTTATGTTAATAACTCCTCTATGTTGTGTTAATAACTCCTCTATGTTGTGTTAATAACTCCTCTATGTTGTGTTAATAACTCCTCTATGTTGTGTTAATAACTCCTCTATGTTGTGTTAATAACTCCTCTATGTTGTGTTAATAACTCCTCTATGTCGTGTTAATAACTCCTCTATGTTGTGTTAATAACTCCTCTATGTTGTGTTAATAACTCCTCTATGTTGTGTTAATAACTCCTCTATGTTGTGTTAATAACTCCTCTATGTTGTGTTAATAACTCCTCTATGTTGATTTATTAATAACTCCTCTCTGTTGTGGTAATAACTCCTCTATGTTGTTTTAACTCCTCTATGTTGTGTTAATAACTCCTCTATGTTGTGGTAATAACTCCTATATGTTGTGTTAATAACTCCTCTATGTTGATTTATTAATAACTCCTCTCTGTTGTGGTAATAACTCCTCTATGTTGTTTTAACTCCTCTATGTTGTGTTAATAACTCCTCTATGTTGTGTTAATAACTCCTCTATGTTGATTTATTAATAACTCCTCTATGTTGATTTATTAATAACTCCTCTCTGTTGTGGTAATAACTCCTCTATGTTGTTTTAACTCCTCTATGTTGTGTTAATAACTCCTCTATGTTGTGTTAATAACTCCTCTATGTTGTGTTAATAACTCCTCTATGTTGTGTTGATAACTCCTCTATGTTGTGTTAATAACTCCTCTATGTTGTGGTAATAACTCCTATATGTTGTGTTAATAACTCCTCTATGTTGTGTTAATAACTCCTCTATGTTGTGTTAATAACTCCTCTATGTTGTGTTAATAACTCCTCTATGTCGTGTTAATAACTCCTCTATGTTGTGTTAATAACTCCTCTATGTTGTGTTGATAACTCCTCTATGTTGTGTTAATAACTCCTCTATGTTGTGGTAATAACTCCTATATGTTGTGTTAATAACTCCTCTATGTTGTGTTAATAACTCCTCTATGTTGTGTTAATAACTCCTCTATGTTGTGTTAATAACTCCTCTATGTCGTGTTAATAACTCCTCTATGTCGTGTTAATAACTCCTCTATGTCGTGTTAATAACTCCTCTATGTCGTGTTAATAACTCCTCTATGTTGTGTTAATAACTCCTCTATGTCGTGTTAATAACTCCTCTATGTTGTGTTAATAACTCCTATATGTTGTGTTGATAACTCCTATATGTTGTGTTAATAACTCCTCTATGTTGTGGTAATAACTCCTATATGTTGTGGTAATAACTCCTCTATGTTGTGGTAATAACTCCTATATGTTGTGGTAATAACTCCTATATGTTGTGGTAATAACTCCTATATGTTGTGTTAATAACTCCTCTATGTTGTGTTAATAACTCCTCTATGTTGTGTTAATAACTCCTCTATGTTGTGGTAATAACTCCTCTATGTTGTGGTAATAACTCCTCTATGTTGTGGTAATAACTCCTATATGTTGTGGTAATAACTCCTCTATGTTGTGTTAATAACTCCTCTATGTTGTGTTAATAACTCCTCTATGTTGTGTTAATAACTCCTCTATGTTGTGTTAATAACTCCTCTATGTTGTGTTAATAACTCCTCTATGTTGTGTAATTACATCAAATTAAACCTTTATTTTGAAATCTATTTCTGGCTTATGTTTTGCTTAGTTGAGGGCCTTTCCACAATAACGGAATTAGGTTTTGACTGCGTTTATTTTTTCACTTTTAAAATGTATGACAAACATAGACCATTATTTTCTAAGTTTTATAAACCATACAACTCTATGACTCCAGAGACGCTACGTAAAATAATTTCAAAAGAAAAGGACAAAAACTATTTCCAAGGAGATCTATACAGAAGCAAACGTATTCTGACCAAATCTACCTAAGAATTTTATTCAACCGCGTTTTCCAAAAACTCAAAAATATCTGCTCCTCAGAAATATTAAATAAAATGTCTGCAGAAAGAATGGGATATCAGCTATGACATGGCATCTTGAGTTTGAAAAGATCTATTTTGATTATTATCGATCTACGTTTAAGTGAGTGGATATACGTAAATGTCATTCTCTTCATGTTTCATGATATTGGACATCACAACACAGTAGAGTATGGCAGTGGAGAGTAATGTACAGTTCAGTATTGCAGAATATAGTTCAGTACTGTGTAGTACAGTATTGCAGAATATAGTTCAGTACTGTGTAGTACAGTATTGCAGCATACAGTTCAGTACTGTGTAGTACAGTATTGCAGAATATAGTTCAGTACTGTGTAGTACAGTATTGCAGAATATAGTTCAGTACTGTGTAGTACAGTATTGCAGAATATAGTTCAGTACTGTGTAGTACAGTATTGGAGCATACAGTTCAGTACTGTGTAGTACAGTATTGTAGCATACAGTTAAGTACAGTGTAGTACAGTATTGCAGAATATAGTTCAGTACTGTGTAGTACAGTATTGCAGAATATAGTTCAGTACGGTGTAGTACAGTATTGTAGCATACAGTTCAGTACAGTGTAGTACAGTATTGCAGAATATAGTTCAGTACTGTGTAGTACAGTATTGTAGAATATACTTCAGTACTCACTGTACTGTATTCTACCCACTGTACTATACTATGCTACTACTACCACAATACTGTGCTCTACTCTACTGTACTCTACTGTACAGTATTATGCTGTACTCTACTCTACTCTACTCTACAAATACTCTACTCTACTCTACTGTGCTGTACTCTACTGTACTCTACGGTACTCTACTCTACTGTAATGTACATATACTCTACTCTACTGTACTGTATTCTACTGTACTCTACTGTACTATACTCTACTGTACTCTACTGCACCCTACTCTACTCTACTGTACTCGTCTGTACTCTACTGTTCTCTCTAAATATTTATATATTAATATAATATAAGAATAGATGTTATTTTCTACACACTAACACCTATTCACAAATAAATGTCTCCAACATGAAATCTATGGTGGTACTTCTATGTTGGTGCATCTATGGTGGCACATCTATGGTGGCACATCTATGGTGGTACTTCTATGTTGGTGCATCTATGGTGGTACATCTATGGTGGCACTTCTATGGTGGCACTTCTATGTTGGTGCATCTATGGTGGCACATCTATGGTGGTACATCTATGGTGGCACATCTATGGTGGTACATCTATGGTGGCACATCTATGTTGGTACATCTATGGTGGCACATCTATGGTGGCACATCTATGGTGGTACATCTATGGTGGCACATCTATGGTGGTACATCTATGGTGGCACATCTATGGTGGTACATCTATGGTGGCACATCTATGGTGGTACATCTATGGTGGTACATCTATGGTGGCACATCTATGGTGGTACATCTATGGTGGCACATCTATGTTGGTACATCTATGGTGGCACATCTATGGTGGTACATCTATGGTGGCACATCTATGGTGGTACATCTATGGTGGTACATCTATGGTGGCACATCTATGGTGGTACATCTATGGTGGTACATCTATGGTGGTACATCTATGGTGGCACATCTATGTTGGTGCATCTATGGTGGCACATCTATGGTGGTACATCTATGGTGGTACGTCTATGGTGGCACATCTATGGTGGCACATCTATGGTGGTACTTCTATGGTGGCACATCTATGGTGGTACATCTATGGTGGTACATCTATGGTGGCACATCTATGTTGGTGCATCTATGGTGGCACATCTATGGTGGTACATCTATGGTGGTACGTCTATGGTGGTACATCTATGGTGGTACATCTATGGTGGTACATCTATGGTGGCACATCTATGGTGGCACATCTATGGTGGCACATCTATGGTGGTACATCTATGGTGGTGCGTCTATGGTGGCACATCTATGGTGGCACATCTATGGTGGTACATCTATGGTGGTACATCTATGGTGGTACATCTATGGTGGCACATCTATGGTGGCACATCTATGGTGGCACATCTATGGTGGTACATCTATGGTGGTACATCTATGGTGGCACATCTATGGTGGTACATCTATGGTGGCACATCTATGGTGGTACATCTATGGTGGCACATCTATGGTGGCACATCTATGGTGGCACATCTATGGTGGCACATCTATGGTGGCACATCTATGTTGGTGCATCTATGGTGGCACATCTATGGTGGCACATCTATGTTGGTGCATCTATGGTGGCACATCTATGGTGGCACATCTATGGTGGCACATCTATGTTGGTGCATCTATGGTGGCACATCTATGGTGGCACATCTATGTTGGTGCATCTATGGTGGCACATCTATGGTGGCACATCTATGTTGGTGCATCTATGGTGGCACATCTATGGTGGCACATCTATGGTGGCACATCTATGGTGGCACATCTATGTTGGTGCATCTATGGTGGCACATCTATGGTGGCACATCTATGTTGGTGCATCTATGGTGGCACATCTATGGTGGCACATCTATGTTGGTACATCTATGGTGGCACATCTATGGTGGCACATCTATGTTGTACATCTATGGTGGCACATCTATGGTGGTACATCTATGGTGGTACATCTATGGTGGTACATCTATGGTGGTACATCTATGTTGGTACATCTATGTTGGTACATCTATGGTGGTACATCTATGGTGGCACATCTATGGTGGTACGTCCATGGTGGCACATTTATCGTGGTACATTTGTGGTGGCTCACAGGTTAAGAGCTTTTTTAAATTTTAAAACAGAAACAATTAGCTCGCTGCTCAGTTATTAAACATTAAAACTGCAAAGGTATGGAAAGAGAGAGATTAAAATCATGTCCTTTCAGTGAATAACTAGAGAGAGATAGTGACGGTGTGACAGAACAAGAGAGAGACGAGGACAAACGTCGCCGATGTTACAGACGTAATAGTTTTTTGGGGGTGCAGGGATAGGAGAGAAGGAGGCAGCGGACTGTGACATTTTCATTTTGCTTGCAAAGTCCTCCTCTGGTTTTATCAGGCAGAATGTATTTGAGTCCCAAATGGCACCCCATTCCCTATATAGTGCACTACTTTTGACAGCCAGGACACCCGTGATACAAGTCAGGATTCTGAGCACATCGGGAGATGACCTGGAAACCAGCATAGACGTGTGAAGTACGGATAGTGTTGACGTGTGAAGTATGGATAGTGTTGATGCTGTAGCATCCCCTTGAAAAAGGTAAATAAAAGCTAAATATTAATAAAAACATGTATTTTCTTTAGCATAGTATTATTATTTTTTTTTACAAATGTAGTTCGCAGGCCTTTCATAGTCCTGTATTAGTGGACTGATGTAGCGTTCAGGCTTTGCTATGGATTTGTTGATGGGAATGGTGAATGGGGTTAAGCATTTGCCTCTGGTGCCAACGGCTGCATGTTCAAATCTATCAATACAAAGTTTTGTTTGTTTGTTTTAAGTCTATCCCAAATCTTAACTATTCAGAGTCAATGCCTAGACTGAAGACTAAACTTAAAAATTCAGAGTCAATGCCTAGACTGAAGACTAAACTTAAAAATTCAGAGTCAATGCCTAGACTGAAGACTAAACTTAAAAATTCAGAGTCAATGCCTAGACTGAAGACTAAACTTAAAAATTCAGAGTCAATGCCTAGACTGAAGACTAAACGTAAAAATTCAGAGTCAATGCCTAGACTGAAGACTAAACTTAACTATTCAAAGTCAATGCCTAGACTGAAGACTAAACTTAAAAATTCAGAGTCAATGCCTAGACTGAAGACTAAACTTAAAAATTCAGAGTCAATGCCTAGACTGAAGACTAAACTTAAAAATTCAGAGTCAATGCCTAGACTGAAGACTAAACTTAAAAATTCAGAGTCAATGCCTAGACTGAAGACTAAACTTAAAAATTCAGAGTCAATGCCTAGACTGAAGACTAAACTTAACTATTCAAAGTCAATGCCTAGACTGAAGACTAAACTTAAAAATTCAGAGTCAATGCCTAGACTGAAGACTAAACTTAACTATTCAAAGTCAATGCCTAGACTGAAGACTAAACTTAAAAATTCAGAGTCAATGCCTAGACTGAAGACTAAACTTAAAAATTCAGAGTCAATACCTACACTCAACATTAAATAGTTTGGAATTTCAAGTTTAGAACAAATTCGAATTTTGCCATTTCATAAACATGGACGAACATCGGATTCTGTCGTGAGACTGTGAGAGTTTGTTGACTTTTGACCGGGGTCCATTTGAAATGCAGAATGTGTCTCTGCGCAGATCCACTGGGGACAATTTGGTCGAGAGTGTCGGGTCTGAATCATATTAATGTCCAGTGTTCCTCATCATATTAATGTCCAGTGCTCCTCATCATAATGTCCAGTGTTCCTCATCATAACGTTGTCCAGTGCTCCTCATCATAATGTCCAGTGTTCCTCATCATAGCGTTGTCCAGTGGTCCTCATCATATTAATGTCCAGTGTTCCTCATCATATTAATGTCCAGTGTTCCTCATCATATTAATGTCCAGTGTTCCTCATCATAATAATGTCCAGTGTTCCTCATCATATTAATGTCCAGTGTTCCTCATCATAATGTTGTCCAGTGCTCCTCATCATAATAATGTCCAGTGTTCCTCATCATATTAATGTCCAGTCTTCCTCATCATAACGTTGTCCAGTGCTCCTCATCATAATAATGTCCAGTGTTCCTCATCATATTAATGTCCAGTGTTCCTCATCATAATGTTGTCCAGTGCTCCTCATCATAATAATGTCCAGTGTTCCTCATCATAATAATGTCCAGTGCTCCTCATCATAATAATGTCCAGTGTTCCTCATCATATTAATGTCCAGTCTTCCTCATCATAACGTTGTCCAGTGCTCCTCATCATAATAATGTCCAGTGTTCCTCATCATATTAATGTCCAGTGTTCCTCATCATAATGTTGTCCAGTGCTCCTCATCATAATAATGTCCAGTGTTCCTCATCATATTAATGTCCAGTCTTCCTCATCATAACGTTGTCCAGTGCTCCTCATCATAATAATGTCCAGTGTTCCTCATCATATTAATGTCCAGTGTTCCTCATCATAATGTTGTCCAGTGCTCCTCATCATAATAATGTCCAGTGTTCCTCATCATATTAATGTCCAGTCTTCCTCATCATAACGTTGTCCAGTGCTCCTCATCATAATAATGTCCAGTGTTCCTCATCATATTAATGTCCAGTGTTCCTCATCATAATGTTGTCCAGTGCTCCTCATCATATTAATGTCCAGTGTTCCTCATCATATTAATGTCCAGTGTTCCTCATCATAATGTTGTCCAGTGCTCCTCATCATAATAATGTCCAGTGCTCCTCATCATATTAATGTCCAGTGCTCCTCATCATATTAATGTCCAGTGCTCCTCATCATATTAATGTCCAGTGCTCCTCATCATATTAATGTCCAGTGTTCCTCATCATATTAATGTCCAGTGTTCCTCATCATATTAATGTCCAGTGTTCCTCATCATATTAATGTCCAGTGTTCCTCATCATATTAATGTCCAGTGTTCCTCATCATATTAATGTCCAGTGTTCCTCATCATATTAATGTCCAGTGCTCCTCATCATATTAATGTCCAGTGTTCCTCATCATATTAATGTCCAGTGTTCCTCATCATATTAATGTCCTTGTTCCTCATCATAATAATGTCCAGTGTTCCTCATCATATTAATGTCCAGTGTTCCTCATCATAATAATGTCCAGTGTTCCTCATCATATTAATGTCCAGTGTTCCTCATCATAATAATGTCCAGTGTTCCTCATCATATTAATGTCCAGTGTTCCTCATCATAACGTTGTCCAGTATTCCTCATCATATTAATGTCCAGTGTTCCTCATCATATTAATGTCCAGTGTTCCTCATCATATTAATGTCCAGTGTTCCTCATCATATTAATGTCCAGTGTTCCTCATCATAATAATGTCCATTGTTCCTCATCATATTAATGTCAGTGTTCCTCATCATAATAATGTCCAGTGTTCCTCATCATATTAATGTCCAGTATTCCTCATCATATTAATGTCCAGTGCTCCTCATCATATTAATGTCCAGTGTTCCTCATCATATTAATGTCCAGTGTTCCTCATCATATTAATGTCCAGTGTTATAATAATAATATAATAATAATATATGCCATTTAGCTGACGCTTTTATCCAAAGCGACTTACAGTCATGTGTGCATACATTCTACGTATGGGTGGTCCCGGGAATCGAACCCACTACCCTGGCGTTACAAGCGCCATGCTCTACCAACTGAGCCACAGAAGGACCATGTGCTCCTCATCATAATAATGTCCAGTGTTCCTCATCATATTAATGTCCAGTGTTCCTCATCATATTAATGTCCATTGTTCCTCATCATATTAATGTCCTTGTTCCTCATCATATTAATGTCCAGTGTTCCTCATCATATTAATGTCCAGTGCTCCTCATCATATTAATGTCCTTGTTCCTCATCATATTAATGTCCAGTGCTCCTCATCATATTAATGTCCAGTGCTCCTCATCATATTAATGTCCAGTGTTCATCATCATATTAATGTCCAGTGTTCCTCATCATATTAATGTCCAGTGTTCCTCATCATATTAATGTCCAGTGTTCCTCATCATATTAATGTCCAGTGTTCCTCATCATATTAATGTCCAGTGTTCCTCATCATATTAATGTCCAGTGTTCCTCATCATATTAATGTCCAGTGTTCCTCATCATAATGTCCAGTGCTCCTCATCATATTAATGTCCAGTGTTCCTCATCATATTAATGTCCAGTGTTCCTCATCATATTAATGTCCAGTGTTCCTCATCATATTAATGTCCAGTGTTCCTCATCATATTAATGTCCAGTGTTCCTCATCATATTAATGTCCAGTGTTCCTCATCATATTAATGTCCAGTGTTCCTCATCATATTAATGTCCAGTGTTCCTCATCATATTAATGTCCAGTGTTCCTCATCATAACGTTGTCCAGTGCTCCTCATCATATTAATGTCCAGTGCTCCTCATCATATTAATGTCCAGTGCTCCTCATCATATTAATGTCCAGTGTTCCTCATCATAATGTCCAGTGTTCCTCATCATATTAATGTCCAGTGTTCCTCATCATATTAATGTCCAGTGTTCCTCATCATAATGTCCATTGTTCCTCATCATATTAATGTCCAGTGTTCCTCATCATATTAATGTCCAGTGCTCCTCATCATATTAATGTCCAGTGCTCCTCATCATATTAATGTCCAGTGTTCCTCGTCATATTAATGTCCAGTGCTCCTCATCATATTAATGTCCAGTGCTCCTCAACATAATAATGTCCAGTGTTCCTCATCATATTAATGTCCAGTGTTCCTCATCATATTAATGTCCAGTGCTCCTCATCATATTAATGTCCAGTGTTCCTCATCATATTAATGTCCAGTGTTCCTCATCATATTAATGTCCAGTGTTCCTCATCATATTAATGTCCAGTGTTCCTCATCATATTAATGTCCAGTGCTCCTCATCATATTAATGTCCAGTGTTCCTCATCATATTAATGTCCAGTGCTCCTCATCATATTAATGTCCAGTGCTCCTCATCATATTAATGTCCAGTGTTCCTCATCATATTAATGTCCAGTGTTCCTCATCATATTAATGTCCAGTGTTCCTCATCATATTAATGTCCAGTGTTCCTCATCATATTAATGTCCAGTGTTCCTCATCATAATAATGTCCAGTGCTCCTCATCATATTAATGTCCAGTGCTCCTCATCATATTAATGTCCAGTGTTCCTCATCATATTAATGTCCAGTGTTCCTCATCATATTAATGTCCAGTGTTCCTCATCATATTAATGTCCAGTGTTCCTCATCATATTAATGTCCAGTGTTCCTCATCATATTAATGTCCAGTGTTCCTCATCATATTAATGTCCAGTGTTCCTCATCATATTAATGTCCAGTGTTCCTCATCATATTAATGTCCAGTGTTCCTCATCATATTAATGTCCAGTGTTCCTCATCATATTAATGTCCAGTGCTCCTCATCATATTAATGTCCAGTGTTCCTCATCATATTAATGTCCAGTGTTCCTCATCATATTAATGTCCAGTGTTCCTCATCATATTAATGTCCAGTGTTCCTCATCATATTAATGTCCAGTGTTCCTCATCATATTAATGTCCAGTGTTCCTCATCATATTAATGTCCAGTGTTCCTCATCATATTAATGTCCAGTGTTCCTCATCATATTAATGTCCAGTGTTCCTCATCATAATAATGTCCAGTGTTCCTCATCATATTAATGTCCAGTGCTCCTCATCATATTAATGTCCAGTGCTCCTCATCATATTAATGTCAGTGTTCCTCATCATAACTGAGAAAGGACTTGTGACCATAATCCCAACTCATAACGTTACTACACTACATTACATAGTCAAGTCTTTTGTTTAGACATGTAGCTAGCTAGCTAAACATTGAACCATAATCCCAACTCATAACGTTACTACACTACATTACATAGTCAAGTCTTTTGTTTAGACATGTAGCTAGCTAGCTAAACAATGAACCATAATCCCAACTCATAACGTTACTACACTTCATTACATAGTGGAGTCTTTTGTTTAGACATGTAGCTAGCTAGCTAAACAATGAGCCATAATCCCAACTCTAATGCCGCGCTCAAAACAATTGGGAACTCTGAATGGGAAAAGTTGATTTGAAAGGTCATCCAACTCGGAATTCCAACTCAAGAATCTCGAGTTTCTTTCTATCCTACACAGAGCATAACGTTAGCTAGCGAGACAGCCAGCTAACTAGCTAACACCAGTTTGTTATTCTTTAACTTTGCAATAATAACTACTTTCTGACTAAATTTGAAAACGTATAATATCTGAAAATGTAGCTAGATTATTACCCGTGTACGTGGATGACATGGATGCCCTTAGTTTGAAGATGTTATCATGAGACAGGTGATTTATACATCAGCCTTGTTTCAAATCCCTCTCATCTTTCTGTTTCCACCCTGGAAATCCACTGATTGGTCAACTTCTTCTGTGACAATGACACATTTCACCGTCCTCAGCATCTTCTTCTGGTTGAATCAAAATTATTATTATTTTTTTTAACCCAAATCAGGGATTTCCTCGTTAGTCTGAATCGTTTTCAGAGTCGGAGAGAGTCAGCGCGGCTGAGAGAGAGGAAGCAAGAGAGAGAGAGGAAGTAAGAGAGAGAGAGAAAGCAAGAGAGAGAGGAAGCAAGAGAGAGAGAGGAAGTAAGAGAGAGAGAAAGCAAGAGAGAGGGAGAAAGAGGAGGAGAGAGAGAAGAGAGAGGGAGAAAGAGGAGGAGAGAGAGAAGAGAGAGAGGGGGAGGGTTGAGATGGTTCAATGATGGCCTTTCATGGATCATGAATTCTGTATGATATGATCATGATGATGATGATGATGGTGATGATGGTGGTGATGGTGATGATGATGAAGATGACGATGGTGATGGTGATGATGATGATGATGATGATGATGATGATGATGATGATGATGATGATGGTGATGCTGATGATGATGATGATGATGATGATGATGATGATGATGATGATGATGATGATGATGATGATGATGATGATGATGATGATGATGATGATGATGATGATGGTGATGATGGATGATGATGATGATGATGATGATGATGATGATGATGATGATGATATTGTGGATATAATTCTTCAGAAAGTAGTACATCAACATGTTTTTACGCTGATCTTTGTCGACTGCTTTCAGGGCATCGATGTTTAGAGCAGTTCAGTTCTTCACAGACTTAGCAGCTCATGTTATAGACAAGGAGACTAATCATGGGAGACCAATCCCAACTCATCTCTCGGCATTTCCAGCCCAGCCATTATCTTAGCCAATCACGAGAAGGTTCCTATATTTTTTTTCTTGGCTAAACCAATTAGGTTCTTTACTTATCATTGTTATTCGTATTTGCAGATGGCACACCAGTTTGTTATTAAAGCAAATGAAATGTCACATGTTCCAGAAGGCAAGAAAAACATAAACACATTTATTTAATGTCTAAATGCCTCTCCTGTGAAGCAGTGACGTTTTGACGTACGCCTAGTTCCTAGAAACGGGTCACATACTGTATGTCTCTCTCTCTCTCTCTCTCTCTCTCTCTCTCTCTCTCTCTATATATATATATATATATATATATCTGTCTCTCTCTCTCTCTGTCTCTCTCTCTCTCTCTCTGTCTCTCTCTCTTTCTCTCTCTGTGTGTCTCTCTCTGTGTCTCTCTCTCTCTCTGTGTCTCTCTGTGTGTGTGTCTCTCTCTGTGTGTGTGTGTCTCTCTCTCTCTCTCTCTCTCTCTCTCTCTCTCTCTCTCTCTCTCTCTCTCTCTCTCTCCCTCTGTCTCTCTCTCTCTCTCTCTGTCTCTCTCTCTCTCTGTGTCTCTCTCTCTGTGTGTCACTCTCTATGTCTATCTCTCTCTCTGTCTCTCTCTCTCTGTGTGTCTCTCTCCGTGTCTCTCTCTCTCTGTCTCTCTCTCTCTCTCTTTGTCTCTCTCTCCTTGTCTCTCTCTCTGTGTCTCTCTCTCTGTGTGTCTCTCTCTCTGTGTGTCTCTCTCTCTGTGTGTCTCTCTCTCTCTCTCTCTCTCTCTCTCTCTCTCTCTCTCTCTCTCAATTCAATTCAATTCAAGGGCTTTATTGGCATGGGACACATGTGTTAACATTGCCAAAGCAAGTGAGGTAGACAACATACAAAGTGAATATATAAAGTGAAAAACAACAAAAATTTACAGTAAACATTACACATACAGAAATTTCAAAACAGTAAAGACATTACAAATGTCATATTATATATATATATATATATATATATATATATATATACAGTGTTTTAACAATGTACAAATAGTTAAAGGACACAAGATAAAACAAATAAGCATAAATATGGGTTGTATTTACAATGGTGTTTGTTCTTCACTGGTTGCCCTTTTCTCGTGGCAACAGGTCACAAATCTTGCTGCTGTGATGGCACACTGTGGAATTTTCAAAATTGGATTTGTTTTCGAATTCTTTGTGGATCTGTGTAATCTGAGGGAAATATGTCTCTCTAATATGGTCATACATTGGGCAGGAGGTTAGGAAGTGCAGCTCAGTTTCCACCTCATTTTGTGGGCAGTGAGCACATAGCCTGTCTTCTCTTGAGAGCCATGTCTGCCTACGGCGGCCTTTCTCAATAGCAAGGCTATGCTCACTGAGTCTGTACATAGTCAAAGCTTTCCTTAATTTTGGGTCAGTCACAGTGGTCAGGTATTCTGCCGCTGTGTACTCTCTGTGTAGGGCCAAATATCATTCTAGTTTGCTCTGTTTTTTTGTTAATTCTTTCCAATGTGTTAAGTAATTATCTTTTTGTTTTCTCATGATTTGGTTGGGTCTAATTGTGCTGTTGTCCTGGGGCTCTGTGGGGTGTGTTTGTGTTTGTGAACAGAGCCCCAGGACCAGCTTGCTTAGGGGACTCTTCTCCAGGTTCATCTCTCTGTTTGTGATGGCTTTGTTATGGAAGGTTTGTGAATCGCTTCCTTTTAGGTGGTTGTAGAATTTAATGGCTCTTTTCTGGATTTTGATAATAAGTGGGTATCGGCCTAATTCTGCTCTGCATGCATTATTTGGTGTTTATGTTGTACACGTAGGATATTTTTGCAGAATTCTGCGTGCAGAGTCTCAATTTGGTGTTTGTCCCATTTTGTGAAGTCTTGGTTGGTGAGCGGACCCCAGACCTCACAACCATAAAGGGCAATGGGCTCTATGACTGATTCAAGTATTTTTAGCCAAATCCTAATTGGTATGTTGAAATTTATGTTTCTTTTGATGGCATAGAATGCCCTTCTTGCCTTGTCTCTCAGATCGTTCACACCTTTGTGGAAGTTACCTGTGGCGCTGATGTTTAGGCCAAGGTATGTATAGTTTTTTGTGTGCTCTAGGGCAACAGTGTCTAGATGGAATTTGTATTTGTGGTCCTGGTGACTGGACCTTTTTGGAACACCATTATTTTGGTCTTACTGAGATTTACTGTCAGGGCCCAGGTCTGACAGAATCTGTGCATAAGATCTAGGTGCTGCTGTAGGCCCTCCTTGGTTGGTGACAGAAGCACCAGATCATCAGCAAACAGCAGACATTTGACTTCGGATTCTAGCAGGGGAGGCCGGGTGCTGCAGACTTTTCTAGTGCCCGCGCCAGTTCGTTGATATATATGTTGAAGAGGGTGGGGCTTAAGCTGCATCCCTGTCTAACCCCACGACCCTGTGTGAAGAATTGTGTGTGTTTTTTGCCAATTTTAACCGCACACTTGTTGTTTGTGTACATGGATTTTATAATGTCGTATGTTTTACCCCCAACACCACTTTCCATCAGTTTGTATAGCAGACCCTCATGCCAAATTGAGTCGAAGGCTTTTTTGAAATCAACAAAGCATGAGAATACTTTGCCTTTGTTTTGGTTTGTTTGGTTGTCATATATCTCTCTCTCTCTCTCTGTCTCTTTCTCTGTCTCTCTCTCTCTGTCTCTCTCTGTCTCTTTCTCTCTCTCTCTCTCTCTCTCTGTCTCTCTCTCTCTCTCTCTCTCTCTCTCTCTCTCTCTCTCTCTCTCTCTCTCTCTGCCTCTCTCTCTCTGTATCTCTCTATCACTCTGTGTGTCTCACTCTGTGTCTCTCTCTCTCTCTCTGTGTCTCTCTCTCTCTCTCTCTCTCTGTGTCTCTCTCTCTCTGTTTCACTCTCTATGTCTCTGTCTCTGTCTCTCTCTCTCTCTCTCTCTCTCTCTCTCTCTCTCTCTCTGCCTCTCTGCCTCTATTGTAAGTGCACATCCTGGTACTGGAGCAGGACAGGCGTATCTGTCATCAGGGAAGTGGCACCAGCAGAAGACTTCTCCCCTGTGCTTGTCTCTGTTTGATGCCATTCACCACTGAAAGACATAAACTACTCCAGAAACACAACAAGACTCAACAGCTCCTCTCATCTGCCGTCACAAAATCCCTTATTTTATTCAATATACAGAATGAAGAATGGATTGAGCATTTTACTCCTTCTCCTTTTCTCTCTCTCCCTCCTTTTCTCTCGTTCTCTTTATAAATGTACCCTGATCTGTTTTAATAATGTATGGAACGAAAGAAAGAAGGAGATAGAATATTAAAGACACAATGCAATCACAGCGCAGCAGTGGCTAAGGCCTACTCTCTCCTTCTCCGTGCAATTCAACCTTCTCTTGCATTCAGCCTTTTGCATTCTGGGTACCACACATAGAGCATTTCAATATGCTGTCTCTCTGTCTGTATCTTTATTGGTGTAGTATTCTTGAGTATTCCTTGTAGTTCTTGTATTCCGTGTTCTGAACCCTGTGTTCTGTAGCTGACTCTGTGTTCTGAACTCTGTGTTCTGTAGCTGACTCTGTGTTCTGAACTCTGTGTTCTGTAGCTGACTCTGTGTTCTGAACTCTGTGTTCTGTAGCTGATTGTGTTCTGTAGTTGATTGTGTTCTGTAGCTGATTGTGTTCTGTAGCTGATTGTGTTCTATAGCTGATTGTGTTCTATAGCTGATTGTGTTCTGTAGCTGATTGTGTTCTGTAGCTGATTGTGTTCTATAGCTGATTGTGTTCTATAGCTGATTGTGTTCTGTAGCTGACTCTGTGTTCTGTAGCTGACTCTGTGTTCTGTAGCTGACTCTGTGTTCTGTAGCTGACTCTGTGTTCTGAACTCTGTGTTCTGTAGCTGATTGTGTTCTGTAGTTGATTGTGTTCTGTAGCTGATTGTGTTCTGTAGCTGATTGTGTTCTATAGCTGATTGTGTTCTGTAGCTGATTGTGTTCTGTAGCTGATTGTGTTCTATAGCTGATTGTGTTCTATAGCTGATTGTGTTCTGTAGCTGATTGTGTTCTGTAGCTGATTGTGTTCTATAGCTGATTGTGTTCTGTAGCTGATTGTGTTCTGTAGCTGACTCTGTGTTCTGTAGCTGATTGTGTTCTGTAGCTGATTGTGTTCTATAGCTGATTGTGTTCTGTAGCTGATTGTGTTCTGTAGCTGACTCTGTGTTCTGTAGCTGACTCTGTGTTCTGAACTCTGTGTTCTGTAGCTGACTCTGTGTTCTGTAGCTGACTCTGTGTTCTGAACTCTGTGTTCTGTAGCTGACTCTGTGTTCTGAACTCTGTGTTCTGTAGCTGACTCTGTGTTCTGAACTCTGTGTTCTGTAGCTGACTCTGTGTTCTGAACTCTGTGTTCTGTAGCTGACTCAGTGAGCATTATTAATTGTATCTGAGGGAGAATAGGATATAGCATCTCTTCTGCACCTAGCTGGGATAGTGGAAGAAAACACTTTGAACTCACACAAGTACTTACACTGATGCAAACCCAGTTCGATTGTTAATTTACCAATGTGACAAAAGCCTTCTCATTAATTCTTAAAATGAAAATCTAGAAATTAAGTAGTCTAGCCAAACCAGAAATCGAGGCCGAACTTCATGAAATGCACCCTCTATTGCTGAAACCCCAAGGCTAATCTGCCAGGATTTGTCTCTGACTTGATTCCCTGTGCGGGTTTCATAGTGAGTCTCTTTCCCAGAGGGGATTACGGATTAGTAATTTACAAGTTTATATCTCAGCCAGCACTGTGAAAGAATCTTCTGATCTCCAATTCAATTCCAGCTGATCAGTGACTGTCAAAACCAAACACTCAGGAGGGGTAGAACTGAGCTCCGCATCACAGGGAATGGTGAGTGTGTAAATGTGTGTGTGCATGCGAGTGTGCGTGTGACAGAGCAGGAGAGAGAAAAGGAGACAGCGAGATTGGAAGGAAAGAAAGAGAGATAGAGAGAGAGAGAGCCGGGATACATCTCTCCCTGCTCTCTGCCTGCTTTGTAATCTGTCAGAGTGCAGTATCCAGGGATTGTTATCAGATTGTGATCAGGCTGGAGTCTGGCAGAGATACTGGACAAGAGAAGGATAGAGATAGGAGATAGACAGGCCAAGGGTCTGGGAAATGGAGGAACGGAGAGGGCAGCTGAAATGAGGACACTCAGTCAGAAACAAACATAATGAGGGTGGAGCGGGAAGAGGAACAAAGAGAGTGAGCTCATCCTGAGCTCTGACATCTTCTCCAATATTTGGAACCAAGGACTGATCACCCCAATCCACAAAAGTGGAGACAAATTTGACCCCAATAACTACCGTGGGATATGCGTCAACAGCAACCTAGGGAAAATCCTCAGCATTATCCTTAACAGCAGACTCGTACATTTCCTCAATGGAAACAATGTACTGAGCAAATGACAAAATGGCTTTTAACCAAATTATTGTATGACAGAAAACATATTTACCCTGGACACCATAATTGACAAACAAACCAAAAC
>NC_068440.1:46041479-46046479 GCF_023373465.1 Oncorhynchus keta | reverse complement strand
GTAGGTATATCTAAATGTGTACACTATATCTAAGTGTGACAGCTGTAGGTATATCTAAATGTGTTACAGTTGTAGGTATATCTAAATGTGTTACAGCTGTAGGTATATCTAAATGTGTTACTTAAGTTGTAGGTATATCTAAATGTGTTACAGTTGTAGGTATATCCAAAACAGTTGTAGGTATATCTAAATGTGTTACAGCTGTAGGTATATCTAAATGTGTTACAGCTGTAGGTATATCTAAATGTGTTACAGTTGTAGGTATATCTAAATGTGTTACAGCTGTAGGTATATCTAAATGTGTTACAGGTATATCTAAATGTGTTACTTAACAGCTGTAGGTATATCTAAATGTGTTACAGTTGTAGGTATATCTAAATGTGTTACAGCTGTATTCATATCTAAATGTGTTACAGCTGTAGGTATATCTAAATGTGTTACAGCTGTAGGTATATCTAAATGTGTTACAGTTGTAGGTATATCTAAATGTGTTACAGTTGTAGGTATATCTAAACCCTTAACAGGACATAAACGTGTTACAGCTGTAGGTATATCTAAATGTGTTACAGCTGTAGGTATATCTAAATGTGTTACAGCTGTAGGTATATCTAAATGTTACAGTTGTAGGTATATCTAAATGTGTTACAGCTGTAGGTATATCTAAACGTGTTACAGTTGTAGGTATATCTAAATGTGTTACAGCTGTAGGTATATCTAAATTACCACAGCTGTAGGTATATCTAAACGTGTTACAGCTGTAGGTATATCTAAATGTGTTACAGCTGCAGGCATATTAAATGTGTAACAGCTGTAGGTATATCTAAATGTGTTACAGTTGTAGGTATATCTAAATGTGTTACAGCTGTAGGTATATCTAAACGTGTCACAGTTGAGGTATATCCAAATGTTAACAGTTGTAGGTATATCTAAATGTGTTACAGCTGTAGGTATATCTAAATGTGTTACAGCTGTAGGTATATCAAACAACCCTTAACAGGTATATCTAAATGTGTTACAGCTGTAGGTATATCTAAATGTGTTACAGCTGTAGGTATATCTAAATGTATTCAGTTGTAGGTATATCTAAATGTGTTACAGCTTAGGTATATCTAAATGTGTTACAGCTGTAGGTATATCTAAATGTGTTACAGCTGTAGGTATATCTAAATGTGTTACAGTTGTAGGTATATCTAAATGTGTTACAGTTGTAGGTATATCTAAATGTGTTACAGCTGTAGGTATATCTAAACGTGTTACAGTTGTAGGTATATCTAAATGTGTTACAGTTGTAGGTATATCTAAATGTGTTACAGTTGTAGGTATATCTAAATGTGTTACAGTTGTAGGTATATCTAAATGTGTTACAGTTGTAGGTATATCTAAATGTGTTACAGCTGTAGGTATATCTAAATGTGTTACAGTTGTAGGTATATCTACGTGTGTTACAGTTGTAGGTATATCTAAATGTGTTACAGTTGTAGGTATATCCAAATGTGTTACAGCTGTAGGTATATCTAAATGTGTCACTTACAGCTGTAGGTATATCTAAATGTGTTACAGTTGTAGGTATATCTAAATGTGTTACAGTTGTAGGTATATCCAAATGTGTTACAGCTGTAGGTATATCTAAATGTGTTACAGTTGTAGGTATATCTAAATGTGTTACAGTTGTAGGTATATCTAAATGTGTTACAGCTTAGGTATATCTAAATGTGTTACAGCTGTAGGTATATGTTACAGCAGGTATATCTAAATGTGTTACTTACAGCTGTAGGTATATCTAAATGTGTTACAGTTGTAGGTATATCTAAATGTGTTACAGCTGTAGGTATATCTAAAATGTGTTACTTACAGCTGTAGGTATATCTCACAGTTGTAGGTATATCTAAATGTGTTACAGCTGTAGGTATATCTAAATGTGTTACAGCTGTAGGTATATCTAAATGTTACAGTTGTAGTGTATATCTAAACGTGTTACAGTTGTAGGTATATCCAAATGTAGGTATATCTTACAGTTGTAGGTATATCTAAATGTGTTACAGCTGTAGGTATATCCAAACGTGTTACAGCTGCAGGTATATATCTAAATGCCACAGTTGTAGGTATATCTAAACGTGTTACAGTTGTAGGTATATCTAAACGTGTACAGTTGCAGGTATATCCAAACGTGTTATAGTTGTAGGTATATCTAAACCCAGACAGCACAGCTGGAGGTATATCTAAACGTGCGCACAGCAGGTATCTCTAAACGTGTCATTACAGTTGTAGGTATATATAAACGTGTTACAGTTGTAGGTATATATAAATGTGTTACAGTTGTAGGTATATCTAAAACGTCACAGTAAGTATATTCAAACCCAGGAGTTACAGTTGTATATATCTAAACGTTTACACAATCAGTATATCCAAATGTGTCAGCTGTAGTAGGTATATCTAAAATAGGTATAATAGGCTATCTAAATGTCTTACAGCTGTGAGGTATATCTAAATGTCTTACAGTTGTAGGTATATATAAATGTGGTTTACAGTTCTAGCCAGTATATAAACGTGTTACAGTTGTAGGTATATCTAAATGTGTTACAGTTGTAGGTATATATAAATGTGTTACAGTTGTAGGTATATATAAATGTTTCAGTTGTAGGTATATCTAAATGTGTTACAGCTGTAGGTATATCTAAATGTGTTACAGTTGTAGGTATATCTAAATGTTACAGCTGTAGGTATATCTAAATGTGTTACAGTTGTAGGTATATCTAAATGTGTTACAGCTGTAGGTATATCTAAATGTACAGTAGGTATATCTAAATGTGTTACAGCTGTAGGTATATCTAAATGTGTTACAGTTGTAGGTATATCTAAATGTGTTACAGTTGTAGGTATATCTAAATGTGTCACTTACAGTTGTAGGTATATCTAAATGTGTCACTTACAGCTGTAGGTATATCTAAATGTGTTACAGTTGTAGGTATATCTAAATGTGTTACAGCTGTAGGTATATCTAAATGTGTTACATTTAGGTATATCTAAATGTGTTACAGCTGTAGGTATATCTAAATGTGTTGCCAGTCTAGGTATATCTAAATGTGTTACAGTTGCAGGTTAATATCTAAACTTACAGTTGTAGGTATATCTAAATGTGTTACAGCTGTAGGTATATCTAAATGTGTTACAGCTGTAGGTATATCTAAATGTGTCAGCTTAGGTATATCTAAATGTGTTACAGCCGTAGGTATATCTAAAGTTCTTAGGTATATCTAAATGTGTTACAGCTGTAGGTATATCTAAATGTGTTACAGTTGTAGGTATATCTAAATGTGTTACAGTTGTAGGTATATCTGTGTTACAGTTGTATATCTAAATGTGTTACAGCTGTAGGTATATCTAAATGTGTTACAGCTGTAGGTATATCTAAATGTGTTACAGCTGTAGGTATATAAATGTGTTACAGTTGTAGGTATATCTAAATGTGTTACAGCTGTAGGTATATCTAAATGTGTTACAGTTGTAGGTATATCTAAATGTGTTACAGTTGTAGGTATATCTAAATGTGTTACAGCTGTAGGTATATCTAAATGTGTTACAGCTGTAGGTATATCTAAATTGTTACAGTTGTAGGTATATCTAAATGTGTTACAGTTGTAGGTATATCTAAATGTGTTGGCAGTTGTAGGTATATCTAAATGTGTTACAGCTGTAGGTATATCTAAATGTGTTACAGTTGTAGGTATATCTAAATGTGTTACAGTTGTAGGTATATCTAAATGTGTTACAGCTGTAGGTATATCTAAATGTGTTACTTACAGTTGTAGGTATATCTAAATGTGTTACAGTTGTAGGTATATCTAAATGTGTTACAGCTGTAGGTATATCTAAATGTGTTACAGTTGTAGGTATATATAAATGTGTTACAGCTGTAGGTATATCTAAATGTTACAGCTGTAGGTATATCTAAATGTGTTACAGTTGTAGGTATATCTAAATGTGTTACAGTTGTAGGTATATCTAAATGTGTTACAGCTGTAGGTATATCTAAATGTGTTACAGCTGTAGGTATATCTAAATGTGTTACAGTTGTAGGTATATCTAAATGTGTTACAGTTGTAGGTATATCTAAATGTGTTACAGCTGTAGGTATATCTAAATGTGTTACAGCTGTAGGTATATCTAAATGTGTTACAGTTGTAGGTATATCTAAATGTGTTACAGTTGTAGGTATATCTAAATGTGTTACAGCTGTAGGTATATCTAAATGTGTTACTTACAGTTGTAGGTATATCTAAATGTGTTACAGTTGTAGGTATATCTAAATGTGTTACAGTTGTAGGTATATCTAAATGTGTTACTTACAGCTGTAGGTATATCTAAATGTGTTACAGCTGTAGGTATATCTAAATGTGTTACAGTTGTAGGTATATCTAAATGTGTCACTTACAGCTGTAGGTATATCTAAATGTGTTACAGCTGTAGGTATATCTAAATGTATTACAGTTGTAGGTATATCTAAATGTGTTACAGCTGTAGGTATATCTAAATGTGTTACAGTTGTATGTATATCTAAATGTGTTACAGTTGTAGGTATATCTAAATGTGTTACAGTTGTAGGTATATCTAAATGTGTTACAGTTGTAGGTATATCTAAATGTGTTACAGTTGTAGGTATATCTAAATGTATCTAAATTCTGCCAGTCAATAATTGGTTGGGTTAATTCTTCCAGTCTATTATTGGTTGGGTTAATTCTGCCAGTCTATTATTGGTTGGGTTAATTCTTCCAGTCTATTATTGGTTGGGTTAATTCTGCCAGTCTATAATTGGTTGGGTTAATTCTACCATTCTATTATTGGTTGGGTTAATTCTGCCAGTCTATAATTGGTTGGGTTAATTCTACCAGTCTATAATTGGTTGGGTTAATTCTGCCAGTCTATAATTGGTTGGGTTAATTCTGCCAGTCTATAATTGGTTGGGTTAATTCTGCCAGTCTATAATTGGTTGGGTTAATTCT
>NC_068440.1:45921479-46033979 GCF_023373465.1 Oncorhynchus keta | reverse complement strand
AGTTGTGTCCGTCGCTGTCCTGCTAGCTGTGTCGCTCGCTGTCCTGCTAGCTCTGTCCCTCGCTGTCCTGCTAGTTGTGTCCCTCGCTGTCCTGCTAGCTGTGTCCCTCGCTGTCCTGCTAGTTGTGTCCCTCGCTGTCCTGCTAGTTGTGTCCCTCGCTGTCCTGCTAGCTCTGTCCCTCGCTGTCCTGCTAGTTGTGTCCCTCGCTGTCCTGCTAGTTGTGTCCCTCGCTGTCCTGCTGGCTGTGTCCCTCGCTGTCCTGCTAGTTGTGTCCCTCGCTGTCCTGCTAGTTGTGTCCCTCGCTGTCCTGCTAGTTGTGTCCCTCGCTGTCCTGCTAGTTGTGTCCCTCGCTGTCCTGCTAGTTGTGTCCCTCGCTGTCCTGCTAGTTGTGTCCCTCGCTGTCCTGCTAGTTGTGTCCCTCGCTGTCCTGCTAGCTGTGTATCTCGCTGTCCTGCTAGCTGTGTATCTCGCTGTCCTGCTAGCTGTGTCCCTCGCTGTCCTGCTAGTTGTGTCCGTCGCTGTCCTGCTACCTGTGTACCTCAATGTCCTCCTAGCTGTGTTCACATGACTGGGCAGGGGTTTAGGTGTGCCAGGGAGGGCATAGGGCCAACCACATTACAGCCAGTCAGTCCCACCCACTGGGGAGCCAGGCCCAGACAATCAGAACGAGATTTATTCTCCACACAAGGTCTTCATTAAAGACAGAAATTACACCTCGGTGTCATCATCGTTCCGATTGGCTGGTCTCAGACGATTCCACAGGTGAAGAAGCAGGAAGAAGGGGTCCTGGGCTGGCGTGGTTACACGTGGTCTGCGATTATGAGGCCGGACGGACGTACTGCAAATCTCACTTAAACGAGATTGAATGTGGCTTAAGGTAGAGAAATAAACAGTTATAATAAAGAAAATACATCAAGGATAAACACTTCATAGTTCAGGACATATGAACCTACAACAGACAATTCAGTGGTCATGTCAGGATGAGGCCATGAATAACTTCTTCAGACAGGTACCGTTCATATGGTTTCAAGACACTGATCAGGTTATCAGGTACATGTGGTTAGTCTAAGGGATAAACATCTGGAGACCCTATTGGATTTCCTGTTATCTTCCTATTGGCTGATCTCCCGGACAACGTTACCAGCCATTTCTCTGCCTGTACTGTTGCCTTTTTGGACCCCCTGTGTATGACCTTCTTCCTGCCCCTGGACCCAGTTACCTGCCTCCTCCTGTGTATGACCTTCTGCCTGCCCCTGGACCCAGCTACCTGCCTCCTCCTGTGTATGACCTTCTGCCTGCCCCTGGACCCAGCTACCTGCCTCCTCCTGTGTATGACCTTCTGCCTGCCCCTGGACCCAGCTACCTGCCTCCTCCTGTGTATGACCTTCTGCCTGCCCCTGGACCCAGCTACCTGCCTCCTCCTGTGTATGACCTTCTGCCTGCCCCTGGACCCAGCTACCTGCCTCCTCCTGTGTGTGACCTTCTGCCTGTCCCTGGACCCAGCTACCTGCCTCCTCCTGTGTATGACCTTCTGCCTGCCCCTGGACCCAGCTACCTGCCTTCTCCTGTGTATGACCCTCTGCCTGCCCCTGGACCCAGCTACCTGCCTCCTCCTGTGTGTGACCTTCTGCCTGCCCCTGGACCCAGCTACCTGCCTCCTCCTGTTTATGACCTTCTGCCTGCCCCTGGACCCAGCTACCTGCCTCCTCCTGTGTATGACCTTCTGCCTGCCCCTGGACCCAGCTACCTGCCTCCTCCTGACCCTCTGCCTGCCCCTGACCTGGGTATTCTGCCTGCCCCTGGACCCAGCTACCTGCCTCCTCCTGGGTATGACCTCCTCCTGCCCCTGTATGACCTTCTGCCTGCCCCTGGACCCTGCCTCCTCCTGGGTATGACCTTCTGCCTGCCCCTGAACCAGCTACCTGCCTCCTCCTGTGTATGACCTTCTGCCTGCCCCTGGACCCAGCTACCTGCCTCCTCCTGTGTATGACCTTCTGCCTGCCCCTGGACCCAGCTACCTGCCTCCTCCTGTGTATGACCTTCTGCCTGCCCCTGCTACCTACTTCTTCCCAGTTACACCCACCCTGACCTTGCCCCTACCTGCCTCCTCCTGACCTTCTGCCAGCCCCTACCCAGCTACCTGCCTCCTCCTGTGTATGACCTTCTGCCTGCCCCTGGACCCAGCTACCTGCCTCCTCCTGTGTATGACCTTCTGCCTGCCCCTGGACCCAGCTACCTGCCTCCTCCTGTGTATGACCTTCTGCCTGCCCCTGGACCCAGCTACCTGCCTCCTCCTGTGTATGACCTTCTGCCTGCCCCTGGACCCAACTACCTGCCTCCTCCCGTGTATGACCCTCTGCCTGCCCCTGGACCCAGCTACCTACCCCTGGACCCAGCTGCCTGCCCCTGGAACCAGCTACCTGCCTCCTCCTGGGTATGACCTTCTGCCTGCCCCTGGAACCAGCTTCCTGCCTCCTCCTGTGTATGACCTTCTGCCTGCCCCTGGACCCAGCTACCTGCTTCTTCCTGTGTGTGACCTTCTACCTGCCCCTGGATCCAGCTACCTGCCCCTGGACCCAGCTACCTGCCTCCTCCTGTGGTCCTGCTGTGCCCTGCACTTGAAACCAACCTGTCTCCCCTCGTGTTCATTACAGCAACAATGCAACAATTTCAAAGATGTTACAGTTCGTATGGTTACACATGAGGCCCGTTGAACTTACTGCCAAATTCTCTAAAATCAGATTTGAGGCACCTTGTATGGTACAGAAATTAACATTCAAATATCTGTCAACATCTCTGGTGAACATTTGTCCGGTCAGAATGCTAATTGCTCCCTCAGAACTTAAGACATTTGTGGGACAACAACACCCTAACATAATCCAAGTCTACTTGATGGTGATAGAGCTCACTGTTGTCCCCAGTGGACGGTTTTGGAAGTGTCTGTAGAGGAGACGAGGACGTGGATGTGTTGACAGTCTCGTAGGACTGGTGGATGTGTTGACAGTCACAGGACTGGTGGATGTGTTGACAGTCTCACAGGACTGGTGGATGTGTTGACAGTCTCACAGAACTGGTGGATGTGTTGACAGTCTCGTAGGACACAGTCTCATAGGACTGGTGGATGTGTTGACAGACTGGTGGATGTGTTGACAGTCTCATAGGACTGGTGGATGTGTTGACAGCCTCATAGGACTGGTGGATGTGTTGACAGTCTCATAGGACTGGTGGATGTGTTGACAGCCTCATAGGACTGGTGGATGTGTTGACAGTCCTAGGACTGGTGGAGTTGACACTAGGACTGGTGGATGTGTTGACAGTCTCATAGGACTGGTGGATGTGTTGACAGTCTCATAGGACTGGTGGATGTGTTGACAGTCTCGTAGGACTGGTGGATGTGTTGACAGCCTCATAGGACTGGTGGATGTGTTGATAGGACTGGTGGATGTGTTGACAGTCTCATAGGACTGGTGGATGTGACTGGTGGATGTGTTGACAGTCTCAGGACTGGTGGATGTGGACACTGGTGGATGTGTTGACAGTCTCACAGGACTGGTGGATGTGTTGACAGTCTCACAGGACTGGTGGATGTGTTGACAGTCTCACAGGACTGGTGGATGTGTTGAACTGGTGGATGTGTTGACAGTCTCACAGGACTGGTGGATGTGTTGACAGTCTCATAGGACTGGTGGATGTGTTGACAGTCTCATAGGACTGGTGGATGTGTTGACAGTCTCATAGGACTGGTGGATGTGTTGACAGTCTCATAGGACTGGTGGATGTGTTGACAGTCTCATAGGACTGGTGGATGTGTTGACAGTCTCACAGGACTGGTGGATGTGTTGACAGTCTCATAGGACTGGTGGATGTGTTGACAGTCTCATAGGACTGGTGGATGTGTTGACAGTCTCATAGGACTGGTGGATGTGTTGACAGTCTCGTAGGACTGGTGGATGTGTTGACAGTCTCATAGGACTGGTGGATGTGTTCGTAGGACAGTCAGTCATAGGACTGGTGGATGACAGTCTCATAGGACTGGTGGATGTGTTGACAGTCTCATAGGACTGGTGGATGTGTTGACAGTCTCATAGGACTGGTGGATGTGTTGACAGTCTCGTAGGACTGGTGGATGTGTTGACAGTCTCGTAGGACTGGTGGATGTGTTGACAGTCTCATAGGACTGGTGGATGTGTTGACAGTCTCGTAGGACTGGTGGATGTGTTGACAGTCTCATAGGACTGGTGGATGTGTTGACAGTCTCATAGGACTGGTGGATGTGTTGACAGTCTCATAGGACTGGTGGATGTGTTGACAGTCTCATAGGACTGGTGGATGTGTTGACAGTCTCATAGGACTGGTGGATGTGTTGACAGTCTCGTAGGACTCAGTCTCGTAGGACTGGTGGATGTGTTGACAGTCTAGGACTGGTGGATGTGTTGACAGTCTCATAGGACTGGTGGATTTGTTGATAGTCTCGTAGGACTGGTGGATGTGTTGACAGTCTCATAGGACTGGTGGATGTTGACAGTAGGACTGGTGGATGCTGACAGTCTCGTAGGACTGGTGGATGTGTTGACAGTCTCTAGGACTGGTGGACAGGACTGGTGGATGTGTTGACAGTCTCATAGGACTGGTGGATGTGTTGACAGTTAGGACTGGTGGAGTCTGACAGTCTCGTAGGACTGGTGGATGTGTTGACAGTCTCGTAGGACTGGTGGATTTGTTGACAGTCTCGTAGGACTGGTGGATGTGTTGACAGTCTCATAGGACTGGTGGATGTGTTGACAGTCTCATAGGACTGGTGGATGTGTTGGACTGGTGGTGTTGACAGTCTCGTAGGACTGGTGGAGCTGACAGTCTCATAGGACTGGTGGATGTGTTGACAGTCTCACAGGACTGGTGGATGTGTGACAGTCTCATAGGACTGGTGGATGTCTGACAGTCTCATAGGACTGGTGGATGTGTTGACAGTCTCATAGGACTGGTGGATGTGTTGACAGAGGACTGGTGGATGTGCTGACAGTCTCAGGACTGGTGGACTGGTGGATGTGTTGACAGTCTCACAGGACTGGTGGATGTGTTGACAGTCTCACAGGACTGGTGGATGTGTTGACAGTCTCATAGGACTGGTGGATGTGTTGACAGTCTCACAGGACTGGTGGACTGACAGTGGACTGGTGGATGTGTGACAGTTGACTGGTGGAGTCTCATAGGACTGGTGGATGTGCTGACAGTCTCATAGGACTGGTGGATGTGACAGTCTCTGGTGGATGACAGGACTGGTGGACTGGTGGATGTTGACAGTCTCACAGGACTGGTGGATGTGTTGACAGTCTCATAGGACTGGTGGATGTGTTGACAGTCTCATAGGACTGGTGGATGTGTTGACAGTCTCATAGGACTGGTGGATGTGTTGACAGTCTCATAGGACTGGTGGATGTGTTGACAGTCTCATAGGACTGACAGTCTCATAGGACTGGTGGATTGACAGTCTCATAGGACTGGTGGATGTGCTGACAGTCTCATAGGACTGGTGGATGTGTTGACAGTCTCATAGGACTGGTGGATGTGTTGACAGTCGTAGGACTGGTGGATGTGTTGACAGCCTCGTAGGACTGGTGGATGTGCTGACTGGTGGAGTCTCGTAGGACTGGTGGATGACAGTCTCATAGGACTGGTGGATGTGTTGACAGTCTCATAGGACTGGTGGATGTGTTGACAGTCTCATAGGACTGGTGGATGTGTTGACAGTCTCGTCAGTCTCATAGGACTGGTGGATGTGTTGACAGTCTCGTCAGTCTCATAGGACTGGTGGATGTGTTGACAGTCTCGTCAGTCTCAGGACTGGTGGATGTGTTGACAGTCTCATAGGACTGGTGGATGTGTTGACAGTCTCATAGGACTGGTGGATGTGTTGACAGTCTCATAGGACTGGTGGATGTGTTGACAGTCTCATAGGACTGGTGGATGTGTTGACAGTCTCATAGGACTGGTGGATGTGTTGACAGTCTCATAGGACTGGTGGATGTGTTGACAGTCTCGTCAGTCTCATAGGACTGGTGGATGTGTTGACAGTCTCGTCATAGGACTGGTGGATGTGTTGACAGTCTCACAGGACTGGTGGATGTGTTGACAGTCTCACAGGACTGGTGGATGTGTTGACAGTCTCATAGGACTGGTGGATGCTGACAGTCTCATAGGACTGGTGGATGTGACACTAGGACTGGTGGATGTGTTGACAGTCTCATAGGACTGGTGGATGTGTTGACAGTCTCATAGGACTGGTGGATGTGTTGACAGTCTCATAGGACTGGTGGATGTGTTGACAGTCTCACAGGACTGGTGGATGTGTTGACAGTCTCATAGGACTGGTGGATGTGTTGACAGTCTCATAGGACTGGTGGATGTGTTGACAGTCTCATAGGACTGGTGGATGTGTTGACAGTCTCACAGGACTGGTGGATGTGTTGACAGTCTATCCATTGTCTCATTCTTCTCTCATGGACCCTGAGTTTTGCTTCTAAATAGAGTTTCGGGGTCAGATTTCCTCTCAATTCTAAGCATACCAATCAGGCGGATGACATAATGAATGACCCTGGATCAGTGGTTAGGACCAACCCATAGTTGATTTGACTTGATGACATAATGAATGACCCTGGCTCAGTTGTTAGAGCCGTTCAATATTTGCTGTTGCATATACTTAGTGTACAATGGTAAGTGTGGGAGTTAGGACGGGACCTTTCCCTACCAGGGGAATTGACTTGAGAACACTTTCTCAGTCATTTACACCAACAACCTCGTTACAGTGGGAAGAGTCGAGAGAGCTTGTCTCGTCCCAAATGGTTCCTTACTTCCTATTTAGTGCACTACTCTTGATCAAGGCCCATAGGTCTCTGGTGAAAAGCAGTGCACTATATAGGGGGTAGGGTTTCATTGGGGACGCATTCCTTGAATGAGGCAATTAGAAATGTGATACACAGAAGCTGCAGATCCACCTTGCGAGCGAAGGTCAGGTGGCTTATGGTATCGTGGGATAGTCGTAGCCCCCCCGGCGGTATCCATGACAACGGGTCATTCATCTTGCAGTGTGGGTAGGTGGGTAGTGGCGACGGTAGGGGTTGGGGGTTAGGGTTGATGGATGCCTGTGAACTCTGGGGGAGTCAGGAGACAGCAGGAGGGAGCAGTGACAATCTGGGCTTTCTGGGAACAGTGTCACACACCTGAGTCAGCGAGGAAGGGGGAGAGGGTAGGGTGTATTAGAGACAGCTGTGAGTCAGAGAGGAAGGGGGAGAGGGTAGGGTGTATTAGAGACAGCTCTGAGTCAGCGAGGAAGGGGGAGAGGGTAGGGTGTATTAGAGACAGCTCTGAGTCAGCGAGGAAGGGGGAGAGGGTAGGGTGTATTAGAGACAGCTCTGAGTCAGCGAGGAAGGGGGAGAGGGTAGGGTGTATTAGAGACAGCTCTGAGTCAGCGAGGAAGGGGGAGAGGGTAGGGTGTATTAGAGACAGCTCTGAGTCAGCGAGGAAGGGGGAGAGGGTAGGGTGTATTAGAGACAACTCTGAGTCAGAGAGGAAGGGGGAGAGGGTAGGGTGTATTAGAGACAGCTCTGAGTCAGCGAGGAAGGGGGAGAGGGTAGGGTGTATTAGAGACAACTCTGAGTCAGAGAGGAAGGGGGAGAGGGTAGGGTGTATTAGAGACAGCTCTGAGTCAGAGAGGAAGGGGGAGAGGGTAGGGTGTATTAGAGACAGCTCTGAGTCAGCGAGGAAGGGGGAGAGGGTAGGGTGTATTAGAGACAGCTCTGAGTCAGCGAGGAAGGGGGAGAGGGTAGGGTGTATTAGAGACAGCTCTGAGTCAGAGGAAGGGGGAGAGGGTAGGGTGTATTAGAGACAGGAGTCAGAGAGGAAGGGGGGAGGGTAGGGTGTATTAGAGACAGCTCTGAGTCAGAGAGGAAGGGGGAGAGGGTAGGGTGTATTAGAGACAGCTCTGAGTCAGCGAGGAAGGGGGAGAGGGTAGGGTGTATTAGAGACAGCTCTGAGTCAGCGAGGAAGGGGGAGAGGGTAGGGTGTATTAGAGACAGCTCTGAGTCAGCGAGGAAGGGGGAGAGGGTAGGGTGTATTAGAGACAGCTCTGAGTCAGAGAGGAAGGGGGAGAGGGTAGGGTGTATTAGAGACAGCTCTGAGTCAGCGAGGAAGGGGGAGAGGGTAGGGTGTATTAGAGACAGCTCTGAGTCAGCGAGGAAGGGGGAGAGGGTAGGGTGTATTAGAGACAGCTCTGAGTCAGCGAGGAAGGGGGAGAGGGTAGGGTGTATTAGAGACAGCTCTGAGTCAGGAGGAAGGGGAGAGGGTAGGGTGTATTAGAGACAGCTCTGAGTCAGCGAGGAAGGGGAGAGGGTAGGGTGTATTAGAGACAGCTCTGAGTCAGCGAGAAGGGGAGAGGGTAGGGTGTATTAGAGACAGCTCTGAGTCGAGGAAGGGGGAGAGGGTAGGGGTGTATTAGAGACAGCTCTGAGTCAGCGAGGAAGGGGAGAGGGTAGGGTGTATTAGAGACAGCTCTGAGTCAGAGAGGAAGGGGAGAGGGTAGGGTGTATTAGAGACAGCTCTGAGTCAGAGAGGAAGGGGAGAGGGAGGGGAAGACAGCTCTGAGGGAGGAAGGGGGAGAGGGTAGGGTGTATTAGAGACAGCTCTGAGTCAGAGAGGAAGGGGGAGAGGGTAGGGTGTATTAGAGAAGCTCTGAGTCAGGAGGAAGGGGGAGAGGGTAGGGTGTATTAGAGACAGCTCTGAGTCAGCGAGGAAGGGGAGAGGGTAGGGTGTATTAGAGACAGCTCTGAGTCAGCGAGAAGGGGGAGAGGGTAGGGTGTATTAGAGACAGTCTCAGAAGGGGAGAGGGTAGGGGTGTATTAGAGTCAGAGAGGAAGGGGAGAGGGTAGGGTGTATTAGAGACAGCTCTGAGTCAAAGAGGAAGGGGGAGAGGGTAGGGTGTATTAGAGACAGCTCTGAGTCAGCGAGGAAGGGGGAGAGGGTAGGGTGTATTAGAGACAGCTCTGAGTCAGCGAGGAAGGGGGGAGAGGGTAGGGTGTATTAGAGACAGCTCTGAGTCAGCGAGGAAGGGGGAGAGGGTAGGGTGTATTAGAGACAGCTCTGAGTCAGCGAGGAAGGGGAGAGGGTAGGGTGTATTAGAGACAGCTCTGAGTCAGCGAGGAAGGGGAGAGGGTAGGGTGTATTAGAGACAGCTCTGAGTCAGCGAGGAAGGGGAGAGGGTAGGGTGTATTAGAGACAACTCTGGTCAGAGAGGAAGGGGGAGAGGGTAGGTGTTAGAGACAGCTCTGAGTCAGAGAGGAAGGGGGAGAGGGTAGGGTGTATTAGAGACAGCTCTGAGTCAGCGAGGAAGGGGAGAGGGTAGGGTGTATTAGAGACAGCTCTGAGTCAGCGAGGAAGGGGGAGAGGGTAGGGTGTATTAGAGACAGCTCTGAGTCAGCGAGGAAGGGGAGAGGGTAGGGTGTATTAGAGACAGCTCTGAGTCAGAGAGGAAGGGGGAGAGAGTAGGGTGTATTAGAGACAGCTCTGAGTCAGAGAGGAAGGGGGAGAGGGTAGGGTGTATTAGAGACAGCTCTGAGTCAGCGAGGAAGGGGAGAGGGTAGGGTGTATTAGAGACAGCTCTGAGTCAGCGAGGAAGGGGGAGAGGGTAGGGTGTATTAGAGACAGCTCTGAGTCAGCGAGGAAGGGGGAGAGGGTAGGGTGTATTAGAGACAGCTCTGAGTCAGAGAGCAAGGCGGAGAGGTTAGGGTGTATTAGAGACAGCTCTGAGTCAGCGAGGAAGGGGGAGAGGGTAGGGTGTATTAGAGACAGCTCTGAGTCGAGGAAGGGGGAGAGGGTAGGGTGTATTAGAGACAGCTAGGAAGGGGGAGAGGGTAGGGTGTATTAGAGACAGCTCTGAGTCAGCGAGGAAGGGGGAGAGGGGGGAGAGGGTAGGGTGTATTAGAGACAGCTGTGAGTCAGAGAGGAAGGGGGAGAGGGGGGAGAGGGTAGGGTGTATTAGAGACAGCTCTGAGTCAGAGAGGAAGGGGGAGAGGGTAGGGTGTATTAGAGACAGCTCTGAGTCAGCGAGGAAGGGGGAGAGGGGGGAGAGGGTAGGGTGTGTTAGAGACAGCTCTGAGTCAGCGAGGAAGGGGGAGAGGGGGGAGAGGGTAGGGTGTATTAGAGACAGCTCTGAGTCAGAGAGGAAGGGGGAGAGGGTAGGGTGTATTAGAGACAGCTCTGAGTCAGATAGGAGTGAGGGGTGCAGGGCAGAAAGGGACAGGGAGAAATAGGGTTCTCCTACTAGGGTTCTCCTTATAGGGATCTCCTTATAGGGTTATCCTAATAGGGTTCCCCTTATAGGGTTCTCCTAATAGGTTCTCCTAATAGGTTCTCCTAATAGGTTATCCTTGTAGGGTTCTCCTTGTAGGGTTCTCCTAATAGGAATCTCCTTATAGGGTTCTCCTTGTAGGGTTCTCCTAATAGGAATCTCCTTATAGGGTTCTCCTTATAGGGTTCTCCTTGTAGGGTTCTCCTAATAGGAATCTCCTTATAGGGTTCTCCTAATAGGAATCTCCTTATAGGGTTCTCCTAATAGGAATCTCCTTATAGGGTTCTCCTCATATGGTTATCCTAGTAGGGTTCTCCTAATAGGGTTCTCCTTGTAGGGTTCTCCTTGTAGGGTTCTCCTTGAAGGGTTCTCCTTGTATGGTTCTCCTTGTAGGGTTCTCCTTATAGGGTTCTCCTAATAGGAATCTCCTTGTAGGGTTCTCCTAATAGGAATCTCCTTGTAGGGTTCTCCTTCAAGGGCGACATTGGGTGTGTTTGATGTTGCAGCCAACTGTGCAACTGCCGACTGACTGATCTACAAAGAACCTTGTAAATAACTACTCAGTATTATTTGTAGATCAGTCAGTCTCAATTAACCCTTGATACATTACAGTTTTAATCCTTTCCAACACGGCCATTGTGTACACTCAGCATTACGGCTTTCTCCACTCTCCTCTGTCTCAGAGGGATGGAGGGAGAGAGAGGAGAGAGAGAATGAGGCAGAGAGGGAAGGAGAGAGGGATGGAGGGGGAAAGGGAGAGAGAGCGAGAGAGAGAGAGAGAGAGAGAGAGAGAGAGAGAGAGAGAGAGAGAGAGAGAGAGAGAGAGAGAGAGAGAGAGAATGAGGCAGAGAGGGAAGGAGAGAGGGATGGAGGGGGAAAGGGAGAGAGAGCGAGGGAGACAGAGATGGAGAGAGAGAGGGGAGGGATGGGAAGTTAAGGCAGTGAAATGTCGCTGGTTTGAATCCCCAAGCCTACTAGGTGAAAATCGATGTACCCTTGAGAAATGCACTTAAACCTAATTGCTCCTTTAAGTTGCTCTGGATAAGAGTGTCTGCTAAATTATTAAGATTTAAATAACCCAGAGTTGGGAATATAGGTGGTAGCGAGGTCTTCTAGGTGGTAACAGGCCTGTGACTCAGCCTCTTTGTTGTTAGTCAAGCCTACCACTGTTGTGTCGTCAGCAATCTTGATGATTGAGTTTGAGACGTGCATGGCCACGCAATCGTGGGTGATCAGGGAGTACATTAGAGGGCTGAGCACGCACCCCTGGTCAGCGCCGTGCTGAGGATAAGAGTGGCGGAGATGTTGTTGCCTGCCTTCACAACCTGGGGTTGGTCCGTCAGGATGTCGAGGACCCAGGATCAGACCCAGGACCTCGAGCTTGTGTTGTAGTCATTGAACATCATTCTTACATAAGTATTCCTCTTGTCCAGGTGGGATAGGGCAGAGTGCAGCGCGATGGAGAAATCTGAAAACTGATGAAAGAATGAGATCATGCTCTAATAGCAGCCACTGAAGTCCAAATTAGAGCATGACAGACGTAGGTTTACCATGTTGAGAAATAAGGTGATGAAAGAAAAACAGACAGGTCAAGGCAAAACCTTTTTATTAAAAGAATTGGTGGAGCAAAGGGACATTCTAAACTGATCTGGGAGAATCTAAAAAAAGGGACATTCTAAACTGATCTGGGAGAATGTAAAAAAGGGACATTCTAAATTGATCTGGGAGAATTTAAAAAAGGGACATTCTAAACTGATCTGGGAGAATCTAAAAAGGGACATTCTAAACTGATCTGGGAGAATCTAAAAAAGGGACATTCTAAACTGATCTGGGAGAATCTAAAAAAGGGACATTCTAAATTGATCTGGGAGAATCTAAAAAAGGGACATTCTAAACTGATCTGGGAGAATCTAAAAAGGGACATTCTAAACTGATCTGGGAGAATTTAAAAAAGGGACATTCTAAACTGATCTGGGAGAATCTAAAAAGGGACATTCTAAACTGATCTGGGAGAATCTAAAAAAGGGACATTCTAAATTGATCTGGGAGAATTTAAAAAAGGGACATTCTAAACTGATCTGGGAGAATCTAAAAAGGGACATTCTAAACTGATCTGGGAGAATCTAAAAAAGGGACATTCTAAACTGATCTGGGAGAATCTAAAAAAGGGACATTCTAAACTGATCTGGGAGAATCTAAAAAAGGGACATTCTAAATTGATCTGGGAGAATTTAAAAAAGGGACATTCTAAACTGATCTGGGAGAATCTAAAAAGGGACATTCTAAACTGATCTGGGAGAATCTAAAAAAGGGACATTCTAAACTGATCTGGGGAGGGAATCAAAAAGGGACATTCTAAATTGATCTGGGAGAATCTAAAAAAGGGACATTCTAAACTGATCTGGGAGAATCTAAAAGGGACATTCTAAACTGATCTGGGAGAATCTAAAAAGGGACATTCTAAACTGATCTGGGAGAATCTAAAAAAGGGACATTCTAAATTGATCTGGGAGAATCAAAAAAGGGACATTCTACATTGATCTGGGAGAATCTAAAAAGGGACATTCTAAACTGATCTGGGAGAATCTAAAAAAAGGACATTCTAAACTGATCTGGGAGAATCTAAAAAAAGGACATTCTAAACTGATCTGGGAGAATCTAAAAAAGGGACATTCTAAACTGATCTGGGAGAATCTAAAAAAGGGACATTCTAAATTGATCTGGGAGAATCTAAAAAAGGGACATTCTAAACTGATCTGGGAGAATCTAAAAAAGGGACATTCTAAACTGATCTGGGAGAATCTAAAAAAAGGGACATTCTAAACTGATCTGGGAGAATCTAAAAAAAGGGACATTCTAAACTGATCTGGGAGAATCTAAAAAAAGGGACATTCTAAACTGATCTGGGAGAATCTAAAAAAGGGACATTCTAAACTGATCTGGGAGAATCTAAAAAAAGGGACATTCTAAACTGATCTGGGAGAATCTAAAAAAGGGACATTCTAAACTGATCTGGGAGAATCTAAAAAAGGGACATTCTAAACTGATCTGGGAGAATCTAAAAAAGGGACATTCTAAACTGATCTGGGAGAATCTAAAAAAGGGACATTCTAAACTGATCTGGGAGAATCTAAAAAGGGACATTCTAAACTGATCTGGGAGAATCTAAAAAAGGGACATTCTAAACTGATCTGGGAGAATCTAAAAAAGGGACATTCTAAACTGATCTGGGAGAATCTAAAAAAGGGACATTCTAAACTGATCTGGGAGAATCTAAAAAGGGACATTCTAAACTGATCTGGGAGAATCTAAAAAGGGACATTCTAAACTGATCTGGGAGAATCTAAAAAGGGACATTCTAAACTGATCTGGGAGAATCTAAAAAAGTGACATTCTAAACTGATCTGGGAGAATCTAAAAAAGTGAATGGGGAAAGACCATAGTAACACTTCAAAAAGAATTAGAAATCGTGGTGAAAACAATCTAACACAGGATGCAGTCGAAATAGCAACAGTCTTCATTTCCTACTTTATTGACTCTGTCAGTTACTGACACAGAACCCTCCACTGGTTTCTTGGGCTCAGTGCTAGTGAATGATACTCAACCTGTCTTCATCATAAGGGAGGTTTCTGAGTCAGAGGTGAATAAGTTGATTAGCTCACTAAAGATCTCTAAAGCCAAAGATGTGTTTGGGCTGGACACTACCTTTCTTAAAAACTAACAAAGAGTCACTCATCGGCCCCATTACTAAGGTCACCAACACATCTATTGTTGCCAAGTGTCTGGAAGTCGGCCATAATAACGGCCATCTTTAAATCAGGCGACCCTGCTGACGTGAGTAACTACAGGCTCATTAGTATATTACATGTGGTGTCAAAGGTTGTTGAAAAGTGTGTAGCAGAGCAACTGATAGCCCACATCAACAACAGCCCCTTCACATTACACTCCATGCAGTTTGGCTTCGGAGCAAAACACACAGAAACAGCCAACTGCTTTCTTCTGAAAATATGAAGTCCAAGATGGACAAAGGGGGCATTGTTGGGGCTGTGTTTCTGGACCTATGGAAGGCTTTTGAAAAATGTTAACCATGAGATTCTCATCATAAAATTGCCAAGTTCAACTTTTCCCCTGATGCCTTGAGATGGATGAAATCATACCTTGAATGCAGAACTCAACGTGAATGAGTGAGCAATGAGCTGTCGCCCACTCATAGCTATGATGTGGGCGTGCCCCAAGGGTCAATACTGGGGCTCCTCCTGTTCAGCCTGTACATTAACTTCTTGCGTCGAGCCATCCCTGATCTGCCTTCTGTCTGTACTGGGTCTGTAGTTCAGCCTGTACATTAATGATGTGCCTTCTGTCTGTACTGGGTCTGTAGTTCAGCCTGTACATTAATGATGTGCCTTCTGTCTGTACTGGGTCTGTAGTTCAGCCTGTACATTAATGATGTGCCTTCTGTCTGTACTGGGTCTGTAGTTCAGCCTGTACATTAATGATGTGCCTTCTGTCTGTACTGGGTCTGTAGTTCAGCCTGTACATTAATGATGTGCCTTCTGTCTGTACTGGGTCTGTAGTTCAGCCTGTACATTAATGATGTGCCTTCTGTCTGTACTGGGTCTGTAGTTCAGCCTGTACATTAATGATGTGCCTTCTGTCTGTACTGGGTCTGTAGTTCAGCCTGTACATTAATGATGTGCCTTCTGTCTGTACTGGGTCTGTAGTTCAGCCTGTACATTAATGATGTGCCTTCTGTCTGTACTGGGTCTGTAGTTCAGCCTGTACATTAATGATGTGCCTTCTGTCTGTACTGGGTCTGTAGTTCAGCCTGTACATTAATGATCTGCCTTCTGTCTGTACTGGGTCTGTAGTTCAGCCTGTACATTAATGATCTGCCTTCTGTCTGTACTGGGTCTGTAGTTCAGCCTGTACATTAATGATGTGCCTTCTGTCAGTACTGGGTCTGTAGTTCAGCCTGTACATTAATGATGTGCCTTCTGTCTGTACTGGGTCTGTAGTTCAGCCTGTACATTAATGATGTGCCTTCTGTCTGTACTGGGTCTGTAGTTCAGCCTGTACATTAATGATGTGCCTTCTGTCTGTACTGGGTCTGTAGTTCAGCCTGTACATTAATGATGTGCCTTCTGTCAGTACTGGGTCTGTAGTTCAGCCTGTACATTAATGATCTGCCTTCTGTCTGTACTGGGTCTGTAGTTCAGCCTGTACATTAATGATGTGCCTTCTGTCTGTACTGGGTCTGTAGTTCAGCCTGTACATTAATGATGTGCCTTCTGTCTGTACTGGGTCTGTAGTTCAGCCTGTACATTAATGATGTGCCTTCTGTCTTTACTGGGTCTGTAGTTCAGCCTGTACATTAATGATGTGCATTCTGTCTGTACTGGGTCTGTAGTTCAGCCTGTACATTAATGATGTGCCTTCTGTCAGTACTGGGTCTGTAGTTCAGCCTGTACATTAATGATGTGCCTTCTGTCTGTACTGGGTCTGACATCTAGTTCAGCCTGTACATTAATGATGTGCCTTCTGTCTGTACTGGGTCTGTAGTTCAGCCTGTACATTAATGATCTGCCTTCTGTCTGTACTGGGTCTGTAGTTCAGCCTGTACATTAATGATGTGCCTTCTGTCTGTACTGGGTCTGTAGTTCAGCCTGTACATTAATGATGTGCCTTCTGTCTGTACTGGGAAAAGCCGTCTGTAGTTCAGCCTGTACATTAATGATGTGCCTTCTGTCTTTACTGGGTCTGTAGTTCAGCCTGTACATTAATGATGTGCCTTCTGTCTGTACTGGGTCTGTAGTTCAGCCTGTACATTAATGACCTGCCTTCTGTCTGTACTGGGTCTGTAGTTCAGCCTGTACATTAATGATGTGCCTTCTGTCTGTACTGGGTCTGTAGTTCAGCCTGTACATTAATGATGTGCCTTCTGTCTGTACTGGGTCTGTAGTTCAGCCTGTACATTAATGACCTGTTTTCTGTCTGTACTGGGTCTGTAGTTCAGCCTGTACATTAATGATGTGCCTCCTGTCTGTACTGGGTCTGTAGTTCAGCCTGTACATTAATGACCTGTTTTCTGTCTGTACTGGGTCTGTAGTTCAGCCTGTACATTAATGACCTGTTTTCTGTCTGTACTGGGTCTGTAGTTCAGCCTGTACATTAATGACCTGTTTTCTGTCTGTACTGGGTCTGTAGTTCAGCCTGTACATTAATGATGTGCCTTCTGTCTGTACTGGGTCTGTAGTTCAGCCTGTACATTAATTACCTGTTTTAGATAGGAAGATAGGAAGATAGGAAGATAGGACGATAGGAAGATAATAAGATAGGAAGATAGGACATAGGACGATAGGAAGATAGGACAATAGGAAGATAGGAAGATAGGAAGATAGGAAGATAGGAAGATAATAAGATAGGAAGATAGGACCTAGGAAGATATGACGATAGGAAGATAATAAGATAGGAAGATAATAAGATAGGAAGATAATACGATAGGAAGATATGACGATAGGAAGATAATAAGATAGGAAGATAATAAGATAGGAAGATAGGAGGATAGGATTCCAGGAAGATAGGAAGATAGGACGATAGGAAGATAGGAAGATAGGAAGATATGAAGATAGGAAGATAGGACGATAGGAAGATAATAAGATAGGAAGATAGGACGATAGGAAGATAGAACGATAGGAAGATAAGAAGCTCATCAATAAGTTACCCTGGGGATAAACATACTGCATAGGAAGATAGGACGATAGGAAGATAAGAAGATAGGAAGATAGGACGATAGGAAGATAGGAGGATAGGTAATAGGAAGATAGGAAGATAGGACGATAGGAAGATAGGAAGATAGGAAGATATGAAGATAGGAAGATAGGAAGATAGGACGATAGGAAGATAAGAAGATAGGAAGATAGGACGATAGGAAGATAGGAAGATAGGACGATAGGAAGATAAGAAGATAGGAAGATAGGACGATAGGAAGATAGGAAGATAGGACGATAGGAAGATAGGAAGATAAGACGATAGGAAGATAGGACGATAGGAAGATAGGAAGATAGGAAGATAGGAAGATAAGAAGATAGGAAGATAGGACGATAGGAAGATAGGAAGATAGGACGATAGGACGATAGGAAGATAATAAGATAGGAAGATAGGACGATAGGAAGATAGGAAGATAAGACGATAGGAAGATAGGACGATAGGAAGATAGGAAGATAGGACGATAGGAAGATAGGAAGATAGGAAGACGATAGGAAGATAAGAAGATAGGAAGATAGGACGATAGGAAGATAAGAAGATAGGAAGATAGGACGATAGGAAGATAGGAAGATAGGACGATAGGAAGATAGAACGATAGGAAGATAAGAAGATAGGAAGATAGAACGATAGGAAGATAGGACGATAGGAAGATAGGAAGATAAGAAGATAGGAAGATAGGAAGATAAGACGATAGGAAGATAGGAAGATAGGACGATAGGAAGATAGGAAGATAGGACGATAGGAAGATAGGAAGATAGGAAGATAAGAAGATAGGAAGATAGGAAGATAGGATGATAGGAAGATAGGAAGATAGGAAGATAAGACGATAGGAAGATAGGAAGATAGGAAGATAAGAAGATAGGAAGATAGGAAGATAAGACGATAGGAAGATAGGAAGATAGGATGATAGGAAGATAGGAAGATAGGACGATAGGAAGATAAGATGATAGGAAGATAGGAAGATAGGAAGATAAGAAGATAAGAAGATAGGAAGATAGAACGATAGGAAGATAGGAAGATAAGAAGATAGGAAGATAGAACGATAGGAAGATAGGTAGATAGAACGATAGGAAGATAGGAAGATAAGAAGATAGGAAGATAGAAAGATAGGAAGATAGGACGATAGGAAGATAGGAAGATAAGAAGATAGGAAGATAAGACGATAGGAAGATAGGAAGATAGGAAGATAAGAAGATAAGAAGATAGGAAGATAGAACGATAGGAAGATAGGAAGATAAGAAGATAGGAAGATAGAACGATAGGAAGATAGGTAGATAGAACGATAGGAAGATAGGAAGATAAGAAGATAGGAAGATAGAACGATAGGAAGATAGGACGATAGGAAGATAGGAAGATAAGAAGATAGGACGATAGGAAGATAAGAAGATAGGAAGATAGAACGATAGGAAGATAGGAAGATAGGAAGATAGGAAGATAAGAAGATAGGAAGATAAGACGATAGGAAGATAAGACGATAGGAAGATAGGTAGATAAGACGATAGGAAGATACGAAGATAGGAAGATAGGACGATAGGAAGATAGAACGATAGGAAGATAGGACGATAGGAAGCCCAATAGCCATCATCACTGTTACATCCTCAGAAACAATGAGCTCCTGAGTTGGAAAACATATTGCGCAATACACTGATGCATGTGTTCTATTCTATTCAAGGTCCTAAATAGCCTGGCTCCCCCTCCGCTATGTCCTTTTATTAATCAGAAAACCCAGACCTACGGCAGCAGATCCACAAGGCCATGAGAAGTAAGTGCACTGCACTTTTCACCTTCAGGAAAAAAGCACCTTTAGTCAATCTGCTTTCTCAGTCAGAGCTTCCCATGTCTGGAATACAGACACACACGGATCTGACACACACAACTGCATCACCTATCAAACCTTCACAAAAACACATGAATACATGGCTAAAGGCCAATCGGACTTGTGAGCGTAATCTCTGTGTCTTTCCATGCTTTCTGTTGTCTGTAGCTTGTGAGGTGTGGAAACACTTTGTTTGCTTTTATGGATTTGTCTTGTTGCTTTTTGTTCTATGTTGTTCTGTTTGCATGCTATGTGTTGCCTGTTCTATGTTGTTCTGTTTGCATGCTATGTGTTGCCTGTTCTATGTTGTTCTGTTTGCATGCTATGTGTTGCTTGTTCTATGTTGTTCTGTTTGCATGCTATGTGTTGCTTGTTCTATGTTGTTCTGTTTGCATGCTATGTGTTGCTTGTTCTATGTTGTTCTGTTTGCATGCTATGTGTTGCTTGTTCTATGTTAATCTGTCTGCGTGCTATGATTTGATTCTTGTATGTTACTCTGTCTGCGTGCTATGATTTGATTCTTGTATGTTACTCTGTCTGCGTGCTATGATTTGATTATTGTATGTTACTCTGTCTGCGTGCTATGATTTGATTCGTGTATGTTACTCTGTCTGCGTGCTATGTGTAGCTTGTTCTATGTTGCTCTGCATGTGCTCACTGCTCATTGATTTGTCGGAATTGTTATTGTAATTGTTTTTAATAACCTGCCCAGGGTTATTGCGTTTGAAAATTAGCCGGCTGGCTAAAACCGGCACTTTTACTGAAACATTGATTAATTGTGAATTGTCCCTGTAAAAATAAAAATAAACTCAAACTCAATAGCGATCGCATCGTCCGTGGATCTTTTGGGATGGCATGTACATTTTAGTGGGTCTAGAGTGTTAGCTAAGGCGGAGGTGATATAAGCCTTAAGAAGTTTGAACTAGCTTCTCAAGTACTTCATGATGACAGAAGTGCAACTGGCCAGTTGTAATTTAGTTCAGTTATCTTCACTTTGTTGGGAATAGGAACAAAGGGTGACATTTTGAAGCAGATGGGTACAACAGACAGAGAGAAAGAGACTGAATATGTCCATAAACACTTCCAGACAGTTAGTCTGCTAATATAGACAGGCTCTCTGTGTTAATATAGACAGGCTCTCTGTGGCTCTGTGTTAATATAGACAGGCTCTCTGTGTTAATATAGACAGGCTCTCTGTGTTAATATAGACAGGCTCTCTGTGTCTCTGTGTTAATATAGACAGGCTCTCTGTGTTAATATAGACAGGCTCTCTGTGTCTCTGTGTTCATATAGACAGGCTCTCTGTGTCTGTGTTAATATAGACAGTCTCTCTGTGTCTCTGTGTTCATATAGACATGCTCTCTGTGTTAATATAGACAGTCTCTCTGTGTCTCTGTGTTCATATAGACAGGCGCTCTGTGTTAATATAGACAGGCTCTCTGTGTTAATATAGACAGGCTCTCTGTGTTAATATAGACAGTCTCTCTGTGTCTCTGTGTTCATATAGACATGCTCTCTGTGTTAATATAGACAGTCTCTCTGTGTCTCTGTGTTCATATAGACAGGCGCTCTGTGTTAATATAGACAGGCTCTCTGTGTTAATATAGACAGGCTCTCTGTGTTAATATAGACAGGCTCTCTGTGTTAATATAGACAGGCACTCTGTGGCTCTGTGTTAATATAGACAGGCTCTCTGTGTTAATATAGACAGGCTCTCTGTGTCTCTGTGTTAATATAGACAGGCTCTCTGTGTTAATATAGACAGGCTCTCTGTGTCTCTGTGTTCATATAGACAGGCTCTCTGTGTCTGTGTTAATATAGACAGTCTCTCTGTGTCTCTGTGTTCATATAGACATGCTCTCTGTGTTAATATAGACAGTCTCTCTGTGTCTCTGTGTTCATATAGACAGGCGCTCTGTGTTAATATAGACAGGCTCTCTGTGTTAATATAGACAGGCTCTCTGTGTATCTGTGTTAATATAGACATGCTCTCTGTGTCTCTGTGTTAATATAGACAGGCTCTCTGTGTCTCTGTGTTAATATAGACAGGCACTCTGTGTCTCTGTGTTAATATAGACAGGCTCTCTGTGTTAATATAGACAGGCTCTCTGTGTCTCTGTGTTCATATAGACAGGCTCTCTGTATCTGTGTTAATATAGACAGGCGCTCTGTGTCTCAGTGTTAATATATACAGGCTCTCTGTGTTAATAGAGGCAGGCTCTGTGTGTCTCTTTGTTAATATAGGCAGGCTCTCTGTGTTAATATAGACAGGCTCTCTGTGTCTCTGTGTTAATATAGACAGGCTCTCTGTGTCTCAGTGTTAATATAGACAGGCTCTCTGGGGCTCTGTGTTAATATAGACATGCTCTCTGTGTTAATATAGACAGGCTCTCTGTGTCTTAGTGTTAATATAGACAGGCTCTGTGCTCTGTGGTAATATAGACAGGCTCTCTGTATCTCTGTGTTAATATAGACAGGCTCTCTGTGTCTCTGTGTTAATATAGACAGGCTCTCTGAGTCTCTGTGTTAATATAGACAGGCTCTCTGTGTCTCTGTGTTAATATAGACAGGCTCTCTGTATGTCTGTGTTAATATAGACAGGCTCTCTGTGTCTCTGTGTTAATATAGACAGGCTCTCTGTGTCTCTGTGTTAATATAGACAGGCTCTCTGTGTCTCAGTGTTAATATAGACAGGCTCTCTGTCTCTGTGTTAATATAGACAGGCTCTCTGTGTCTCTCTCTCTGTGTTAATATAGACAGGCTCTCTGTGTCTCTGTGTTAATATAGACAGGCTCTCTGTCTCTGGACAGGCTCTCTGTGTTAATATAGACATGCTCTCTGTGTTAATATAGACAGGCTCTCTGTGTCTCTGTGTTAATATAGACAGGCTCTCTGTGTTAATATAGACAGGCTCTCTGTGTCTTAGTGTTAATATAGACAGGCTCTCTGTGTTAATATAGACAGGCTCTCTGTGTCTCTGTGTTAATATAGACAGGCTCTCTGAGTCTCTGTGTTAATATAGACAGGCTCTCTGTGTCTCTGTGGTAATATAGACAGGCTCTCTGTATCTCTGTGTTAATATAGACAGGCTCTCTGTGTCTCTGTGTTAATATAGACAGGCTCTCTGTGTTAATATAGACAGGCTCTCTGTGTCTCAGTGTTAATACAGACAGGCTCTCTCTGTGTCTCTGTGTTAATATAGACAGGCTCTCTGTGTCTCAGTGTTAATATAGACAGGCTCTCTGAGTCTGTGTTAATATAGACAGGCTCTCTGTGTCTCTGTGTTAATATAGACAGGCTCTCTGTGTTAATATAGACAGGCTCTCTGTGTCTCTGTGGTAATATAGACAGGCTCTCTGTATCTCTGTGTTAATATAGACAGGCTCTCTGTGTCTCTGTGTTAATATAGACAGGCTCTCTGTGTTAATATAGACAGGCTCTCTGTGTCTCTGTGGTAATATAGACAGGCTCTCTGTATCTCTGTGTTAATATAGACAGGCTCTCTGAGTCTGTGTTAATATAGACAGGCTCTCTGTGTCTCTGTGTTAATATAGACAGGCTCTCTGTGTCTCTGTGTTAATATAGACAGGCTCTCTGTGTCTCTGTGTTAATATAGACAGGCTCTCTGTGTCTCTGTGTTAATATAGACAGGCTCTCTGAGTCTCTGTGTTAATATAGACAGGCTCTCTGTGTCTCTGAGGTAATATAGACAGGCTCTCTGTGTCTCTGTGTTAATATAAACAGGCTCTCTGAGTCTCTGTGTTAATATAGACAGGCTCTCTGTGTCTCTGTGGTAATTTAGACAGGCTCTCTGAGTCTCTGTGTTAATATAGACAGGCTCTCTGTGTCTCTGTGGTAATATCGACAGGCTCTCTGTGTCTCTGTGTTAATATAGACAGGCTCTCTGTGTTAATATAGACAGGCTCTCTGTGTCTCTGTGTTAATATAGACAGGCTCTCTGTGTCTCTGTGTTAATATAGACAGGCTCTCTGTGTGTCTGTGTTAATACAGACAGGCTCTCTGTGTCTCTGTGTTCATATAGACAGGCGCTCTGTGTTAATATAGACAGGCTCTCTGTGTTAATATAGACAGGCTCTCTGTGTATCTGTGTTATTATAGACATGCTCTCTGTGTTAATATAGACAGGCTCTCTGTGTATCTGTGTTAATATAGACAGGCTCTCTGTATCTGTGTTAATATAGACAGGCGCTCTGTGTCTCAGTGTTAATATAGACAGGCTCTCTGTGTTAATATAGACAGGCTCTCTGTGTTAATATAGACAGGCTCTGTGTGTCTCTTTGTTAATATAGACAGGCTCTCTGTGTTAATATAGACAGGCTCTCTGTGTCTCAGTGTTAATATAGACAGGCTCTCTGTGTCTCTGTGTTAATATAGACAGGCTCTCTGTGTCTCTGTGTTAATATAGACAGGCTCTCTGTGTCTCAGTGTTAATATAGACAGGCTCTCTGGGGCTCTGTGTTAATATAGACATGCTCTCTGTGTTAATATAGACAGGCTCTCTGTGTCTTAGTGTTAATATAGACAGGCACTCTGTGTCTCTGAGTTAATATAGACAGGCACTCTGTGTCTCTGTGTTAATATAGACAGGCTCTCTGTGTTAATATAGACAGGCTCTCTGTGTTAATATAGACAGGCACTCTGTGTCTCTGTGTTAATATAGACAGGCTCTCTGTGTCTCTGTGGTAATATAGACAGGCTCTCTGTGTCTCTGTGTTAATATAGACAGGCTCTCCGTGTTAATATAGACAGGCTCTCTGTGTCTCTGTGTTTAATATAGACAGGCTCTCTGTGTCTCAGTGTTAATACAGACAGGCTCTCTCTGTGTCTCTGTGTTAATATAGACAGGCTCTAAGTGTCTCTGTGTTAATACAGACAGGCTCTCTCTGTGTCTCTGTGTTAATATAGACAGGCTCTCTGTGTCTCTGTGTTGATATAGACAGGCTCTCTGTGTTAATATAGACAGGCTCTCTGTGTCTCTGTGGTAATATAGACAGGCTCTCTGTATCTCTGTGTTAATATAGACAGGCTCTCTGTGTCTCTGTGTTAATATAGACAGGCTCTCTGTGTTAATATAGACAGGCTCTCTGTGTCTCAGTGTTAATACAGACAGGCTCTCTCTGTGTCTCTGTGTTAATATAGACAGGCTCTCTGTGTCTCAGTGGTAATATAGACAGGCTCTCTGTGTCTCAGTGTTAATATAGACAGGCTCTCTGTGTCTCTGTGTTAATATAGACAGGCTCTCTGTGTTAATATATCGACAGGCTCTCTGTGTCTCTGTGTTAATATAGACAGGCTCTCTGTGTCTCTGTGTTAATATAGACGGGCTCTCTGAGTCTCAGTGGTAATATAGACAGGCTCTCTGTGTCTCTGTGGTAATATAGACAGGCTCTCTGAGTCTCTGTGTTAATATAGACAGGCTCTCTGTGTCTCTGTGGTAATATAGACAGGCTCTCTGTGTCTCTGTGGTAATATCGACAGGCTCTCTTTGTCTCTGTGTTAATATAGACAGGCTCTCTGTGTCTCAGTGTTAATACAGACAGGCTCTCTCTGTGTCTCTGTGTTCATATAGACAGGCGCTCTGTGTTAATATAGACAGGCTCTCTGTGTCTCAGTGTTAATACAGACAGGCTCTCTCTGTGTCTCTGTGTTAATATAGACAGTCTCTCTGTGTCTCTGTGTTCATATAGACAGGCTCTCTGTGTTAATATAGACAGGCTCTCTGTGTTAATATAGACAGGCTCTGTGTGTCTCTTTGTTAATATAGACAGGCTCTCTGTGTTAATATAGACAGGCTCTGTGTGTCTCTTTGTTAATATAGACAGGCTCTGTGTGTCTCTTTGTTAATATAGACAGGTTCTCTGTGTTAATATAGACAGGCTCTCTGTGTCTCTGTGTTAATATAGACAGGCTCTCTGTGTTAATATAGACAGGCTCTCTGTGTCTCTGTGTTCATATAGACAGGCTCTCTGTGTCTGTGTTAATATAGACAGTCTCTCTGTGTCTCTGTGTTCATATAGACATGCTCTCTGTGTTAATATAGACAGTCTCTCTGTGTCTCTGTGTTCATATAGACAGGCTCTCTGTGTCTCAGTGGTAATATAGACAGGCTCTCTGTGTCTCTGTGTTAATATAGACAGGCTCTCTGTGTCTCTGTGTTAATATAGACAGGCTCTCTGTGTTAATATAGACAGGCTCTCTGTGTCTCTGTGGTAATATCGACAGGCTCTCTGTGTCTCTGTGTTAATATAGACAGGCTCTCTGAGTCTCTGTGGTAATATCGACAGGCTCTCTGTGTCTCTGTGTTAATATAGACAGGCTCTCTGAGTCTCTGTGTTAATATAGACAGGCTCTCTGTGTCTCTGTGGTAATATCGACAGGCTCTCTGTGTCTCTGTGTTAATATAGACAGGCTCTCTGAGTCTCTGTGGTAATATCAACAGGCTCTCTGTGTCTCTGTTATAATATAGACAGGCTCTCTGAGTCTCTGTGGTAATATAGACAGGCTCTCCGTGTCTCTTTGTTAATATAGACAGGTGATCTGTGTTAATATAGACAGGCTCTCTGTGTCTCTGTGTTAATATAGACAGGCTCTCTGTGTTAATATAGACAGGCTCTCTGTGTCTCTGTGGTAATATAGAAAGGCTCTCTGTATTTCTGTGTTAATATAGACAGGCTCTCTGTGTCTCTGTGTTGATATAGACAGGCTCTCTGTGTTAATATAGACAGGCTCTATGTGTCTCTGTGGTAATATAGACAGGTTCTCTGTGTTAATATAGACAGGCTCTCTGTGTCTCTGTGTTAATATAGACAGGCTCTCTGTGTTAATATAGACAGGCTCTCTGTGTCTCTGTGGTAATATAGACAGGCTCTCTGTATTTCTGTGTTAATATAGACAGGCTCTCTGTGTCTCTGTGTTGATATAGACAGGCTCTCTGTGTTAATATAGACAGGCTCTATGTGTCTCTGTGGTAATATAGACAGGCTCTCTGTATCTCTGTGTTAATATAGACAGGCTCTCTGAGTCTGTGTTAATATAGACAGGCTCTCTGTGTCTCTGTGTTAATATAGACAGGCTCTCTGTGTCTCTGTGTTAATATAGACAGGCTCTCTGTGTTAATATAGACAGGCTCTCTGTGTCTCTGTGTTAATATAGACAGGCTCTCTGTGTTAATATAGACAGGCTCTCTGTGTCTCTGTGGTAATATAGACAGGCTCTCTGTATCTCTGTGTTAATATAGACAGGCTCTCTGAGTCTGTGTTAATATAGACAGGCTCTCTGTGTCTCTGTGTTAATATAGACAGGCTCTCTGTGTCTCAGTGTTAATATAGACAGGCTCTCTCTGTGTCTCTGTGTTAATATAGACAGGCTCTCTGTGTCTCTGTGGTAATATAGACAGGCTCTCTGTGTCTCTGTGTTAATATAGACAGGCTCTCTGTGTCTCTGTGTTAATATAGACAGGCTCTCTGAGTCTCTGTGGTAATATCGACAGGCTCTCTGTGTCTCTGTGTTAATATAGACAGGCTCTCTGTGTCTCTGTGGTAATATCGACAGGCTCTCTGTGTCTCTGTGTTAATATAGACAGGCTCTCTGTGTCTCAGTGGTAATATAGACAGGCTCTCTGTGTCTCTGTGTTAATATAGACAGGCTCTCTGTGTCTCTGTGTTAATATAGACAGGCTCTCTGTGTCTCTGTGGTAATATAGACAGGCTCTCTGTGTCTCTGTGTTAATATAGACAGGCTCTCTGTGTCTCTGTGGTAATATTGACAGGCTCTCTGTGTCTCTGTGTTAATATAGACAGGCTCTCTGTGTCTCAGTGGTAATATAGACAGGCTCTCTGTGTCTCTGTGTTAATATAGACATGCTCTCTGTGTTAATATAGACAGGCTCTCTGTGTCTCTGTGTTAATATAGACAGGCTCTCTGTGTCTCTGTGTTAATATAGACAGGCTCTCTGTGTCTCTGTGTTAATATAGACAGGCTCTCTGTGTCTCTGTGGTAATATAGACAGGCTCTCTGAGTCTCTGTGTTAATATAGACAGGCTCTCTGAGTCTGTGTTAATATAGACAGGCTCTCTGTGTTAATATAGACAGGCTCTCTGTGTCTGTGTTAATATAGACAGGCTCTCTGTGTCTCTGTGTTAATATAGACAGGCTCTCTGTGACTCCTTGTTGACATGTGTTGGTATACATAGACAGGCTCTCTGTGTCTCTGTGGTAATATAGACAGGCTCTCTGAGTCTCTGTGTTAATTTAGACAGGCTCTCTGTGTTAATATAGACAGGCTCTCCATGTCTCTGTGTTAATATAGACAGGCTCTCTGTGTTAATATAGACAGGCTCTCTGTGTCTCTGTGGTAATATAGACAGGCTCTCTGCGTCTCTGTGTTAATATAGACAGGCTCTCCGTGTCTCTGTGTTAATATAGACAGGCTCTCTGTGTCTCTGTGTTAATATAGACAGGCTCTCTGTGTCTCTGTGTTAATATGTTAATATAGACAGGCTCTCTGTGTCTCTGTGGTAATATAGACAGGCTCTCTGTGTCTCTGTGTTAATATAGACAGGCTCTCTGTGTTAATATAGACAGGCTCTCTGTGTCTCTGTGTTAATATAGACAGGCTCTCTGTGTTAATATAGACAGGCTCTCTGTGTCTCTGTGTTAATATAGACAGGCTCTCTGTGTTAATATAGACAGGCTCTCTGTGTCTCTGTGTTAATATAGACAGGCTCTCTGTGTTATTTTAGACAGGCTCTCTGAGTCTCTGTGTTAATATAGACAGGCTCTCCGTGTCTCTGTGTTAATATAGACAGGCTCTCTGTGTTAATATAGACAGGCTCTCTGTGTTTCCTTGTTGACATGTGTTGGTATACATAGACAGGCTCTCTGTGCGTTTGAGCATGCGTCTCCATCTCTCTGTCTCCTTTTCATACAAAATCTCTCCATCCAATCGCTAGTGTGTTTTTTGTCAGAACTCTTATCAAACCACTTATCTCTGAGATGTACGGGTTGTCAGGACAAATATGTAAAACAATGATGTGAAGGTATCACAATTTAAGTCCTCACTACCCCAAGGTCAATTATGTATCAGCTTTGAAGAGTAACGGGTTTGAACATCAAAGCTGTTTCCACATCTCTGCATTTTGAAGAATAGAAAAAGTAACTCAGTGAGAAAAAAAAGAGACACAGATAGAGAGAGAGAGCCACAGATCCAGAGAGAGAGAGACACAGATACAGAGAGAGAGAGCCACAGATCCAGAGAGAGAGAGCCACAGATCCAGAGAGAGAGAGCCACAGATCCAGAGAGAGAGACACAGATCCAGAGAGAGAGAGACACAGATACACAGAGAGAGAGACACAGATACAGAGAGAGAGCCACAGATCCAGAGAGAGAGAGAGAGACAGATCCAGAGAGAGAGCCACAGATCCAGAGAGAGAGAGACACAGATACAGAGAGAGAGCCACAGATCCAGAGAGAGAGAGAGACACAGATACAGAGAGAGAGAGCCACAGATCGAGAGAGAGAGAGAGACACAGATACAGAGAGAGAGAGAGAGAGACACAGAGACAGAGAGAGAGAGACACAGATACAGAGAGAGAGAGACACAGATACAGAGAGAGAGAGAGAGAGAGACACAGATACAGAGAGAGAGAGAGACAGATACAGAGAGAAAGACACAGATAGAGAGACACAGAGAGAGAGAGAGAGAGAGAGAAAGACACAGATAGAGAGACACAGATAGAGAGACACAGAGAGAGAGAGAAAGACACAGATAGAGAGACACAGAGAGAGAGAGAGAGACACAGGGAGAGAGACACAGATACAGCAGAGAGAGAGATAGATACAGAGAGAGAGAGAGAGAAAGACACAGATAGAGAGACACAGATAGAGAGACACAGAGAGAGAGAGAAAGACACAGATAGAGAGACACAGAGAGAGAGAGAGAGAAAGACACAGATAGAGAGACACAGATAGAGAGACACAGAGAGAGAGAGAAAGACACAGATAGAGAGACACAGAGAGAGAGAGAGAGACACAGAGAGAGAGACACAGATACAGCGAGAGAGAGACACAGAGAGAGAGAGAGACAGAGAGACACAGAGAGAGAGACACAGAGAGAGAGACACAGATACAGCGAGAGAGAGTCCTCCTCTTTGTCTTAATCTTTAGTCAATATTTGATGCTCTGTCCAGTATCAAATCTCTCAATGAATCAAGAAACTGTTCATGGGAATCAATCCATTTATGAAAGATGAACGATTACATCATCATACTTGTAATATATTTAAGGTTAATTTGTTTAAATTTTCAACACCTTGTAACGACCTTCTTCTTCTTCTTCGTCTGATGAGGAGTAGGAAGGATCGGACCAAAATGCAGGCGTGCTAAGTGTCCATGTTAAATTTATTATATCAGAACACGAAAAATACAAAATAACAAAGTGAAGGAAAGAAATGAAAATGGAAACAGTTCTGTGTGGTGAAAACACAGACACAGAAAACACCCACAACCCATAGTGGGAAAACAGGCTACCCAAGTATGGTTCTCAATCAGAGACAACGATTGACAGCTGCCTCTGATTGGGAATCATACCAGGCCAAACACATAGAACTATAACACACAGAACAAAACATAGAATGCCCCCCCCCCCCGACTCACGCCCTGACCAACCTAAAATAGAGACATAAAAAAAGGAACTAAGGTCAGGACGTGACACACCTCCAACGTGGTCTTTTGACAGTCTCTCTCTCTCTCTCTCTCTCTCTCTCTGTCTCTCTGTCTCTCTCTCTCTCTCTCTCTCTCTCTCTCTCTCTCTCTCTCTCTCTGTCTCTCTCTCTCTCTCTCTCTCTCTCTCTCTCTGTCTCTCTCTACACCTCTCTCTCTCTCTCTCTCTCTCTCTCTCTCTCTCTCTGTCTCTCTCTCTCTCTCTCTCTCTCTCTCTCTCTCTCTCTCTCTCTCTCTCTCTCTCTCTCTCTCTCTCTCTCTCTCTCTGCCTCTCTCTCTCTCTCTCTCTCTCTCTCTCTCTCTCTCTCTCTCTGCCTCTCTCTCTCTCTCTCTCTCTCTCTCTCTCTCTCTCTCTCTCTCTCTCTCTCTCTCTCTCTCTCTCTCTCTCTCTCTCTCTCTCTCTCTCTCTCTCTCTCTCTCTCCCTCTATATATACATTCTGAGCATTGTGAGATAACTGCCTCAATCCCCCATGAATGAAATAGATTGTAATGCCATCAAAATTGTTTACCAGGTTTATAAGTGATACTAGTTTGTTTTGAATTGCTATGATTTGAGTACATTTACTTAAATTCCCCAAACTCCATTCAAGCGTTTTAACTCGACAAAGATGTAGACTTAAAGTGGGATGAAAATTGTTTCTATTGTTAACAAAACATCTAACAAAATCGGAACTGTAGATGCACACACACACACGCACGCACGCACGCACGCACATACACATACACATACACATGCACAGACAAACACACACACACACACACACACACACACACCTCATCCCTCCCCTTTCTAAAACGGTCTCATGCTATTGTAGTGAATATGGTCAGATTGCCCTGACTGTTACTCGGTACTCTAAACACAAAGTGACCAGCCAGGCACAAACACTCCTGATTGAAATGGCCATGATCACTCTGTAAAGGAAAAAAAAGCATTTTGTGTCAAAACGGGTCATTCTGTCTGAGTATGAAAGACCTCAGTCAATATTGAGTCTTGTGGGGCTTTTTGTCTGCTGTTGAAATAATAATCATATATAATAATAATAACAATCTGTGGTTGAATGGTCCCCTATTGGAACACAAGGCATTTCAGACGCACTGTGGGTGGTGATTACCCAGGGCTGTGGGTGGTAATTACCCAGGGCTGTGGGTGGTAATTACCCAGGGGTGTGGGTGGTAATTACCCAGGGCTGTGGGTGGTGATTACCCAGGGGTGTGGGTGGTGATTACCCAGGGCTGTGGGTGGTAATTACCCAGGGGTGTGGGTGGTAATTACCCAGGGGTGTGGGTGGTAATTACCCAGGGCTGTGGGTGGTAATTACCCAGGGGTGTGGGTGGTAATTACCCAGGGGTGTGGGTGGTGATTACCCAGGGGTGTGGGTGGTAATTACCAGGGGTGTGGGTGGTAATTACCCAGGGGTGTGGGTGGGGCTGTGGGTGGTACCCAGGGCTGTGGGTGGTAATTACCCAGGGCTGTGGGTGGTAATTACCCAGGGGTGTGGGTGGTAATTACCCAGGGGTGTGGGTGGTAATTACCCAGGGGTGTGGGTGGTAATTACCCAGGGGTGTGGGTGGTAATTACCCAGGGGTGTGGGTGGTAATTACCCAGGGGTGTGGGTGGTAATTACCCAGGGCTGTGGGTGGTAATTACCCAGGGGTGTGGGTGGTAATTACCCAGGGCTGTGGGTGGTAATTACCCAGGGGTGTGGGTGGTAATTACCCAGGGGTGTGGGTGGTAATTACCCAGGGGTGTGGGTGGTGATTACCCAGGGGTGTGGGTGGTAATTACCCAGGGGTGTGGGTGGGTACCCAGGGCTGTGGGTGGTAATTACCCAGGGGTGTGGGTGGTGATTACCCAGGGGTGTGGGTGGTAATTACCCAGGGCTGTGGGTGGTAATTACCCAGGGGTGTGGGTGGTAATTACCCAGGGGTGTGGGTGGTAATTACCCAGGGGTGTGGGTGGTAATTACCCAGGGCTGTGGGTGGTGATTACCCAGGGGTGTGGGTGGTAATTACCCAGGGGTGTGGGTGGTAATTACCCAGGGGTGTGGGTGGTAATTTACCCAGTGATGTGGGTGGTAATTTACCCAGTGGTGTGGGTGGTAATTACCCAGTGCTGTGGGTGGTGATTTTCCTAGTGGTGTGGGTGGTAATTACCCAGGGGTGTGGGTGGTAATTACCCAGGGCTGTGGGTGGTGATTTACCTAGTGGTGTGGGTGGTAATTACCCAGGGGTGTGGGTGGTAATTTACCTAGTGGTGTGGGTGGTGATTTACCCAGTGGTGTGGGTGGTGATTTACTGAAGCATGAGAACAGAGTGCTGTTTACCTGCTATTAGTTTGGGGGTGGAGATCAAAGAGATGGAGGCGTGGCGTCCACAGAATCCATCACCGCGGTAACCATGTGTAAGGTCAAGAAAAACAAGCAGCTACTTTATTTAGTCCGATATGAATCAGAACAACTTATAAATTGGATAAGAGTAAATGAGTAATAATTTTGAAGAAGGGGATTGTAAATACACATAGCAATTTATCCCCCCACTTCACCCCCCACACCACCCTTTATGATCCCTGGAGATGAATGGGAAGCCAATCGTATGGAATCCAACTGAAAATCATAGCAACATGACATGTATTCATGAAGGCCTCTTTTCCACAGTGAATTCTAATTATTATTCTAACAGCTGTGCCTGCTACTCAGAATTGTTATTGTGTTCCCTCCAAAATTCGCAGGGATGAAATTGGAGACCCAATCTTTTATTTTTTATTTTATTACAATATGTATCATGTTAAATTGTATGCACAGTATCGGGAGCCACAGTCAGTAAAACCCACATTACATTCCTTACTGTCACTTCAGTGCCGGAGTCCTTACAATATCTGGCCTTCGTTTTTACATCATTCCCACTCCATGTATCTTTCTATCCTCACTCCTGTCTGTGTAGTTGTTCCTGAGTGTCACCAGCATTAAGGGATCCTGATAGGCTGACGATGTGCAATCATATGGGATATGTAGTCTATTTAAACTGGATATGTAGTCCATTTAAACTGGACATGTAGTCTATTTAAACTGGACATGTAGCCTATTTAAACTGGACATGTGGCCTATTTAAACTGGACATGTAGCCTATTTAAACTGGACATGTGGTCTATTTAAACTGGACATGTAGCCCTTTTGAACTCAGACCACACAGAGTAGGTTGAACCTGGAGCCTGGCGCAGATCAGGGTATATTTATAGGACCGTTGTCCCCTAATGTACACCTTGAATATGGTCACTTTCAGGATGAATCAAACCAATGTTTTTTTGATTCATCAATATACACTTAGTGTACAAAACATGAGGGACACCTTCCTAATTTTGAGTTGCACCCCCTGTTGCCCTCAGAACAGTTTGAATTCTTCGGGACATGGAATCTACAAGGTGTCAAAACATTTTCCACAGGGATGCTGGCCCAATGTTGACTCCAATGCTTCCCACTGTTGTGTCAAGTTAGCTCGATATCGTTTCGGTAGTGGACCTTTCTTGATAAACTGTTGAGCGTGAGAAAGAAGTAAAAACGTGTCTGTTTCTATATTCAGCGAGAAACAACGCTGAAAGACAATTCAATTCAATTCAATTCAAGGGGCTTTATTGGCAATGGGAAACATGTGTTAACATTGCCAACGCAAGTGAGGTAGATAATATATAAAGTGAAATAAACAATAAAAATTAACAGTAGACATCACACATACAGAAGTTTCAAAACAATAAAGACATTACAAATGTCATATTATATATATATACAGTGTTGTAACAATGTACAAATGGTAAAGGACACAAGATAAAATAAATAAGCATAAATATGGGTTGTATTTACAATGGTGTGTGTTCTTCACTGGTTGACATTTTCTCGTGGCAACAGGTCACAAATATTGCTGCTGTGATGTCACACTGTGGAATTTCACCCAGGAGATATGGGAGTTTATCAAAAATGGATTTGTTTTCGAATTCTTTGTGGATCTGTGTAATCTGAGGGAAATATGTCTTTCTAATATGGACATACATTAGGCAGGAGGTTAGGAAGTGCACCTCATTTTGTGGGCAGTGAGCACATAGCCTGTCTTCTCTTGAGAGCCATGTCTGCCTACGGCGGCCTTTCTCAATAGCAAGGCTGTGCTCACTGAGTCTGTACATAGTCAAATATTTCCTTCATTTTGTGTTAGTCACGGTGGTCAGGTATTCTGCCACTGTGTACTCTCTGTTTAGGGCCGAATAGCATTATAGTTTGCTCTGTTTTTTTTTGTGAATTCTTTCCATGTGTCAAGTAATTATCTTTTTGACATCCAACTGCTCTATCGAACAAGGAGAACCATATCTATAGTACGATCGGTGAAAACACAGAGCCTTCACGCAATTTCACATAGCAGGACTACATGTACTGTATTTTATTAAATCTCAAACCCCTCCGTCAATACACCAGAAAGCATCATAGGGTATTACGCCATAACCTGCCGTTCTCCTGGGCAATTATGGGTGACACACTGTCCTAGAGATGCCTCAGACATGAAGGAAAACAAGCCCAGATTCCCCCAGGTTGAAATTCTCCTTTATCAATTGACATCAACCAGGGGATCGTAGCGTTAACCAGGGGATCGTAGCGTTAACCATGATTTGTCTGATCAGTCGATGTCATGGAAAGAGTTGGAGTTCCTAATGTTTGGTACACTCAAGTGTATTTTCTGTAAAAACCAAAAATAATTCCAAAACAGTTTTATGTGATTCATACCTACTTTTCTAAGTTAGAGATCGAAATTTACACAATAGTTACCTGGAGAAAAATGTGGGAGGGTTTAGTATTTGGTAAAAATTTGTCCATGGGAGGGTCAAGTCATTTTTAATCGATTAAACGTCATATTGCTCAGGGTTTAAGAATTAGTTGCTTATTATAGTATATCAAATGTGCCCGGTGATGCCCCTCATCCCTGATTCTCTGCGGGGTGACCAATATCAAGTCTGCCTAGTGTGGTCACAATAAAATTAATCATAGCCTATACTATAGGTTATAAGCCTAGGTGAAACAAAGAGAACGCTCAGAGAAGCACAAAGCAATGATACATGTCGAAGAAAATATATTTCCTTCTAGAGTTTTTTTGTGCTGCTTGGATGGTGTATATTAAAATAGGCTACAATGTGGTACACACTGCAATGGACAGGCTTTCCCAATCATCCTGCCTTACACACTGCAATGGACAGGCGTTCCCAATCATCCTGCCTTACACACTGCAATGGACAGGCGTTCCCAATCATCCAGCCTTACACACTGCAATGGACAGGCGTTCCCAATCATCCTGCCTTACACACTGCAATGGACAGGCGTTCCCAATCATCCAGCCTTACACACTGCAATGGACAGGCGTTCCCAATCATCCAGCCTTACACACTGCAATGGACAGGCGTTCCCAATCATCCAGCCTTACACACTGCAATGGACAGGCGTTCCCAATCATCCTGCCTTACACACTGCAATGGACAGGCGTTCCCGTTCATCCTGCCTTACACACTGCAATGGACAGGCGTTCCCAATCATCCAGCCTTACACACTGCAATGGACAGGCGTTCCCAATCATCCTGCCTTACACACTGCAATGGACAGGCGTTCCCAATCATCCTGCCTTACACACTGCAATGGACAGGCGTTCCCAATCATCCAGCCTTACACACTGCAATGGACAGGCGTTCCCAATCATCCAGCCTTGCACACTGCAATGGACAGGCGTTCCCAATCATCCTGCCTTGCTGATGTAAACCCTTTGTGCTGCCTAACCAATGACTGTACGATGACACTTCAACCAATGACTGTACGATGACAATTCAACCAATGACTGTACGATGACACTTCAACCAATGACTGTACGATGACAATTCAACCAATGATTGTACGATGACACTTCAACCAATGACTGTACGATGACAATTCAACCAATGACTGTACGATGACACTTCAACCAATGACTGTACGATGACAATTCAACCAATGACTGTACGATGACAATTCAACCAATGATTGTACGATGACACTTCAACCAATGACTGTACGATGACAATTCAACCAATGATTGTACGATGACACTTCAACCAATGACTGTACGATGACACTTCAACTAATGATTGTACGATGACACTTCAACCAATGATTGTACGATGACACTTCAACCAATGACTGTACGATGACACTTCAACCAATGATTGTACGATGACAATTCAACCAATGACTGTACGATGACACTTCAACCAATGACTGTGCAACGATACACTTCAACCAATGACTGTGCAACGATGACACTTCAACCAATGACTGTGCAACGATGACACTTCAACCAATGACTGTGCAACGATGACACTTCAACCAATGACTGTGCAACGATACACTTCAACCAATGACTGTACGATGACACTTCAAGAGGCGAGTCAATTTGTAATAAAAAATGCAATATCTGTACGCGCTGACTAGACCTACTGATGTCCTGTTCAGTTTGAGAGGGAGAGCATGAAGATGAGAAAGAGGACCGGACATACGCTTGCTCAGGCTATAATTGATTTGAATTAAAACAATATGTTTTCTATGCCCAAAATGAAGCTATTTATCGGAGTTAATGACCTCACAATAAGTCATATTTTCAGTAATTCACGTAACTTACATTATCATGAAACGGAAGCCACAGAGATGGACAGTGCATTGGTGCTGATCATTTAAAACCCGTTAATTGAAATGCTGCATTCCAGGTGACTACCTCATGAAGCCGGTTGAGAGAATTCCAAGAGTGTGAAAAGCTGTCATCAAGGCAAAGGGTGACGAATCTCAAATATAAAATATATTTTGATTTGCGTAAAACTTTTTTAGTGTGGTAACTATATGAATCCATGTGTTTTTTCATAGTTTTGATGTCTTCACTATTGTTCTACAAAGTAGAAAATAGTTATTTTGTTTTAAGAATCTCTTGAATGAGTAGGTGTGTCCAATGTTTGACTGGTACTGTATATATATATATATATATATATATATATAAACAGTTGAAGTTGGAACCTTATCCAAATACATTTAAAATCCGTTTTTCAGAATTCCTGACATTTAATCCCAGTATAAATTCCCTGTATGAGGTCAATTAGGATCAACACTTTATTTTAAGAATGTGAAACGTTATTTAAAGTGACTAGTTATTATTAGTTATTAAATCCATTTATTAAAAGTATTAAAGTGGCTAGAGATTTGAGTCAGTGGGTCAGCAGCAGTCACTCTATGCTAGTGATGGCTTTTTAACAGTCTGATGGCCTTGAGATAAAAACAGTTTTTCAGTCTCTCGGTCCCAGCTTTGATGCACCTGTACTGACCTCGCCTTCTGGATGATAGCGGGGTAAACAGGCAGTGGCTCGGGAGGTTGTTGTCCTTGATGATCTACTGCCTTCCTGTGACATTGGGTGGTGTAGGTGTCCTGGAGGGCATGTAGTTTGCCCCCGGTGATGCGTTGGGCAGACCTCACTACCCCCTGGAGAGCCTTACGGTTGTGGGCGGAGCAGTTGCCGTACCAGGCGGTGATACAGCCCAACTGGATGCTCTCGATTGTGCATCTTTAAAGGTTTGTGAGTGTTTTAGGTGACAAGCTAAATTTCTTCAGCCTCCTGAGGTTGAAGAAGGCGCTGTTTTGGCTTATTCACCACGCTGTCTGTCTGGGTGGCCCAATTCAGTTCATCGTGATGTGTATGCCGAGGATTCTTACCACCTTCTCCACTACTGTCCCATCGATGTGGACGGGGGGTGCTCCCTCTGCTGTTTCCTGAAGTCCACGATCATTTCCTTTTTTTGATGATGTTGAGTGAGAGGTTGTTTTCCTTCCTTCCCTTACACCACACTAAAATAGCCCTGACCTCCTCCCTGTAGGCTGTCTTGTAGTTGTTGGTAATCAAGCCTACCACTGTAGTGTCATCTGCAAACTTGATGATTGAGTTGGAGGCGTGCATGGCCATGTAGTCATGGGTGAACAGGGAGTACAGGAAAGGGCTGAGAATGCACCCTTGTGGGGCCCCGGTGTCGAAGATCAGCAGGGTGGAGATGTTGTTTCCTACCCTCACCACCTGGGGGCGTAAAGTCCAGGACCTAGTTGACAGGGCGTGGTCAAGACCAAGGGTCTCGAGCTTAATGACAAGTTTGGAGGTTACTATGGTGTTAAATGCTGAGCTGTATTCGATGAACAACATTCTTACATAGGTATTCATCTTGTCCAGATGGGATAGGGTAGTGTGCAGTTTGATGGCAATTACTTTGTCTGTGGACCTATTGGGGGCGGTAAGCAAATTGGTGTGGGTCCAGGGTATCAGGTAGGTTGGAGGTGATATGATCCTTGACTAAGTCATTTAGCAGACGCTCTTATCCATGTAAATGTAAATGTAGTCTCTCAAAGCACTTCATGATGACAGAAGTGAGTGCTACGGGACTGTAGTCATTTAGCTCAGTTACCTTTGCTTTCTTGGGAACAGGAACAATGGTGGCCATCTTGAAGCATGTGGGTACAGCAGACTTGGATAGGGATTGATTGAATATGTCCGTAAACTCCGTAAGCCAGCTGGTGTGCGCATGCTCTGCCGCCTGGGCCGGCAGCCTTGCGAGGGTTAACAAGTTTAAATGTTTTATTCACGTTGGCGGGGAGAGCCCACAGGCTTTGGCAGCGGGCCGTGTCAGTGGCACTGTATTGTCCTCAAAGCGAGCAAAGGAGTTGTTTAATTTGTCTGGGAGCAGGACGTTGATGTCCGCGACGGGACTGGTTTTCTTTTTGTAATCTGTGATTGACTGTAGACCCTGCCACATACGTCTCGTGTTTGATCCGTTGAATTGCAACTCTACTTTGTCTCTATACTGACACTTTGCTTGTTTGATTGCCTTGCGGAGGGAAAAGCTACACTGTTTGTATTTGGTCATGATTCCGGTCGCCTTGCCATGATTAAAAGATGATTAAAAGACGTGGTTCGTTCTTTCAGTTTTGCGTGAATGCTGCCATCAATCCACGTTTTCAAGTTAGGGAAGGTTTTAATAGTCACAGTTGGTGCAACATCACCTGGCCAAAAGCCAGGGAAAATGCAGAGCGCCAAATTCAAATAAATTACTGTAAAAATCAAACTTGAAAGATAGAAAATTAAAGCTACACTTGTTGTGAATCCAGCCAACATGTCAGATTTCAAAAAGGCTTTTCGATGAAATGCTATTATCTGAGGACCTCCGTAAACATAGAGAGAAAAGTATATTTCAACCCTGCAGGTGCGGCACAAAACGCAGAAATAAAAATATAATTCATGCCTTACTGAATCGATTCTTTTTTTGCCACCCCAATATGTCTCATAAACATCACAAACGGTCCTTTTGTTCGATTAATTCCGTCGATACATATCCAAAATGTCCATTTATTTTGGCGCGTTTGATCCAGAAAAACACCAATTCCAACTTACGCAACGTCACTACAAAATATCTCAAAAGTTACCTGTAAAATTTGCCAAAACATTTCAAACTACTTTTTTAATACAACTTTAGGTATTTTTTAACATAAATAATCGATAAAATTGAAGATGATCTGTGTTCAATACAGGAGAAAATAAACTGTAGCTTTCTGGTCACGCGCCTCTATCTAACAGAACACTACAAGTGACCCTCGTTCTGAACAGGGCTACTTCTTCATTACACAAAGGAAAAACCTCAAAAAATGTCTAAAGACTCTTGACATCCAGTGGAAGCAGTAGGAACTGCAAGAAAGTCCCTTAGAAATCTGGAATCCCAATGAAAGACCTGTTTGGTGTTTGTCCAAACATATGGAAGAATATACTCTGAGAAATTTGAGACTGGAACAGAGCATCACCTTCCAGTAGGACAATGACCCTAAGTATACTGCTAAAGAAACACTCGAGTGGTTTAAGGGGAAACATTTAAATGTCTTGAAATGGCCTAGTCAAAGCCCAGACCTCAATCCAATTGAATCTGTGGTATGACTTAAAATTGCTGTACACCAGCTGAACCCATCCAACTTCAAGGAGCTGGAGCAGATTTGCCTTGAAGAATGTCACAAAATCCCAGTGGCTAGATGTGCCGAGCCTATAGAGACATACCCCAAGAGACATGTAGCTGTAATTGCTGCAAAAGGTGGCTCATCAAAGTATTGATTTTGGGGGTGGGGGGTAGTTATGCATGCTCAAGTTTTCAGTGGTTTTTGTCTTATTTCTTGTTTGTATCAAAATAAAAAATATTTTGCATCTTCAAAGCGGTAGGCATGTTGTGTAAATCACATGATACAACCCCCCAAAAATCTATCTATTTTAATTCCAGGTTGTAAGGCAACAAAATAGGAAAAAATGCCAAGGGGGGTGAATACTTTCACAAGCCACTGTATAACAGTGTTATTGTCTGAGGTTAACCACAACATATCCCAGTCCATGTGATCGAAGCAATCTTGAAGCGTGGAATCCGATTGGTCAGACCAGTGTTGGATTGACCTGAGCACGAGTGTTTCCTGTTTTAGTTTCTGTCAATAGGCTGGGAGCAACAAAATATAGTGATGGTCAGATTTGTCGAAGGGAGGGTGGTGGAGTGCTTTGCTTGCCTCGTGAAAATTAGAGTAGCAATGGTGCAGAATGTTTACAGCTCGTATCGCGCATTCAGTATGCGGTAGAATTTAGGAAGTATTGTTCTCAGATTACCTTTGTTAAAATCCCAGTGCCAAGCCTGACCATTTCATTTAGTGTTCTAAAAAGGAAAAGGACAACTCTCAATATGTTTAAACTCCATATGTATAACTTCTTGACCCATCCCGTTAGAGGGATCACTTTCGTCAACATCCTCTGAATTGCAGAGCGACAAATTAAAATTATATGAATAAAAATATTTAATTTTCATGAAATCACAAGTGCAATATAGCAAAACACAGTTTAGCTTGTTGTTAATCCACCTGGCATGTCCGATTTAAAAAACAGCTTTTAGCCGAAAGCAAACCAAGCGTTTATGTAAGGACAACTCTCTCAGCAGACAAAGCATTACGAACAGCTAGCAGCAAAGTAGATTGGTCACAAAACTCAGAAAAGCAATCAAATTAATCGCTTACCTTTGATGATCTTCAAATGTTTGCACTCACGAGACTCCCAGTTACACAATAAATGTTCCTTTTGTTCCATAAAGATTATTTTTATATCCAAAATACCTCCATTTGGTTGGCGCGTTATGTTCAGAAATCTACAGGCTCGAGCGGTCATGACGGGGCAGACGAAAAATCCACATAGTATCCATAATGTCCACAGAAATAGCTTTTTCAATAGGAGTGAGAGAGAACATGTCTGCTCCACTCTGTTGATGCATGCAAAACCCTGCTGGCACCCACCCATTCACTGACGCGATGTGATCTTTCTCTGTCATTTTTCAAAATAAAAGCCTGAAACTATGTTTAAAGACTGTTCCAACCATGTGGAAGCAATAGGAAAAGGAATATGGTTGATATTCCTTTAAATGGAGGGAAGGCATGCAATGGAACAGAGAGGTTTCAGGATAAACAGCACTTCCTGCTTTGATTTTCCTCAGGTTTTCGCCTGCAATATCAGTTCTGTTATACTCACAGACAATATTTTGACAGTTTTGGAAACTTTAGAGTGTTTTGCATCCTAATCTGACAAATATATACATATTATAGGCAGTTTCATTTGGGTCCATTTTTTCATCCAAACATCAAAATACTGCCCCCTACACTCAACAAGTTAACCTCCATATGTAAAACCACCATATGTCTAAGCTCCAAGTCCATTTTTGTGACACCTGACCACACGACTGAACAGTAGTCAAGGTTTGACAAAACATTGTTGGTAGTGTTGTTAATAAGAAGGCAGTGCAGCATTTTATTATTGACATGCTTCTCCCCACTTTAGCGACTATTGTATCAATATGTTTTGACCAAGACAGTTTACAACCCAGGTTTACTCCAAGCAGTTTAGTCATCTCAACTTGCTCAATTTCCACATTATTTATTACAAGATTTAGCTGAGGTTTAGGGTTTAGTGAATGTTTTATCCCAATTACAATGCTCTTAGTTTTAGATATATTTAGGGCTGACTTATTCCTTGCCACTGACTCTGAAACTAACTGCAACTCTTTGTTAAGTGTTTCAGTCATTTCAGTCGCTGTAGTAGCTGATGTGTACATTGTTGAGTCATCCACATACATAGACACTTAGTCTTTACTCAAAGTCACGGGCATGTCGTTAGTAAATATTTTAAAAAGCAAAGGGGCCTAAACCACTACCCTGGGGAATTCCTGCTTCTATCTGGATTAGGCTTCCATTAAAGAACACCCTCTGTGTTCTGTCAGAGAAGTAATTATTTAACCACAATATAGCACTGGGTGTAAAACCGTAATACATTTGTTTTTTTCAGCAGCAGACTATGATTGATAATGTCAAAAACTGCACTGACGCCTAACAAGACAGCCCTCAAAATCGTTTTATCATCAATTTCTCTCAGCCAATCATCAGTCAAGTGCTGTGCTTGTTGAATGCCCTTCCCTATTAGCATTATTATTATTAGTATTCAGTTGTCAGTTTGTTTGCTGTAATAGAGCATCTATGTATCTGGTCAAACACAATTTTTTCCAGACGTTTACTAAGGGTTGTTTACAGGCTGATTGGTCGGCTATTTGAGCCAATAAAGGGGTCTTTACTTTTCTTCGGTAGTGGAATGACTTCAGCTTCCCTCCAGGTCTGAGGACACACACTCTCTGGTAGGTTTAGATTGAAGATGTGGCAAATAGGAGTGGCGATATTGTCTGCTATTATCCTCAGTAATTTTCCTTCCAAGTTGTCAAAACCCGGTGGTTTTTCAATGTTGATAGTCAACAATACTTTTTTTCACCTCTTCCACAATGACTTTAGGGAATTCAAAAGTACAATTGTTGTCTTTTCATAATTTGGTCAGTTGTACTTGGATGTGTAGTATCAGCGTTTGTTTGCTGGCATGTCATCCCTAAGTTTGCTTTTCTTGCCAATGAAAAAGTAATTAAAGTAGTTGGCTTTGTGACGAATGAGCCATCTGATTCAATGAATTATGGAGCCGAGTTGGCTTTTTTTCCCAAGATGTTTAAGTTGCCCCAAAGCTTTTTTTACAATCATTCTTAATATAACTAATATTTGTTTGATAGTGTAGTTTATTTTGATTTAGTTTAGTTGCATGATTTCTTAATTTGCAGGACGTTTGCCAATCAGTTGGTTGTGCAGCCAGACTTATTTGCCATTCCTTTTGCCTCATCCCTCTCAACCATAACATTTTTCAATTCCTCATCAATCCATGGGGATTTAACAGATTTTATAGTCATTTTCTTAATGGGTGCATTGCTTATTAGTAACTGGAATAAGCAATTTATAAAAGTGCAGCATCTGGTTGCTCCTCATTACACACCACAGACCGGCAAATATTCTTTACATCATCAACATATGACTCACTACAAAACTTATTGCAATGACCTCTTATACACTATATTAGGTCCAGCCTTTGAAACTTTGGTTTTCGTAGACCTGGCTATATTATATAGTGATCACATCCTATTGATCTGGATACAGCTTTAAAGCTTCTCTAGGGTAGGGGGCAGCATTCGGAATTATGGATGAAAAGCATTCCCAAATTTAACGGCCTGCTACTCGGGTCCAGTAGATTTGGATAGAAAACACTATACAGTTTCCAAAACTGTTAAAATGGTGTCTGTGAGTATAACAGAAATGATTTGGCAGGTGAAAACTGGAGAAAAATCCATTCAGGAAGTCGTTTTTTTGGGGGGAGGTTTGTAGTTTTCTATTCAATGCCATCACAGTATCCATAGACTTAGAACTCAAACTACAGTTCCTGTGCCTTCCACTAGATGTCAACAGTCTTTAGAAATGGTTTCAGGCTTGTATTATGATAAATGAGGGAGTAAGACCAGTCTGAATGAAGTGGACTCTGAGTCACAGAGCTTTTTCATGCGCGCAACCGAGAGCGTGCCTTTCTTGTGTACCTTTTATATTGACAATGTTATTGTCCGGTTGAAATATTATAGATCATTTAGGCTAAAAAAAACAACCTGAGGTTTGAATATAAACATCATTTGACATGTTTCTATGAACTTTACAGATAAAATTTGGAGTTTTTGCCTGTCTGTTGTGACTTCGTTTGAGCCTGTGGATTACTGAAGAAAACGCACAAACAAAGGTTTTTGGATATAAAGAGACTTTATTGAACAAAAGGAACATTTATTGAATAAATGAATGTCTTCTGAGTACCACCAAATGAAGATCATCAAAGGTAAGTGATTAATTTTGTGTCTATTTCAGACGTGACTCTTCAACTTGGCTGGCTACTGTTTGAAATGATTTGTCTGCTGGGCTATGTTCTCAAATAATATCTATTTTTATAAATCTGACACTGTGGTTGAATTCATAAGAAGTTCATCTTTAAACATGTGTAAAATATGTTTTGTTTTCAGAATTTTTTTAATGACTATTTCTGTGTTTGAATTTGGCGCTCTGCAATCTCACTGGATGTTGGCCAGGTGGGACGCTAGTGAGGTTCAAGGAGAAGAGACAGCTAACCCACATACCCTAGAGAGGTTCAAGGAGAAGAGACAGCTAACCCACATACCCTAGAGAGGTTCAAGGAGAAGAGACAGCTAACCCACATACCCTAGACAGGTTCAAGGAGAAGAGACAGCTAACCCACATACCCTAGAGAGGTTCAAGGAGAAGAGACAGCTAACCCACATACCCTAGAGAGAGAGAGGTTCATGGAGAAGAGACAGCTAACCCACATACCCTAGAGAGGTTCAAGGAGAAGATACCGCTAACCCACATAACCTAGAGAGAGAGAGGTTAAAGGAGAAGAGACAGCTAACCCATATACCCTAGAGAGGTTAAAGGAGAAGAGACAGCTAACCCACATACCCTAGAGAGGTTCAAGCACATTTCTGCAGCATTAGTAACGATCAATACATGTTGATGATTTCATTCCTGTGCTGTTTGTAACTACCCTGGATGGTTGACTGACAACCTGAACCAGGTTCCAGGCACTGGTTACAGTTTGAAGCTTTTTCTTGAGTGGCCAGCTTGATGATAGCCAGTCAATATTTAAATCACCCAGAAAATATACTTCTCTGTTGATATCACATATATTATAATGCATTTCACACGTTATCCAGATACTGACTGTTAGCACTTGGTGTTCTATAGCAGCTTCCCACCAGAATGGGCTTTAGGTGAGGCAGATGAACCTGTAGCCATATTACTTCAACAGTATTTAACATGAGATCCTCTCTAAACTTTACAGTAATGTGGTTCTGAAAAAAAACGCAACACCTCCACCTTTGGAATTTCTACTTTTCTGTAGATGTTATAACCATGTAATGCTACCACTGTATCATCAAAGGTATTGTCTGAGTGAGTTTCAGAGATAGTCAGAATATGAATGTCATCTGTTACAAACAAGTTATTGTCTTAATGGACCTTGTTTCTCAGACTGCATATGTTATTATGGGCTATTTTTAGATCTTTCCTGGGTTGCTTGACTGTTTTTAATGCTTTACTGGGAAGCTTATCAGAGGCAGACTTACTCATGTTATTTACATTGGAGCTGATTGTGCTGCTCACTCTGCACTGAGTGGTCTTCCTACTACTGCACACCGCCTCAGTGCTAACGGTGTAACTCTGGTTCATAGGCTCATGATTCTGTAACGGCGTTCGTCTGTTGAAAGAGGAGTGGACCAAAATGTGGCGTGGTGGTTACTCATGTTCTTTAACGAAAAAATGAACGATACATGAAATAACTTAAATCTACAAAACAACAAACGGGCCGCGAAAACTACTACAGCCTATCTTGTGACAACAAACACAGAGACAGGAACAATCACCCACAAAACACACAGTGAAACCCAGGCTACCTAAATATGGTTCCCGATCAGAGACAACGAGAATCACCTGACTCTGATTGAGAACCGCCTCAGGCAGCCATAGACTATGCTAGACAACCCTACTCAACCACAATCCCAATACCTACTAAACCCCAATACAAAAACACACCACAAAATAAACCCATGTCACACCCTGGCCTGACCAAATAAGTAAAGAAAACACAAAATACTAAGACGTGACAGATTACATATAACCTCCATATGTCCTTATTAATATGTATCAGCTCACAGTAATTTAATCTTCATCCTGAAGAAGATGCAGTGATGCCGAAACGTTGATGTTTTTTTTATCCAATAAATGACTGGGAGGTTTATGCATGTGGACTGTGTGACTCTCTTAGTTTATATAGTTTACAGTTTGTTTACTGTTAGTCGGCACCTCGACACTAAATCATTTTCTCTGGGTGTGCGCCAGTTCGTGATTTTTTTATAGGACTATGATGAGACTATGATGAAAAGGAAACACAGCTACGTCTTCGGGAGCATTACTAAAAATGTTTTGTCAACACAGAGACTCACTTAGGATGCTAGGCAGGCTTGTGTGTGTCGCTGTGTTCCTCCCTTCCTTGCTTCCTTGCTTCCTTCCCTCCTTGCTTCCTTCCCTTCTTCCCTCCCTCCTTCCCTCATTCCTCCCTCCCTCCCTCCCTCCCTCCCTCCCTCCCTCCCTCCCTCCCCCTCCCTCCCTCCCTCCCTCCCTCCCTCCCTCCCTCCCTCCTTCCATCCTGCCTCCCACTCTCCCCCTCTGTCTCCTGTTCTCTCTCCATGTGTAGAGGACAGCAGATTGAGATGTGTTCTGAGGCATTCCGTTCCGTGCGACACTTGTCGTGGGCCAGGTGGCAAGGCAGAGGGTCACAGGGGGCGTAGGGACGGGCACAGATGGCAGCACAGGTGTGGTGATACCACCACATCAAGCACAGCCGTTTCCCCCGTCTAAACACACTCAGCTGTGTGTCCATCACAACGTAATGCCACACACACACACACACACACACACACACACACACACACACACACACACACACACACACACACACACACAGGAAGGCACACACACACCCACACACATAGGAAGGCACACACACACACAGGACGGCACACACACACACAAGAAGGCACACATGCACATACACACACACCCCCACACACACACACTCAAACACACTCAAATACAAACACCCCACACACACCCACACACCCACACACACACCCACACACCCACACACCCACACACCCACACACACACACACACACACCCACACACCCACACACACACCCACACACCCACACACACACCCCACACACACCCACACACCCACACACACACACCCACACACACACCCACACACCCACACACACACCCACACACCCACACACACACCCACACACCCACACATACACACACACCCCCACACACACACACTCAAACACACTCAAATACAAAACACCCCACACACACCCACACCCACACACACCCACACACCCACACACCCCACACCCCACACACACACCCACACACACACACACACCCACACACACACCCACAAACCCACACACACACACACCCACACACACACCCACACACCCACACACACACCCACACACCCACACACATACACAGTGCAAACAACCTCTTCAACAGATATCACAGTGAAGGACATTTGGCCATGAACAATTCTTCAGACGGTTCAGAGATATAGACCTATAGACCCTGGTATAAAGTAGTGCACTACTACCCTATAGACCCTGGTATAAAGTAGTGCACTACTACCCTATACACCCTTGTATTAAAACTTGCTACCCTCTCCACTACTGTTCCATCGATGTGGATAGGGGGTGTTCCCTCTGCTGTTTCCTGAAGTCCACAATCATCTCCTTAGTTTTGTTGACTTTGAGTGTGAGGTTATTTTCCTGACACCACACTCCGAGGGCCCTCACCTCCTCCCTGTAGGCCGTCTCGTCGTTGTTGGTAATCAAGCCTACCACTGTTGTGTCGTCCGCAAACTTGATGATTGAGTTGGAGGCGTGCGTGGCCACGCAGTCGTGAGTGAACAGGGAGCACAGGAGAGGGCTCAGAACGCACCCTTGTGGGGCCCCGTGTTGAGGATCAGCGGGGAGGAGATGTTGTTGCCTACCCTCACCACCTGGGGGCGGCCCGTCAGGAAGTCCAGTACCCAGTTGCACAGGGCGGGGTCGAGACCCAGGGTCTCGAGCTTGATGACGAGCTTGGAGGGTACTATGGTGTTGAATGCCGAGCTGTAGTCGATGAACAGCATTCTCACGTAGGTATTCCTCTTGTCCAGGTGGGTTAGGGCAGTGTGCAGTGTGGTTGAGATTGCATCGTCTGTGGACCTATTTGGGCGGTAAGCAAATTGGAGTGGGTCTAGGGTGTCAGGTAGGGTGGAGGTGATATGGTCCTTGACTAGTCTCTCAAAGCACTTCATGATGACGGAAGTGAGTGCTACGGGCGTTAGTCGTTTAGCTCAGTTACCTTAGCTTTCTTGGGAACAGGAACAATGGTGGCCCTCTTGAAGCATGTGGGAACAGCAGACTGGTATAGGGATTGATTGAATATGTCCGTAAACACACCGGCCAGCTGGTCTGCGCATGCTCTGAGGGCGCGGCTGGGGATGCCGTCTGGGCCTGCAGCCTTGTGAGGCTTAACACGTTTAAATGTCTTACTCACCTCGGCTGCAGTGAAGGAGAGACCGCATGTTTTCGTTGCAGGCCGTGTCAGTGGCACTGTATTGTCCTCAAAGCGGGCAAAAAGTTATTTAGTCTGCCTGGGAGCAAGACATCCTGGTCCGTGACTGGGCTGGGTTTCTTCTTGTAGTCTGTGATTGACTGTAGACCCTGCCACATGCCTCTTGTGTCTGAGCCGTTGAATTGAGATTCCACTTTGTCTCTGTACTGACGCTTAGCTTGTTTAATAGCCTTGCGGAGGGAATAGCTGCACTGTTTGTATTCGGTCATGTTGCCAGACACCTTGCCCTGATTAAAAGCAGTGGTTCGCGCTTTCAGTTTCACGCGAATGCTGCCATCAATCCACGGTTTCTGGTTAGGGAATGTTTTTATCGTTGCTATGGGAACGACATCTTCGACGCACGTTCTAATGAACTCGCACACCGAATCAGCGTATTCGTCAATATTTTTATCTGACGCAATACGAAACATGTCCCAGTCCACGTGATGGAAGCAGTCTTGGAGTGTGGAGTCAGCTTGGTCTGACCAGCGTTGGACAGACCTCAGCGTGGGAGCCTCTTGTTTGAGTTTCTGCCTGTAGGCAGGGATCAACAAAATGGAGTCGTGGTCAGCATTTCCGAAAGGGGGCGGGGCAGGGCCTTATATGCGTCGCGGAAGTTAGAGTAACAATGATCCAAGGTTTTACCACCCCTGGTTGCGCAATCGATATGCTGATAAAATTTAAGGAGTCTTGTTTTCAGATTAGCTTTGTTAAAATCCCCAGCTACAATGAATGCAGCCTCCGGATAAATGGTTTCCAGTTTGCAAAGAGTTAAATAAAGTTAGTTCAGAGCCATCGATGTGTCTGCTTGGGGGGGGGATATATACGGCTGTGATTATAATCGAAGAGAATTCTCTTGGAAGATAATGCGGTCTACATTTGATTGTGAGGAATTCTAAATCAGGTGAACAGAAGGATTTGAGTTCCTGTATGTTTCCTTCATCACACCATGTCTCGTTAGTCATGAGGCACACGCCCCCGCCACTCTTCTTACCAGAGAGATGTTTGTTTCTGTCGGCGCGATGCGTGGAGAAACCCGTTGGCTGCACCGCATCGGATAGCGTCTTCCCAGTGAGCCATGTTTCCGTGAAGCAGAGAACGTTGCAGTCTCTGATGTCCCTCTGGAATGCTACCCTTGCTCGGATTTCATCAACCTTGTTGTCAAGAGACTGGACATTGGCAAGAAGAATGCTGGGGAGTGGTGCGCGATGTGCCCTTGTTCGGAGTCTGACCAGAAGACCGCTACGTTTCCCTCTTTTTCGGAGTCGTTTTCTTGGGTCGCTGCATGCGATCCATTCCGTTGACCTGTTTGAAAGGCAGAACACAGGATCCGCGTCGCGGAAAACATATTCTTGGTCGTACTGATGGTGAGTTGACGCTGATCTTATATTCAGTAGTTCTTCTCGACTGTATGTAATGAAACCTAAGATGACCAGGGGGAATAATGTAAGAAATAACACGTAAAAAAACAAAAAACTGCATATTTTCCTAGGAACGCGAAGCGAGGCGGCCATCTCTGTCGGCGCCGGAAGTAGTGCACTACTACCCTATAGACCCTGGTCTAAAGTAGTGCACTACAGCCCTATAGACCCTGGTCTAAAGTAGTGCACTACAGCCCTATGGACCCTGGTCTAAAGAAGTGCACTACTACCCTATAGACCCTGGTCTAAAGTAGTGCACTACAGCCCTATAGACCCTGGTCTAAAGTAGTGCACTACAGCCCTATAGACCCTGGTCTAAAGTCGTGCACTATACATCCCATCCCTACATAGTGCACTACAGCCCTATAGACCCTGGTCTAAATTAGTGCACTACGAACCTATAGACCCTGGTCTAAAGTAGTGCACTACTACCCTACAGGCCCTGGTCTAAAGTAGTGCACTATAAATGCTACCCCTACATAGTGCACTACAGCCCTATGGGCCATGGTCTAAAGTATTGTTCTATAAATAGTGCACTAAACAGGTATTGTGTTGCCATTTCAGACAAATACAATGGGACAGTAAGACCACCAGTTTGAGTTGGGGAATTTTTTATTGTGTCAAATCTTTGTTCGTTTTTCCCCTCCCTCCCTCCCTCCCTCCCTCCCTCCCTCCCTCCCTCCCTCCCTCCCTCCCTCCCTCCCTCCCTCCCTCCCTCCCTCCCTCCCTCCCTCCCTCCCTCCCTCCCTCCCTCCCTCCCTCCCACCCAACCCTATCCATCCCCCTCCCTCCCTCCCTCCTTTCCTTTCCTTTCCTTTCTCTCTCTCTCTATCCCTCCCACCCTCCCTCTCACATGGAAGTTTATTTGTGAGTTATGCTAATAGACCGCTAGGCTAAATAATTAATTTGGGTGTGCGTTCAGTGGCCACAGCTCGCCCGTATCAATCATTGATGTCAGAAAATATTGTTGCCTTCATTGTACCATGCAACAATCCCCACAGCCTGTATTTCACTTCACTGCCCAAATACAACAACCTGACAGCTTGTCAGAGCCTGGGATTTCAGCCTCTGACAAGCTGTAAACATCATACCCAACATTTGTGTTCGTTCCATTTATGGGAATCAGAGACAGAGAGAGACAGAGGGAGAGAGAGAGAGAGAGACAGTGGGAGAGAGAGACAGAGAGAGACAGAGAGACAAAGAGACAGAGAGACAGAGAGAGAGAGACAGAGACAGAGAGACAGAGAGAGAGAGACAGAGAGAGAGAGACAGAGGGAGAGAGAGACAGAGAGACAAAGAGAGAGAGAGAGAGAGAGACAGAGACAGAGACAGAGAGACAGAGACAGACAGAGACAGAGAGACAGAGACAGAGACAGAGAGACAGAGAGAGAGACAGAGAGAGAGAGAGAGAGAGAGAGAGAGAGAGAGAGAGAGAGAGAGAGAGAGACAGACAGACAGACAGACAGACAGACAGACAGACAGACAGACAGACAGACAGACAGACAGACAGACAGACAGACAGACAGACAGAGAGAGAGAGAGAGAGAGAGAGAGAGAGATCCTTGTGTATGAAGTGGTTTAACATACAGCTATAGACTGACTAGGGAAGCATGCCTACAGGACACACTATTCCCTATATAGTGCACTACTTTTCACCAGAGCCATATGGGACCCTAGTCAACAGTAGTACACTATCCTGTAAATAGGGTTCCATTTGAGACACAGAACATACTGCTGTCTGCCTCCCCTCAGCAGTGTATCTCCTGTCAACATAGCCTTTTCAAAAACTCATGGCTCCTCTCCCGGGTTCCCACACACTTTGGTAACAGAACACTATATTCTTAGAATTAAGACCGAGTTCTAGATTCTTTCACCGTGTTCTATTCCACCATTTCTATCATAGCGCAGCCCTGACCCACATATTACTCGTGAAGTCAAGTTTGATAAAAATGCAGGTATGCAAGAAAATTTAAAGTTGAGGATAATGGAACTTATTATGATCATTCTAATATAATAATGGTATTAATTTCGATGTAATTACATGTCATTAATATCAACGCATTTGTGATATAATTTGTAATTTAAAAAAATTTAAAAACCCAGGAGTAATTAGCGCTGAAGCTTGTTAGATTGATTAGTTCCCTCATTGATCTTCATGGTACATTACAAAAGAAGAAGTTGCTATAGTTAATGATGAGCCCAGTTCATTACCATGACAACCCCCTGCACGACTCATCACACCCATTCTATAGTGCGTCCCAAGTAAACACCCTATTCCCTAGATAGTGCACTTATGTTGGTCAGAAGAAGTGGACGTCTGTATATAGCGAATAGGGTGCCATTTGGGACTCACCCCCACAATAAGTCCCCTGCAGAGCCCTTCTTCCTTTGACACAAGAAGACCTCACTTTACAGGTGAAAATTAAGCACCATACGATCATAACTATAGGTTAGCAGAAGCACTCCAGGTAGACACATACTTTCAGAAGCACCAACACCTTGAGGAGACTGAATAGTGAAATCAACTGACATTTAAATCAACTTTTGTGATTTCTCCACTCAAAAAAAATGGCTTATAACTTAACGTGTTAAATTAATTAAAAATAATATGAATAAAGTCAAAAAAAGTAACATAAAGAGAACTAAATACATGTTATTAAGAAATGTATGAGTTTAAGACAGTTACCACGTAACAAGCACTCAACCAAATTAGGCATTTATATAAACAAACAACAAACAAACATGACTTTTACGATACTGTATAATTTAGGTTAATTAGCTGAGCTTCAATTTTAAAAACAAATAACGGGTGTCATGACACTTTGTTCAAGTTTACAGATCTCATTATCCTATCAAACTGACCTGTAGCTTTACCTCATTATCCTATCAAACTGACATGTAGCTTTACCTCATTATCCTATCAAACAGACCTGTAGCTTTACCTCATTATCCTATCAAACTGACATGTAGCTTTACCTCATTATCCTATCAAACTGACCTGTAGCTTTACCTCATTATCCTATCAACCAGACCTGTAGCTTTACCTCATTATCCTATCAACCAGACCTGTAGCTTTACCTCATTATCCTATCAAACGGACCTGTAGCTTTACCTCATTATCCCATCAAACTGACCTGTAGCTTTACCTCATTATCCTATCAAACTGACCTGTAGCTTTACCTCATTATCCTATCAAACTGACCTGTAGCTTTACCTCATTATCCTATCAAACTGACCTGTAGCTTTACCTCATTATCCTATCAAACTGACCTGTAGCTTTACCTCATTATCCTATCAAACTGACCTGTAGCTTTACCTCATTATCCTAACAAACTGACCTGTAGCTTTACCTCATTATCCTATCAAACTGACATGTAGCTTTACCTCATTATCCTATCAAACTGACCTGTAGCTTTACCTCATTATCCTATCAAACTGACATGTAGCTTTACCTCATTATCCTATCAAACAGACCTTTACCTCAGCTTTACCTCATACCCTTATTATCAAACTGACCTGTATCTGAACCTAACAAACTGACCTGTATCTGAACAGACCTGTAGCTTTACCTCATTAACAAACTGACCTGTATCTGAACCTTTATTAACAAACTGACCTGTATCTGAACTTTTGTTAACAAACTGACCTGTATCTGAACCTTATTAACAAACTGACCTGTATCTGAACCTTATTAACAAACTGACCTGTATCTGAACCTTATTAACAAACTGACCTGTATCTGAACCTTATTAACAAACTGACCTGTATCTGAACCTTATTAACAAACTGACCTGTATCTGAACCTTATTAACAAACTGACCTGTATCTGAACCTTATTAACAAACTGACCTGTATCTGAACCTTATTAACAAACTGACCTGTATCTGAACCTTATTAACAAACTGACCTGTATCTTTACCTTATTAACAAACTGACCTGTATCTGAACCTTAACAAACTGACCTGTATCTGAACCTTAACAAACTGACCTGTATCTGAACCTTGTTAACAAACTGACCTGTATCTGAACCTTATTAACAAACTGACCTGTATCTGAACCTTATTAACAAACTGACCTGTATCTGAACCTTATTAACAAACTGACCTGTATCTCAACCTTGTTAACAAACTGACCTGTATCTGAACCTTGTTAACAAACTGACCTGTATCTGAACCTTATTAACAAACTGACCTGTATCTGAACCTTATTAACAAACTGACCTGTATCTGAACCTTATTAACAAACTGACCTGTATCTGAACCTTATTAACAAACTGACCTGTATCTGAACCTTATTAACAAACTGACCTGTATCTGAACCTTATTAACAAACTGACCTGTATCTGAACCTGAACAAACTGACCTGTATCTGAACCTTATTAACAAACTGACCTGTATCTGAACCTGAACAAACTGACCTGTATCTGAACCTTATTAACAAACTGACCTGTATCTGAACCTTGTTAACAAACTGACCTGTATCTTTACCTTATTAACAAACTGACCTGTATCTTTACCTTATTAACAAACTGACCTGTATCTGAACCTTAACAAACTGACCTGTATCTTTACCTTATTAACAAACTGTCCTGTATCTGAACCTTATTGACAAACTGACCTGTATCTGAACCTTATTAACAAACTGACCTGTATCTGAACCTTATTAACAAACTGACCTGTATCTGAACCTTATTAACAAACTGACCTGTATCTGAACCTTATTAACAAACTGACCTGTATCTTTACCTTATTAACAAACTGACCTGTATCTGAACCTTATTGACAAACTGACCTGTATCTGAACCTTATTAACAAACTGACCTGTATCTGAACCTTATTAACAAACTGACCTGTATCTGAACCTTATTAACAAACTGACCTGTATCTGAACCTTATTAACAAACTGACCTGTATCTTTACCTTAACAAACTGACCTGTATCTGAACCTTGTTAACAAACTGACCTGTATCTTTACCTTATTAACAAACTGACCTGTATATGAACCTTGTTAACAAACTGACCTGTATCTGAACCTTATTAACAAACTGACCTGTATCTTTACCTTGTTAACAAACTGACCTGTATCTGAACCTTTTTAACAAACTGACCTGTATCTGAACCTTGTTAACAAACTGACCTGTATCTGAACCTTATTAACAAACTGACCTGTATCTGAACCTTATTAACAAACTGACCTGTATCTGAACCTTATTAACAAACTGACCTGTCTCTGAACCTTATTAACAAACTGACCTGTATCTTTACCTTAACAAACTGACCTGTATCTGAACCTTATTAACAAACTGACCTGTATCTGAACCTTATTAACAAACTGACCTGTATCTTTACCTTATTGACAAACTGACCTGTATCTGAACCTTATTAACAAACTGACCTGTATCTGAACCTTGTTAACAAACTGACCTGTATCTGAACCTGAACAAACTGACCTGTATCTGAACCTTGTTAACAAACTGACCTGTATCTTTACCTTAACAAACTGACCTGTATCTGAACCTTATTAACAAACTGACCTGTATCTGAACCTTGTTAACAAACTGACCTGTATCTGAACCTTGTTAACAAACTGACCTGTATCTGAACCTTATTAACAAACTGACCTGTATCTGAACCTTATTAACAAACTGACCTGTATCTGAACCTTATTAACAAACTGACCTGTATCTGAACCTGAAGAAACTGACCTGTATCTGAACCTTATTAACAAACTGACCTGTATCTGAACCTGAACAAACTGACCTGTATCTGAACCTTATTAACAAACTGACCTGTATCTGAACCTTGTTAACAAACTGACCTGTATCTTTACCTTATTATCCTATCAAACTGACATGTAGCTTTACCTCATTATCCTAACAAACTGACCTGTAGCTTTACCTCATTATCCTATCAAACTGACCTGTAGCTTTACCTCATTATCCTATCAAACTGACATGTAGCTTTACCTCATTATCCTAACAAACTGACCTGTAGCTTTACCTCATTATCCTATCAAGCTGACATGTAGCTTTCCCTCATTATCCTATCAAACTGACCTGTAGCTTTACCTCATTATCCTATCAAACTGACCTGCAGATTTACCTCATTATCCTATCAAACTGACCTGTAGCTTTACCTCATTATCAAACTGACCTGTATCTGAACCTTATTAACAAACTGACCTGTATCTTTACCTCACTATCCTATCAAACTGACCTGTAGCTTTACCTCATTATCAAACTGACCTGTATCTGAACCTTATTATCAAACTGACCTGTATCTTTACCTTAACAAACTGACCTTTAGCTTTACCTTAACAAACTGACCTGTATCTGAACCTTATTATCAAACTGACCTGTATCTTTACCTTAACAAACTGACCTGTATCTGAACCTTATTATCAAACTGACCTGTATCTGAACCTTAACAAACTGACCTGTATCTGAACCTTAACAAACTGACCTGTATCTGAACCTTATTAACAAACTGACCTGTATCTGAACCTTGTTAACAAACTGACCTGTATCTGAACCTTATTAACAAACTGACCTGTATCTGAACCTTATTAACAAACTGACCTGTATCTGAACCTTATTAACAAACTGACCTGTATCTGAACCTTATTAACAAACTGACCTGTATCTGAACCTTGTTAACAAACTGACCTGTATCTGAACCTTGTTAACAAACTGACCTGTATCTGAACCTTATTAACAAACTGACCTGTATCTTTACCTTAACAAACTGACCTGTATCTGAACCTTAACAAACTGACCTGTATCTGAACCTTGTTAACAAACTGACCTGTATCTTTGAACCTTATTAACAAACTGACCTGTATCTGAACCTTATTAACAAACTGACCTGTATCTGAACCTTATTAACAAACTGACCTGTATCTGAACCTTATTAACAAACTGACCTGTATCTGAACCTTATTAACAAACTGACCTGTATCTGAACCTTATTAACAAACTGACCTGTATCTGAACCTTATTAACAAACTGACCTGTATCTGAACCTTATTAACAAACTGACCTGTATCTGAACCTTATTAACAAACTGACCTGTATCTGAACCTTATTAACAAACTGACCTGTATCTGAACCTTATTAACAAACTGACCTGTATCTGAACCTTATTAACAAACTGACCTGTATCTGAACCTGAACAAACTGACCTGTATCTGAACCTTATTAACAAACTGACCTGTATCTGAACCTGAACAAACTGACCTGTATCTGAACCTTATTAACAAACTGACCTGTATCTGAACCTTGTTAACAAACTGACCTGTATCTTTACCTTATTAACAAACTGACCTGTATCTTTACCTTATTAACAAACTGACCTGTATCTGAACCTTAACAAACTGACCTGTATCTTTACCTTATTAACAAACTGTCCTGTATCTGAACCTTATTGACAAACTGACCTGTATCTGAACCTTATTAACAAACTGACCTGTATCTGAACCTTATTAACAAACTGACCTGTATCTGAACCTTATTAACAAACTGACCTGTATCTGAACCTTATTAACAAACTGACCTGTATCTTTACCTTATTAACAAACTGACCTGTATCTGAACCTTATTGACAAACTGACCTGTATCTGAACCTTATTAACAAACTGACCTGTATCTGAACCTTATTAACAAACTGACCTGTATCTGAACCTTATTAACAAACTGACCTGTATCTGAACCTTATTAACAAACTGACCTGTATCTTTACCTTAACAAACTGACCTGTATCTGAACCTTGTTAACAAACTGACCTGTATCTGAACCTTATTAACAAACTGACCTGTATCTGAACCTTGTTAACAAACTGACCTGTATCTGAACCTTATTAACAAACTGACCTGTATCTTTACCTTGTTAACAAACTGACCTGTATCTGAACCTTTTTAACAAACTGACCTGTATCTGAACCTTGTTAACAAACTGACCTGTATCTGAACCTTATTAACAAACTGACCTGTATCTGAACCTTATTAACAAACTGACCTGTATCTGAACCTTATTAACAAACTGACCTGTATCTGAACCTTGTTAACAAACTGACCTGTATCTTTACCTTATTAACAAACTGACCTGTATCTGAACCTTATTAACAAACTGACCTGTATCTGAACCTTTATTAACAAACTGACCTGTATCTGAACCTTATTAACAAACTGACCTGTATCTTTACCTTAACAAACTGACCTGTATCTGAACCTTATTAACAAACTGACCTGTATCTGAACCTTATTAACAAACTGACCTGTATCTTTACCTTATTGACAAACTGACCTGTATCTGAACCTTATTAACAAACTGACCTGTATCTGAACCTTGTTAACAAACTGACCTGTATCTGAACCTTGAACAAACTGACCTGTATCTGAACCTTGTTAACAAACTGACCTGTATCTGAACCTTAACAAACTGACCTGTATCTTTACCTTATTAACAAACTGACCTGTATCTGAACCTTGTTAACAAACTGACCTGTATCTGAACCTTGTTAACAAACTGACCTGTATCTGAACCTTATTAACAAACTGACCTGTATCTGAACCTTATTAACAAACTGACCTGTATCTGAACCTTATTAACAAACTGACCTGTATCTGAACCTATTAACAAACTGACCTGTATCTGAACCTTATTAACAAACTGACCTGTATCTGAACCTTGAACAAACTGACCTGTATCTGAACCTTATTAACAAACTGACCTGTATCTGAACCTTGTTAACAAACTGACCTGTATCTGAACCTTATTAACAAACTGACCTGTATCTGAACCTTATTAACAAACTGACCTGTATCTGAACCTTAACAAACTGACCTGTATCTTTACCTTATTAACAAACTGACCTGTATCTGAACCTTATTGACAAACTGACAAACTGACCTGTATTGAACCTTATTAACAAACTGACCTGTATCTGAACCTTATTAACAAACTGACCTGTATCTGAACCTTATTAACAAACTGACCTGTATCTGAACCTTATTAACAAACTGACCTGTATCTTTACCTTATTAACAAACTGACCTGTATCTGAACCTTATTGACAAACTGACCTGTATCTGAACCTTACCTTAACAAACTGACCTGTATCTGAACCTTATTAACAAACTGACCTGTATCTGAACCTTATTAACAAACTGACCTGTATCTGAACCTTATTAACAAACTGACCTGTATCTTTACCTTAACAAACTGACCTGTATCTGAACCTTGTTAACAAACTGACCTGTATCTTTACCTTATTAACAAACTGACCTGTATCTGAACCTTGTTAACAAACTGACCTGTATCTGAACCTTATTAACAAACTGACCTGTATCTTTCTTGTTAACAAACTGACCTGTATCTGAACCTTTTTAACAAACTGACCTGTATCTGAACCTTGTTAACAAACTGACCTGTATCTGAACCTTATTAACAAACTGACCTGTATCTGAACCTTATTAACAAACTGACCTGTATCTTTACCTTAACAAACTGACCTGTATCTGAACCTTAACAAACTGACCTGTATCTGAACCTTGTTAACAAACTGACCTGTATCTGAACCTTATTAACAAACTGACCTGTATCTGAACCTTATTAACAAACTGACCTGTATCTGAACCTTATTAACAAACTGACCTGTATCTGAACCTTGTTAACAAACTGACCTGTATCTGAACCTTATTAACAAACTGACCTGTATCTGAACCTTATTAACAAACTGACCTGTATCTGAACCTTATTAACAAACTGACCTGTATCTGAACCTTATTAACAAACTGACCTGTAAACCTTATTAACAAACTGACCTGTATCTGAACCTTATTAACAAACTGACCTGTATCTGAACCTTATTAACAAACTGACCTGTATCTGAACCTTATTAACAAACTGACCTGTATCTGAACCTTATTAACAAACTGACCTGTATCTGAACCTGAACAAACTGACCTGTATCTGAACCTTATTAACAAACTGACCTGTATCTGAACCTGAACAAACTGACCTGTATCTGAACCTTATTAACAAACTGACCTGTATCTGAACCTTGTTAACAAACTGACCTGTATCTTTACCTTATTAACAAACTGACCTGTATCTTTACCTTATTAACAAAACCTGACCTGTATCTGAACCTTATTAACAAACTGACCTGTATCTGAACCTTATTAACAAACTGACCTGTATCTGAACCTTATTAACAAACTGACCTGTATCTGAACCTTATTAACAAACTGACCTGTATCTGAACCTTATTAACAAACTGACCTGTATCTTTACCTTATTAACAAACTGACCTGTATCTGAACCTTATTAACAAACTGACCTGTATCTGAACCTTTACCTTATTAACAAACTGACCTGTATCTGAACCTTATTAACAAACTGACCTGTATCTGAACCTTATGACCTTAACCTTGTTAACAAACTGACCTGTATCTGAACCTTTTTAACAAACTGACCTGTATCTGAACCTTGTTAACAAACTGACCTGTATCTGAACCTTGTTAACAAACTGACCTGTATCTGAACCTTATTAACAAACTGACCTGTATCTGAACCTTATTAACAAACTGACCTGTCTCTGAACCTTATTAACAAACTGACCTGTATCTTTACCTTAACAAACTGACCTGTATCTGAACCTTATTAACAAACTGACCTGTATCTGAACCTTATTAACAAACTAACCTGTATCTTTACCTTATTGACAAACTGACCTGTATCTGAACCTTATTAACAAACTGACCTGTATCTGAACCTTGTTAACAAACTGACCTGTATCTGAACCTGAACAAACTGACCTGTATCTGAACCTTGTTAACAAACTGACCTGTATCTTTACCTTAACAAACTGACCTGTATCTGAACCTTATTAACAAACTGACCTGTATCTGAACCTTGTTAACAAACTGACCTGTATCTGAACCTTGTTAACAAACTGACCTGTATCTGAACCTTATTAACAAACTGACCTGTATCTGAACCTTATTAACAAACTGACCTGTATCTGAACCTTATTAACAAACTGACCTGTATCTGAACCTGAACAAACTGACCTGTATCTGAACCATATTAACAAACTGACCTGTATCTGAACCTGAACAAACTGACCTGTATCTGAACCTTATTAACAAACTGACCTGTATCTGAACCTTGTTAACAAACTGACCTGTATCTTTACCTTATTATCCTATCAAACTGAATGTAGCTTTACCTCATTATCCTAACAAACTGACCTGTAGCTTTACCTCATTATCCTATCAAACTGACCTGTGCTTTACCTCATTATCCTATCAAACTGACTGTAGCTTTACCTCATTATTAACAAACTGACCTGTAGCTTTACCTCATTGAACCTATCAAGCTGACATGTAGCTTTCCCTCATTATCCTACAAACTGACCTGTAGCTTTAACCTCATTATCCTATCAAACTGACCTGATTTACCTCTTATCCTATCAAACTGACCTGTAGCTTTACCTCATTATCAAACTGACCTGTATCTGAACCTTATTAACAAACTGACCTGTATCTTTACCTTATTAACAAATCCTATCAAACTGACCTGTAGCTTTACCTCATTATCAAACTGACCTGTATCTGAACCTTATTATCAAACTGACCTGTATCTTTACCTTAACAAACTGACCTTTAGCTTTACCTTAACAAACTGACCTGTATCTGAACCTTAACAAACTGACCTGTATCTGAACCTTATTATCAAACTGACCTGTATCTTTACCTTAACAAACTGACCTGTATCTGAACCTTATTATCAAACTGACCTGTATCTGAACCTTAACAAACTGACCTGTATCTGAACCTTAACAAACTGACCTGTATCTGAACCTTATTAACAAACTGACCTGTATCTGAACCTTGTTAACAAACTGACCTGTATCTGAACCTTATTAACAAACTGACCTGTATCTGAACCTTATTAACAAACTGACCTGTATCTGAACCTTATTAACAAACTGACCTGTATCTGAACCTTATTAACAAACTGACCTGTATATGAACCTTGTTAACAAACTGACCTGTATCTGAACCTTGTTAACAAACTGACCTGTATCTGAACCTTATTAACAAACTGACCTGTATCTTTACCTTAACAAACTGACCTGTATCTGAACCTTAACAAACTGACCTGTATCTGAACCTTGTTAACAAACTGACCTGTATCTGAACCTTATTAACAAACTGACCTGTATCTGAACCTTATTAACAAACTGACCTGTATCTGAACCTTATTAACAAACTGACCTGTATCTCAACCTTGTTAACAAACTGACCTGTATCTGAACCTTGTTAACAAACTGACCTGTATCTGAACCTTATTAACAAACTGACCTGTATCTGAACCTTATCTTAACAAACTGACCTGTATCTGAACCTTATTAACAAACTGACCTGTATCTGAACCTTATTAACAAACTGACCTGTATCTGAACCTTATTAACAAACTATTAACAAACCTGTATCTGAACCTTATTAACAAACTGACCTGTATCTGTATAACAAACTGACCTGTAACTTATTAACAAACTGACCTGTATCTGAACCTGAACAAACTGACCTGTATCTGAACCTTATTAACAAACTGACCTGTATCTGAACCTGAACAAACTGACCTGTATCTGAACCTTATTAACAAACTGACCTGTATCTGAACCTTGTTAACAAACTGACCTGTATCTTTACCTTATTAACAAACTGACCTGTATCTTTACCTTATTAACAAACTGACCTGTATCTGAACCTTAACAAACTGACCTGTATCTTTACCTTATTAACAAACTGTCCTGTATCTGAACCTTATTGACAAACTGACCTGTATCTGAACCTTATTAACAAACTGACCTGTATCTGAACCTTATTAACAAACTGACCTGTATCTGAACCTTATTAGCAAACTGACCTGTATCTGAACCTTATTAACAAACTGACCTGTATCTTTACCTTATTAACAAACTGACCTGTATCTGAACCTTATTGACAAACTGACCTGTATCTGAACCTTATTAACAAACTGACCTGTATCTGAACCTTATTAACAAACTGACCTGTATCTGAACCTTATTAACAAACTGACCTGTATCTGAACCTTATTAACAAACTGACCTGTATCTTTACCTTAAACCTGACCTTATCTGAACCTTGTTAACAAACTGACCTGTATCTTTACCTTATTAACAAACTGACCTGTATATGAACCTTGTTAACAAACTGACCTGTATCTGAACCTTATTAACAAACTGACCTGTATCTTTACCTTGTTAACAAACTGACCTGTATCTGAACCTTTTTAACAAACTGACCTGTATCTGAACCTTGTTAACAAACTGACCTGTAACAAATGACCTGTATCTGAACCTTATTAACAAACTGACCTGTATCTGAACCTTATTAACAAACTGACCTGTATCTGAACCTTATTAACAAACTGACCTGTATCTGAACCTTGTTAACAAACTGACCTGTATCTTTACCTTATTAACAAACTGACCTGTATCTGAACCTTATTAACAAACTGACCTGTATCTGAACCTTGTTAACAAACTGACCTGTCTCTGAACCTTATTAACAAACTGACCTGTATCTTTACCTTAACAAACTGACCTGTATCTGAACCTTATTAACAAACTGACCTGTATCTGAACCTTATTAACAAACTGACCTGTATCTTTACCTTATTGACAAACTGACCTGTATCTGAACCTTATTAACAAACTGACCTGTATCTGAACCTTGTTAACAAACTGACCTGTATCTGAACCTGAACAAACTGACCTGTATCTGAACCTTGTATTAACAAACTGACCTGTATCTGAACCTTAACAAACTGACCTGTATCTGAACCTTATTAACAAACTGACCTGTATCTGAACCTTGTTAACAAACTGACCTGTATCTGAACCTTATTAACAAACTGACCTGTATCTGAACCTTATTAACAAACTGACCTGTATCTGAACCTTATTAACAAACTGACCTGTATCTGAACCTGAACAAACTGACCTGTATCTGAACCTTATTAACAAACTGACCTGTATCTGAACCTGAACAAACTGACCTGTATCTGAACCTTATTAACAAACTGACCTGTATCTGAACCTTGTTAACAAACTGACCTGTATCTTTACCTTATTAACAAACTGACCTGTATCTTTACCTTATTAACAATCTGACCTGTATCTGAACCTTAACAAACTGACCTGTATCTTTACCTTATTAACAAACTGACCTGTATCTGAACCTTATTGACAAACTGACCTGTATCTGAACCTTATTAACAAACTGACCTGTATCTGAACCTTATTAACAAACTGACCTGTATCTGAATCTTATTAACAAACTGACCTGTATCTGAACCTTATTAACAAACTGACCTGTATCTTTACCTTATTAACAAACTGACCTGTATCTGAACCTTATTGACAAACTGACCTGTATCTGAACCTTATTAACAAACTGACCTGTAACAAATCTGTAACCTTATTAACAAACTGACCTGTATCTGAACCTTATTCACAAACTGACCTGTATCTGAACCTTATTAACAAACTGACCTGTATCTTTACCTTAACAAACTGACCTGTATCTGAACCTTGTTAACAAACTGACCTGTATCTTTGAACCTTATTAACAAACTGACCTGTATATGAACCTTGTTAACAAACTGACCTGTATCTGAACCATTAACAAACTGACCTGTATCTTTACCTTGTTAACAAACTGACCTGTATCTGAACCTTTTTAACAAACTGACCTGTATCTGAACCTTGTTAACAAACTGACCTGTATCTGAACCTTATTAACAAACTGACCTGTATCTTTACCTTGTTAACAAACTGACCTGTATCTGAACCTTAACAAACTGACCTGTATCTGTTAACAAAACCTTAACAAACTGACCTGTATCTGAACCTTGTTAACAAACTGACCTGTATCTGAACCTTATTAACAAACTGACCTGTATCTGAACCTTATTAACAAACTGACCTGTATCTGAACCTTAACAAACTGACCTGTATCTGAACCTTGTTAACAAACTGACCTGTATCTGAACCTTGTTAACAAACTGACCTGTATCTGAACCTTATCTTTACCTTATTAACAAACTGACCTGTATCTGAACCTTATTAACAAACTGACCTGTATCTGAACCTTATTAACAAACTGACCTGTATCTGAACCTTATTAACAAACTGACCTGTATCTGAACCTTATTAACAAACTGACCTGTATCTGAACCTTATTAACAAACTGACCTGTATCTGAACCTTATTAACAAACTGACCTGTATCTGAACCTGAACAAACTGACCTGTATCTGAACCTTATTAACAAACTGACCTGTATCTGAACTGAACAAACTGACCTGAACCTTATTAACAAACTGACCTGTATCTGAACCTTGTTAACAAACTGACCTGTATCTTTACCTTATTAACAAACTGACCTGTATCTTTACCTTATTAACAAACTGACCTGTATCTGAACCTTAACAAACTGACCTGTATCTTTACCTGAATTAACAAACTGTCCTGTATCTGAACCTTATTGACAAACTGACCTGTATCTGAACCTTATTAACAAACTGACCTGTATCTGAACCTTATTAACAAACTGACCTGTATCTGAACCTTATTAACAAACTGACCTGTATCTGAACCTTATTAACAAACTGACCTGTATCTTTACCTTATTAACAAACTGACCTGTATCTGAACCTTATTAACAAACTGACCTGTATCTGAACCTTATTAACAAACTGACCTGTATCTGAACCTTATTAACAAACTGACCTGTATCTGAACCTTATTAACAAACTGACCTGTATCTGAACCTTATTAACACACTGACCTGTATCTTTACCTTAACAAACTGACCTGTATCTGAACCTTGTTAACAAACTGACCTGTATCTTTACCTTATTAACAAACTGACCTGTATATGAACCTTGTTAACAAACTGACCTGTATCTGAACCTTATTAACAAACTGACCTGTATCTTTACCTTGTTAACAAACTGACCTGTATCTGAACCTTTTTAACAAACTGACCTGTATCTGAACCTTGTTAACAAACTGACCTGTATCTGAACCTTATTAACAAACTGACCTGTATCTGAACCTTATTAACAAACTGACCTGTATCTTTACCTTAACAAACTGACCTGTATCTGAACCTTAACAAACTGACCTGTATCTGAACCTTGTTAACAAACTGACCTGTATCTGAACCTTATTAACAAACTGACCTGTATCTGAACCTTATTAACAAACTGACCTGTATCTGAACCTTATTAACAAACTGACCTGTATCTCAACCTTGTTAACAAACTGACCTGTATCTGAACCTTGTTAACAAACTGACCTGTATCTGAACCTTATTAACAAACTGACCTGTATCTGAACCTTATTAACAAACTGACCTGTATCTGAACCTTATTAACAAACTGACCTGTATCTGAACCTTATTAACAAACTGACCTGTATCTGAACCTTATTAACAAACTGACCTGTATCTGAACCTTATTAACAAACTGACCTGTATCTGAACCTTATTAACAAACTGATCTGTATCTGAACCTGAACAAACTGACCTGTATCTGAACCTTATTAACAAACTGACCTGTATCTGAACCTGAACAAACTGACCTGTATCTGAACCTTATTAACAAACTGACCTGTATCTGAACCTTGTTAACAAACTGACCTGTATCTTTACCTTATTAACAAACTGACCTGTATCTTTACCTTATTAACAAACTGACCTGTATCTGAACCTTAACAAACTGACCTGTATCTTTACCTAATTAACAAACTGTCCTGTATCTGAACCTTATTGACAAACTGACCTGTATCTGAACCTTATTAACAAACTGACCTGTATCTGAACCTTATTAACAAACTGACCTGTATCTGAACCTTATTAACAAACTGACCTGTATCTGAACCTTATTAACAAACTGACCTGTATCTTTACCTTATTAACAAACTGACCTGTATCTGAACCTTATTGACAAACTGACCTGTATCTGAACCTTATTAACAAACTGACCTGTATCTGAACCTTATTAACAAACTGACCTGTATCTGAACCTTATTAACAAACTGACCTGTATCTTTACCTTAACAAACTGACCTGTATCTGAACCTTGTTAACAAACTGACCTGTATCTTTACCTTATTAACAAACTGACCTGTATATGAACCTTGTTAACAAACTGACCTGTATCTGAACCTTATTAACAAACTGACCTGTATCTTTACCTTGTTAACAAACTGACCTGTATCTGAACCTTTTTAACAAACTGACCTGTATCTGAACCTTGTTAACAAACTGACCTGTATCTGAACCTTATTAACAAACTGACCTGTATCTGAACCTTATTAACAAACTGACCTGTATCTGAACCTTATTAACAAACTGACCTGTATCTGAACCTTGTTAACAAACTGACCTGTATCTGAACCTTATTAACAAACTGACCTGTATCTGAACCTTATTAACAAACTGACCTGTATCTGAACCTTGTTAACAAACTGACCTGTCTCTGAACCTTATTAACAAACTGACCTGTATCTTTACCTTAACAAACTGACCTGTATCTGAACCTTATTAACAAACTGACCTGTATCTGAACCTTATTAACAAACTGACCTGTATCTTTACCTTATTGACAAACTGACCTGTATCTGAACCTTATTAACAAACTGACCTGTATCTGAACCTTGTTAACAAACTGACCTGTATCTGAACCTGAACAAACTGACCTGTATCTGAACCTTGTTAACAAACTGACCTGTATCTTTACCTTAACAAACTGACCTGTATCTGAACCTTATTAACAAACTGACCTGTATCTGAACCTTGTTAACAAACTGACCTGTATCTGAACCTTGTTAACAAACTGACCTGTATCTGAACCTTATTAACAAACTGACCTGTATCTGAACCTTATTAACAAACTGACCTGTATCTGAACCTTATTAACAAACTGACCTGTATCTGAACCTGAACAAACTGACCTGTATCTGAACCTTATTAACAAACTGACCTGTATCTGAACCTGAACAAACTGACCTGTATCTGAACCTTATTAACAAACTGACCTGTATCTGAACCTTGTTAACAAACTGACCTGTATCTTTACCTTATTAACAAACTGACCTGTATCTTTACCTTATTAACCATCTGACCTGTATCTGAACCTTAACAAACTGACCTGTATCTTTACCTTATTAACAAACTGTCCTGTATCTGAACCTTATTGACAAACTGACCTGTATCTGAACCTTATTAACAAACTGACCTGTATCTGAACCTTATTAACAAACTGACCTGTATCTGAACCTTATTAACAAACTGACCTGTATCTGAACCTTATTAACAAACTGACCTGTATCTTTACCTTATTAACAAACTGACCTGTATCTGAACCTTATTGACAAACTGACCTGTATCTGAACCTTATTAACAAACTGACCTGTATCTGAACCTTATTAACAAACTGACCTGTATCTGAACCTTATTAACAAACTGACCTGTATCTGAACCTTATTAACAAACTGACCTGTATCTTTACCTTAACAAACTGACCTGTATCTGAACCTTGTTAACAAACTGACCTGTATCTTTACCTTATTAACAAACTGACCTGTATATGAACCTTGTTAACAAACTGACCTGTATCTGAACCTTATTAACAAACTGACCTGTATCTTTACCTTGTTAACAAACTGACCTGTATCTGAACCTTTTTAACAAACTGACCTGTATCTGAACCTTGTTAACAAACTGACCTGTATCTGAACCTTATTAACAAACTGACCTGTATCTGAACCTTATTAACAAACTGACCTGTATCTGAACCTTATTAACAAACTGACCTGTATCTGAACCTTGTTAACAAACTGACCTGTATCTTTACCTTATTAACAAACTGACCTGTATCTGAACCTTATTAACAAACTGACCTGTATCTGAACCTTGTTAACAAACTGACCTGTCTCTGAACCTTATTAACAAACTGACCTGTATCTTTACCTTAACAAACTGACCTGTATCTGAACCTTATTAACAAACTGACCTGTATCTGAACCTTATTAACAAACTGACCTGTATCTTTACCTTATTGACAAACTGACCTGTATCTGAACCTTATTAACAAACTGACCTGTATCTGAACCTTGTTAACAAACTGACCTGTATCTGAACCTGAACAAACTGACCTGTATCTGAACCTTGTTAACAAACTGACCTGTATCTTTACCTTAACAAACTGACCTGTATCTGAACCTTATTAACAAACTGACCTGTATCTGAACCTTGTTAACAAACTGACCTGTATCTGAACCTTGTTAACAAACTGACCTGTATCTGAACCTTATTAACAAACTGACCTGTATCTGAACCTTATTAACAAACTGACCTGTATCTGAACCTTATTAACAAACTGACCTGTATCTGAACCTTGTTAACAAACTGACCTGTATCTGAACCTTGTTAACAAACTGACCTGTATCTGAACCTTATTAACAAACTGACCTGTATCTGAACCTTATTAACAAACTGACCTGTATCTGAACCTTATTAACAAACTGGCCTGTATCTGAACCTTATTAACAAACTGGCCTGTATCTGAACCTTGGCAGTAGTCTATGATTGCTAGTAACAGCTATTAAGAAAATGTTCTACATAATCATATCTATGTGACTTTCCTGTCTTGTTAGTTGAATGCACTTTAGTAATGCTAAACAGATATGAGCTTCTGTTGACTGAATAAAATGTACATTTTAAACACAAAAACGAGTGAATTACCAATCTCTAGAGTTGGACGAGAGTGTGTTCAACAGGTTTCCCAGAACAACACAAGTGTTTCTACGATCCTTAACGGTTGAAGTTTGTTTGTAAGCAGAGGGGTGGTGGTGGCTATCCAATTAGCTCTATAATTAAGCACTATATTGGTTATTAATAGGTTGCCATTCGTATGCAGTCTACTTAATGACACTCAATGACAGATAAACAATTACACCGAAGCTCATGTTTATGAAAATCTAAAAAATGTTTTATTTCATCAGTCACATTTTAATTTATTTATATTATATTTATTTTAATAGGAACAAATTCTTACTTACAATGACGGCTCACCACAGGACAACGCCGTGCCAATTGTGAGCCGCCCGAAAGGACCTCCCAAATCAAGGCCGGGTGGGATGCAACCTGGATTCAAACCAAGTACCGCGGCGACTGACATGCGGTGTGTTAGACCACTGTGCCACTCAGTATACTCAGAAGATATTACATGGTATCCCTTAGATAGAGTGATCCTTCTTATCATGAATCATCAACACCGAACAACAATACGCACACAACATGTAAAGTATTGGTCCCATGCTGAAATAAAAGATCGCAGACATTTTTGTTAGGCAAAAAAATGTGCTCTCAAGTTTAGTTTAAATCCTTTTTAGCGATCGTTTCTCCTTTGCCAAGATAATCTATCCACCTGACAGGTGTGGCATATCAAGAAGCTGATTGAACAGCATTATAAACTGGGTGGATCGAGGCCTGAATTTATTATTATTTTTTTATTTCACCTTTATTTAACCAGGTAGGCTAGTTGAGAACAAGTTCTCATTTGCAACTGCGACCTGGCCAAGATAAAGCATAGCAGTGTGAACAGACAACACAGAGTTACACATGGAGTAAACAATTAACAAGTCAATAACACAGTAGAAAAAAAGGGGAGTCTATATACAATGTGTGCAAAAGGCATGAGGTAGGCGAATAATTACAATTTTGCAGATTAGCACTGGAGTGATAAATGATCAGATGGTCATGTACAGGTAGAGATATTGGTGTGCAAAAGAGCAGAAAAGTAAATAAATAAAAACAGTATAAAAACAGTATGGGAATGAGGTAGGTGAAAATGGGTGGGCTATTTGTCGGTTAGCTGCTCAGATAGCTGATGTTTGAAGTTGGTGAGGGAGATAAAAGTCTCCAACTTCAGCGATTTTTGCAATTCGTTCCAGTCACAGGCAGCAGAGTACTGGAACAAAAGGCGGCCAAATGAGGTGTTGGCTTTAGGGATGATCAGTGAGATACACCTGCTGGAGCGCGTGCTACGGATGGGTGTTGCCATCGTGACCAGTGAACTGAGATAAGGCGGAGCTTTACCTACTAGCTTTACCTTTAACTTGTAGATGACCTGGAGCCAGTGGGTCTGGCGACGAATATGTAGCAAGGGCCAGCCGACTAGAGCATACAAGTCGCAGTGGTGGGTGGTATAAGGTGCTTTAGTGACAAAACGGATGGCACTGTGATAGACTGCATCCAGTTTGCTGAGTAGAGTGTTGGAAGCCATTTTGTAGATGACATCGCCGAAGTCGAGGATCGGTAGGATAGTCAGTTTTACTAGGGTAAGCTTGGCGGCGTGAGTGAAGGAGGCTTTGTTGCGGAATAGAAAGCCGATTCTTGATTTGATTTTCGATTGGAGATGTTTGATATGAGTCTGGAAGGAGAGTTTGCAGTCGAGCCAGACACCTAGGTACTTATAGGTGTCCACATATTCAAGGTCGGAACCATCCAGTGTGGTGATGCTAGTCGGGCATGCGGGTGCAGGCAGCGATCGGTTGAAAAGCAAGCATTTGGTTTTACTAGCGTTTAAGAGCAGTTGGAGGCCACGGAAGGAGTGTTGTATGGCATTGAAGCTCGTTTGGAGGTTAGATAGCACATTGTCCAATGACGGGCCGAAAGTATATAGAATGGTGTCGTCTGCGTAGAGGTGGATCAGGGAATCGCCCGCAGCAAGAGCAACATCATTGATATATACAGAGAAAAGAGTCGGCCCGAGAATTGAACCCTGTGGCACCCCCATAGAGACTGCCAGAGGACCGGACAGCATGCCCTCCGATTTGACACACTGAACTCTGTCTGCAAAGTAATTGGTGAACCAGGCAAGGCAGTCATCCGAAAAACCGAGGCTACTGAGTCTGCCGATAAGAATATGGTGATTGACAGAGTCGAAGGCCTCGGCAAGGTCGATGAAAACGGCTGCACAGTACTGTGTTTTATCGATGGCGGTTATGATATCGTTTAATACCTTGAGTGTGGCTGAGGTGCACCCGTGACCGGCTCGGAAACCAGATTGCACAGCGGAGAAGGTACGGTGGGATTCGAGATGGTCAGTGACCTGTTTGTTGACTTGGCTTTCGAAGACCTTAGATAGGCAGGGCAGGATGGATATAGGTCTGTAACAGTTTGGGTCCAGGGTGTCTCCCCCTTTGAAGAGGGGGATGACTGCGGCAGCTTTCCAATCCTTGGGGATCTCAGACGATATGAAAGAGAGGTTGAACAGGCTGGTAATAGGGGTTGCGACAATGGCGGCGGATAGTTTCAGAAATAAAGGGTCCAGATTGTCAAGCCCAGCTGATTTGTACGGGTCCAGGTTTTGCAGCTCTTTCAGAACAACTGCTATCTGGATTTGGGTAAAGGAGAACCTGGAGAGGCTTGGCGAGGAGCTGCGGGGCGGAGCTGTTGGCCGAGGTTGGAGTAGCCAGGCGGAATGCATGGCCAGCCGTTGAGAAATGCTTATTGAAGTTTTCGATAATCATGGATTTATCGGTGGTGACCGTGTTACCTAGCCTCAGTGCAGTGGGCAGCTGGGAGGAGGTGCTCTTGTTCTCCATGGACTTCACAGTGTCCCAGAACTTTTTGGAGTTGGAGCTACAGGATGCAAACTTCTGCCTGAAGTAGCTGGCCTTAGCTTTCCTGACTGACTGCATGTATTGGTTCCTGACTTCCCTGAACAGTTGCATATTGCGGGGACTGTTCGATGCTATTGCAGTCCTCCACAGGATGTTTTTGTGCTGGTCGGGGGCAGTCAGGTCTGGAGTGAACCAAGGGCTGTATCTGTTCTTGGTTCTGCATTTTTTGAACGGAGCATGCTTATCTAAAATGGTGAGGAAGTTACTTTTAAAGAATGACCAGGCATCCTCAACTGACGGGATGAGGTCTATGTCCTTAGGGGATACCCGGGCCAGGTCGATTAGAAAGGCCTGCTCACAGAAGTGTTTTAGGGAGCGTTTGACAGTGATGAGGGGTGGTCGTTTGACTGCGGCGGCGTGGAGGATACAGGCAATGAGGCAGTGATCGCTGAGATCCTGGTTGAAGACAGCAGAGGTGTATTTGGAGGGCCAGTTGGTCAGGATGACGTCTATGAGTGTACCCTTGTTTACTGAGTTAGGGTTGTACCTGGTGGGTTCCTTGATGATTTGTGTGAGATTGAGGGCATCTAGCTTAGATTGTAGGACTGCCGGGGTGTTAAGCATATCCCAGTTTAGGTCGCCTAACAGAACAAACTCTGAAGCTAGATGGGGGGCGATCAATTCACAAATGGTGTCCAGGGCACAGCTGGGAGCTGAGGGGGGTCGGTAGCAGGCGGTAACAGTGAGAGACTTATTTCTGGAGAGAGTACTTTTCAAAATTAGTAGTTCGAACTGTTTGGGTATGGACCTGGAAAGTATGACATTACTTTGCAGGCTATCTCTGCAGTAGACTGCAACTCCTCCCCCTTTGGCAGTTCTATCTTGACGGAAGATGTTATAGTTGGGAATGGAAATCTCTGAATTTTTGGTGGCCTTCCTGAGCCAGGATTCAGACACGGCAAGGACATTAGGGTTAGCAGAGTGTGCTAGAGCCGTGAGTAAAACAAACTTAGGGAGGAGGCTTCTGATGTTGACATGCATGAAACCAAGGCTTTTTCAATCACAGAAGTCAACAAATGAGGGTGCCTGGGGACATGCAGGGCCTGGGTTTACCTCCACATCACCCGCGGAGCAGAGAAGGAGTAGTATGAGGGTGCGGCTGAAGGCTATCAAAACTGGTCGCCGAGAGCGTTGGGGACAGAGAATAAGAGGAGCAGGTTTCTGGGCATGGTAGAATATATTCAGGGCATAATGAGCAGACAGGGGTATGGTGGGGTGCGGGTACAGCGGAGGTAAGCCCAGGCACTGGGTGATGATGAGAGAGGTTGTATCTCTGGACATGCTGGTTGTAATGGGTGAGGTCACCGCATGTGTGGGAGGTGGGACGAAGGAGGTAACAGGGGTATGAAGAGTGGAACTAGGGGCTCCAACAGCTCGGCCAACAGCTCCGCCCCGTAGTTCCTCACCCAAGCCTCTCCAGGTTCTCCTTTACCCAAATCCAGATAGCAGATGTTCTGAAAGAGCTACAAAACCTGGACCCTTACAAATCAGCTGGGCTTGACAATCTGGACCCGCTATTTCTGAAACTATCTGCCGCCATTGTCGCAACCCCTATTACCAGCTTGTTCAACCTCTCTTTCATATCCTGAGATCCCCAAGGATTGAAAGCTGCCGCAGTCATCCCCCTCTTCAAAGGGGGAGACACCCTACCCAAACTGCTATAGACCTATATCCATCCTGCCCTGATCTAAGGTCTTCGAAAGCCAAGTCAACAAACAGGTCACTGACCATCTCGAATCCCACCACCTTCTCCGCTGTGCAATCTGGTTTCCGAGCCGGTCACGGGTGCACCTCAGCCACACTCAAGGTACTAAATTATATCATAACCGCCATCGATAAAAGACAGTACTGTGCAGCCGTCTTCATCGACCTCGCAAGGCTTTCGACTCTGTCAATCACCATATTCTTATCGGCAGACTCAACAGCCTCGGTTTTCGGATGACTGCCTTGCCTGCTTCACCAATTACTTTGCAGACAGAATGTCAAATCGGAGGGCATGCTGTCCGGTCCTCTGGCAGTCTCTATGGGGGTGCCACAAGGCCGACTTTTCTCTGTATATATCAATGATGTTGCTCTTGCTGCGGGCGATTCCCTGATCCACCTCTACGCAGACGACACCATTCTATATACTTTCGGCCCGTCATTGACACTGTGCTATCAAACCTCCAAACGAGCTTCAATGCCATACAGCACTCCTTCCGTGGCCTCCAACTGCTCTTAAACGCGAGTAAAACCAAATGCATGCTTTTCAATGATCGCTGCCTGCACCCGCATGCCCGACTAGCATCACCACCCTGGATGGTTCCGACCTTGAATATGTGGACATCTATAAGTACCTAGGTGTCTGGCTAGACTGCAAACTCTCCTTCCAGACTCACATCAAACATCTCCAATCAAAAATCAAATCAAGAGTCGGATTCCGCAACAAAGCCTCCTTCATCACGCTGCCAAGCTTACCCTAGTAAAACTGACTATCCTAGATCCTCGAGGATGTCATCTACAAAATGGCTTCCAACACTCTACTCAGCAAACTGGATGCAGTCTATCACAGTGCCATCCGTTTTGTCACTAAAGCACCTTATACCACCCACCACTGGACTTGTATGCTCTAGTCGGCTGGCCCTCACTACATATTCGTCGCCAGACCCACTGGCTCCAGGTCATCTACAAGTCCATGCTAGGTAAAGCTCCGCCTTATCTCAGTTCACTGGTCACGATGGCAACACCCATCCGTAGCACGCGCTCCAGCAGGTGTATCTCACTGATCATCCCTAAAGCCAACACCTCATTTGGCCGCCTTTCGTTCCAGTACTCTGCTGCCTGTGACTGGAACGAATTGTAAAATCGCTGAAGTTGGAGACTTTTATCTCCCTCGCCAACTTCAAACATCAGCTATCCGAGCAGCTAACCGATCGCTGCAGCTGTACATAGTCTATAGGTAAATAGCTCACCCATTTTCACCTACCTCATTCCCATACTGTTTTTATACTGTTTTTATTTATTTACTTTTCTGCTCTTTTGCACACCAATATCTCTACCTGTACATGCCCGTCTGATCATTTATCACTCCAGTGTTAATCTGCAAAATTGTATTATTCGCCTACCTCCTCATGCCTTTTGCACACATTGTATATAGACTGCCCATTTTTTCTACATTGACTTGCTAATTGTTTATCCATGTGTAACTCTGTGTTGTCTGTTCACACTGCTATGCTTTATCTTGGCCAGGTCGCAGGCAAAATGAGAACTTGTTCTCAACTAGCCTATGGTTAAATAAAGGTGAAATAAAAAAAAAAAAAATAAAAAATTGTGAACTAAAACAATGATCACTAACCTGAACAACAGTATACAAGGCATATTGACATATGAGAGAGACATACAGCGAGGCATACAGTAATCACAGGTGTTGAATTGGGAAAGCTAGCTAAAACAGTAGGTGAGACAGCAACAGCTAGTCAGCTAGCACAACAAACAGCAGGTAAAATGAGGCCGACAGATAAAACAAACAAGCAGAATGGAGTACCGTGATTAATGGACAGTCCAGCGTGCATGAGCTATGTAGCCAAGAGATCAGGGTCCAGGGGCAGCGGTGGATGGGGCAGGGGGCTGGACTGGCGAGTGTTATCCAGGTAAAAAAAACTAACAATGACTAAATAGCTTGTAGCTAGTTAGCTGGTTAGCGTCTGGAGGTTCTTGAGTGTGTTCTAAACGATTAAAAATAATAGCGATTCCGTATCACAATGGGTGAGGCAGGTTTCCGGAAGGTATAAACAATTTAAAAATCAAAAAGAGATAGAAAGTAAATATGGGTCTAGAGAGTGTTTGGGACGCGGCGATTCAGACGGTTAGCAGGCCTGTGCTATCAAGCTAACAGTTCGTAGCCCGGGCTAGACAGGGTAGCAGGGGTGTGCTACAGGTGCTCTGGCCGGGCTAGCTTCAAGCAAAGTGGGTGGAAACGCTAGCCAGGGGTAGTCATCCGGAGTTGCAGTTTAGCTAGATAGCTAGTTGTGAAGATCCAGCTGAAAAATGTTCCGAATGCTGATTGGCTGACAGACGTGGTACACCACGGGTATTTTACTAATTACGTTGGTAACCAGTTTATAATAGCAATAAGGCACCTCGAGGGTTTGTGGTATATGGACAATATACAACGACTAAGGGCTGTGTGAAGGCATTCAGCGTTGTGACGTGCATAAGAACAGCCCTTAGCCGTGGAATACTGGCCATATACCACACCTCCTCGGTCATTATTGCTTAATTATCATTACAAAAGTGCACCTTGTGCTGGGGACAATGAAATGTGTAGTTACTCTAAAAGGTATAGTTTTGTCAAACAACGCTATGCTACAGATGTCTCAAGTTTTGAGGTAGTGTGCAATTCTCATGCTGACTTCAGGAATGTCCACCAGAGCCGTTGCCAGAGAATTGAACGTTAATTTCTCTACCATAAGCCGCCTCCAATGTTGTTTTAGAGAATTTGACAGTAAGTCAAACAATCACAGACCACTTCTATGGCATTGCGTGGGTGAGCAATTTTCTGACGTCAACATTGTGAACAGTGTGCCCCATGGCGGCAGTGGGGTTATGGTATGGGGCAGGCATAAGCTACGGAGAAAAAACACATTTGCATTTTATCGATTGCAATATGAATGTACGGAGATACCGTGACAAGATCTTGAGGCCCACTGTCGTGCCATTCATCCAACGCGATCACCTCATCTTTCAGCATGATAATGCACGGCCCCATGTCCCCAACATCTGAAAGCTGAAAATGTCCCAGATTCTTCCACGGCCTGCATACTCACCAGACATGTCACCCATTGAGCATGTTTGGGATGCTCTGGATAGACATCGCACAGCCATTTGAAGAAGAGTGGGACAACATTCCACAGGTCACAATCAACAACCTGATCAACTATATGCTGCATGAGGTAAATGGTGGTCACACCAGATACGGACTGGTTTTCTGATTTTTTTTTGTAAAGGTATCTGTGACCAACAGATGCATATCTGTGTTCCCAGTCATGAAATCCATAGATTAGGGCCTCATTGATTTATTTTCAATTGACTGATTTCTGAGACTCCTCACAAAAAGGGATTCAAGTATGTTCTCTAAGTAGCTTCACCCTTCAACACCTGAAGATTATGGATGTCTGCCTCATCTGTTTCTCCCCCCTGTTTCTCCCTGTCTTGCTCTCTCTCTCTCTGCTTTATCCCTTTCTATCTGTCTCCCTGTCTTGCTCTCTCTCTCTCTGCTTTATCCCTTTCTATCTGTCTCCCTGTCTTGCTCTCTCTCTCTCTGCCTTATCCCTTTCTATCTGTCTCCCTGTCTTGCTCTCTCTCTCTCTGCCTTATCCCTTTCTATCTGTCTCCCTGTCTTGCTCTCTCTCTCTCTGCCTTATCCCTTTCTATCTGTCTCCCTGTGATGGTATGGGCATTGTTTGCTATCCCTTTGAGATGTCTTGTCCCATCATTCTGCTTTATCCCTTTGATCTGTCTCCCTGACTCTCTCTCTTCTTTATTTTCTATCTGTCTCCCTGTCTTGAGCTGTCTCTCTCTGCCGATCCCTTTCTATCTGTCTCCCTGTCTTGCTCTCTCTCTCTCTGCCTTATCCCTTTGATCTGTCTCCCTGTCTTGAAGGGTCTGAGAGAGAGAGAGATCTGTCTCCCTGTCTTGCTCTCTCTCTCTCTGCCTTATCCTTTCTATCTGTCTCCCTGTCTTGACAGACACAGACAGACACAGCCTTAGGCCTTTCTATCAGAGAGACAGACACAGGCAGACTGACAGACTTTCAGACAGACAGACAGACAGACAGACAGACAGACAGACACAAAGAGTCTTGACAGACACTCTCTGACTTAGAGAGACAGACAGACAGAGACAGCTCTCTCTCTCTGACTTACACTTTCTATCTGTCTCCCTGTCTCTTCTCGTCTCAGTATTGATTCAATCGAGCGTGGCAGGTGATGGTATGGGCATTGTTTGCTATGAGATAATTGTCCCATCATTGGCACCGTGATGAGTGCTTGACTCTATCACTTATTTATTTATTAACGGCTGTGAGGCTGTGTTTGAGAGAGAGAGAGAAGAAGGGTTGTGAGAGAGCGAGAGAGAGAGATGAAGGGTGGAGAGAGAAGAGAGAGAGAGAGAGAGAGCCATGCAGGGAGAGAGAGAGAGAGTGACAGATAGACAGACAGACAGACAGACAGACAGACAGACAGACAGACAGACAGACAGACACAGAGAGAGAGAGACAGACACGCAGAGAGAGAGAGACAGCCATGCAGAGAGAGAGAGAGAGAGAGAGAGAGAGAGAGAGAGAGAGAGAGAGAGAGAGAGACAGACAGACAGACAGGCAGACAGACAGACAGACAGACAGACAGACAGACAGACAGACACACAGAGAGACAGACACAGCAGACAGACACAGACAGACAGACAGACAGACAGACAGACAGACAGACAGACAGACAGACAGACAGACACATAGAGACAGACACACACAGAGAGAGAGAGAGACAGACAGACAGACAGACACAGAGAGACAGAGAGAGAGACAGACAGACAGACACACAGAGAGAGTTGTTAAACAAGCAGAAATCGAGACATATTTATTTTAATTAAAGAGTTAGGTCCAGAATACATAGGTGTCAATAAAGTTGTTATTTGAAACTCCTGCAGGTTTCCTCTGCCAAACCTGACCAATGGGAGATCGTATCACCCGCTAAATCTTTATTTTAACAGGACAGTTTCAGTGTTGAAATACATATAAAACATTCATCGTAAACACGGGCCAAAACCTGGTGAAACAATCAGGTGGAATATTATCAAGATAACATCTGAAATAAATGCCTCAACTAATGATCAAATTTAAAAATCTTCATTGAGTAATTATCTGCAGATAGTTAACAGAGTACATTTTTTGTTTTTAAATATTTGTTTTGGAGTGGTGCTTGTTTACACAGAGTTTGTGATTCAATTTCCACTTTGTATGTTTAACTCAACACCAAGTATCTCTCAAAAATCTCTCACCTGTTGAACATCTCTCACCTGTTGAACATCTCTCACCTGCTGAACATCTCTCACCTGTTGAACATCTCTCACCTGTTGAATATCTCTCACCTGTTGAACATCTCTCACCTGCTGAACATCTCTCACCTGTTGAACATCTCTCACCTGCTGAACATCTCTCACCTGCTGAACATCTCTCACCTGTTGAACATCTCTCACCTGTTGAATATCTCTCACCTGTTGAACATCTCTCACCTGTTGAACATCTCTCACCTGCTGAATATCTCTCACCTGCTGAACATCTCTCACCTGCTGAACATCTCTCACCTGCTGAACATCTCTCCCCTGCTGAACATCTCTCACCTGTTGAACATCTCTCACCTGCTGAACATCTCTCACCTGCTGAACATCTCTCCCCTGTTGAATATCTCTCACCTGTTGAACATCTCTCCCTGTTGAACATCTCTCCCTGCTGAACATCTCTCACCTGTTGAACATCTCTCCCCTGCTGAACATCTCTCCCTGTTGAACATCTCTCCCCTGCTGAATATCTCTCACCTGTTGAACATCTCTCCCCTGCTGAACATCTCTCACCTGTTGAACATCTCTCACCTGCTGAATATCTCTCACCTGTTGAATATCTCTCACCTGTTGAACATCTCTCCCCTGCTGAATATCTCTCACCTGTTGAACATCTCTCCCTGCTGAATATCTCTCACCTGTTGAACATCTCTCTCACCTGCTGAACATCTCTCATCTCTCACCTGAACATCTCTCCCCTGCTGAACATCTCTCCCCTGCTGAACATCTCTCCCTGCTGATCTCTCCCCTGCTGAACATCTCTCACCTGCTGAACATCTCTCCCCTGTTGAATATCTCTCACCTGCTGAACATCTCTCCCCTGTTGAACATCTCTCACCTGTTGAACATCTCTCACCTGCTGAACATCTCTCACCTGTTGAACATCTCTCACCTGTTGAACATCTCTCCCTGCTGAACATGAACATCTCTCCCTGTTGAACATCTCTCACCTGTTGAACATCTCTGCTGAACACCTGTTGAACATCTCTCACCTGTTGAACATCTCTCCCCTGCTGAAACATCTCTCACCTGTTGAACATCTCTCACCTGAACATCTCTTGAACATCTCTCACCTGTTGAACATCTCTCACCTGTTGAACATCTCTCACCTGCTGAACATCTCTCACCTGTTGAACATCTCTCACCTGTTGAACATCTCTCACCTGCTGAATATCTCTCACCTGTTGAACATCTCTCCCCTGCTGAACATCTCTCACCTGTTGAACATCTCTCACTTTCACTCCATTGATCGTTGTATAATCTCTCACAAATGGCTGTTGTTGTTGCTAAATGTGCCAGACATCGGCACTAAGGTGTGAAAGCGGAATGTGTTGAAGGTTCTCCTGTAAAGTAGCTGCATTTTCCTTACTGCCAACCCCTACCGCCTACCACCAATCTCTACGGCCTACCACCAACTCCTACCACCTACCGCCAACTCCTACCGCCTACCGCCAACCCCTACCGCCTACCGCCAACCCCTACCGCCTACCGCCTACCCCTACGGCCTACCACCAACTCCTACCGCCTACCGCCAACCCCTACCGCCTACCGCATACCTCCTACGGCCTACCACCAACTCCTCCTACCACCAACGCCTACCACCAACCCCTACCGCCTACCACCAACCCCTTCCGCTAACTCCTGCTACCGCATGCCTCCTGCCTGACCTAACCCTGCCACCAACTCCTACCGCCTACCGCCAACCCCTACCGCCTACCGCATACCTCCTACGGCCTACCACTGTTTACCCCTACCGCCTGCTTACCTCCTACGGCCTACCACTGCCTGCGCAGCCCGGCCCTACCACCAACTCCTACGGCCTACCACCAACTCCTACCGCCTACCACCAACCCCTTCCGCCTACCACCAACCCCTTCTGCCTACCACCACCCCCCTGCCACTGCTCCTTCGCCTACCACCAGCCCCTTCCTCCTACCACCAACCCCTTCTGCCTACCTGCCACCAGCCCCTCCTGCCTGCCAGCCCCTGCCCACTGCCTTCTGCCTGCCCGCCAGCCCCTACCGCCTGCCAGCTCCTGCCTACCAGCCTGCCTCCTACCGCCAGCCCCTACCGCCTACCCCCTGCCTACCTGCCTACCTACCCCCTTCTGCCTGCCCACCACCAGCCCCTGCCGCCTACCCTTCCCAGCCTGCAAGCCTGCCTCCTGCCAGCCCCTGCAGCCTGCAGCCGCCTGCCCCAGCCCCAGCCTGCCACCAGCCTTCTACCGCCTGCCCCCTACTGCCCTGCGGCCCCCCTACTTCCGCCTACCCCCCCTGCTTACCGCCTAACCCCTACCTGCCCTACTCCCCTACTGCCAACCCCTACCAGCCTACCTGCCCCCTCCGGCCTGCCACCCTCCTACCGCCTACCACCAACCCCTCTGCCTGCCTCCTGCCTACCGCCAGCCCCTGCCTACCCCTGCAGCCTGCCACCTTAACCCCTAGCCTAACCCTTCTGCCTGCCTGCCCCTGGCCTGCCAGCCCCTCCCTGCCAACCCTTGCCACCACCACCCCTTCCGCCTAACCCCCAGCCACCTGCCTGCCACCAGCCCCTGCCTGCCTGCAGCTCCTGCCCTACCAGCCTACCGCCTACCACTAACCTTCCTGCCTACCACCAACCTCCCTACATAACCCTGCCCCCCTGCAGCCCAGCCTTCCGCCTACTCTGCTACCACCATCTCCTAGCCTACCACCAGCCTACCACCTACCGCCAACCCCTGCCGCCTACCGCCTGCCGCTACCGCCTACCGCCTACCGCCTACCCCTTCCTCCCTGCCACCAACCCCTGCCTGCCCCTACCGCCAGCCCTACCGCCTGCACGCCGCCTACCGCCTGCCCAGCCTACCAGCCTTCTGCCTGCAGCCTACCGCCTACCACAGCCATTCTGTCTGCACCTTAGCCTCGCCACCAGCCTTCTGCCTGCCCTGCCATCACCTGCCCCCTGCAGCCTACCCTTCTGCCCCTTCCTGCTGCCGCCTGCTGCCAGCCTTCCTGCCACCGCCTGCCGCCTGCACCAGCCCTGCCTAGCCCCTTCCGCCCCGCCTACCGCCACCCCCTGCCTACTGCAGCCTGCCTACCACCAACCCCTTCCGCCTGCAGCCACCCCTACCCCCCCTTCTGCCTGCCGCCCCAGCCCCCCCCTGCCTATTCCTGCCTTCCATATTCCCCACACCGCAGCCCCTTCCGCTACCCAACCCCTGCAGCCAGCCCCTTCTGGCCTACCGCCAACCTTCCGCCTACCCCACCAACCCCCCTGCCGCCAACCCCCCTACCGCCTACCCCGCTAGCCCCCTGCCTACCTACCCCCTTGCAGCCTACCGCCAACCTCTTCCGCCTACCCCTACCGCCAACCCCTCCGCCTACCACCAACCCCCAGCCTACCGCCAACCCCTTCTGCCTACCGCCTCCCTAACCTCTTCCGCCTACCGCCCCGCTACCGCCTACCTGCCACCCCTTCCGCTCCCACCTGCCTCCGCCTGCAGCCTGCCGCCTCCGCCTGCCTCCTTCCCCCCGCCTGCCTTCCCTGCCCTACCGCCTACCGCCTGCCTCCCTTACCACCAGCCCCTACCTCCTCACTCCTGCTGCCTACCCATCCCTTCCTCCTTCCGCCTTCCTACCTTCTACCGCCTGCCTCCTACCTCCTTCCTACTGCCTACCTCCTACCGTCTACCTCCCTGCCGCCTGCCTCCTATCCCTCCTTCCTACTGCCTACCTCCACCTCCTCCTTCCTGCCTACCACCTACCTCCTCCTACTGCCTACCTCCTGCCAGCCTACCTCCTACCTCCTCCTCCTGCCTCCTCCTACCTCCTTCCTACCTGCCTGCCTCCCACTGCCTACCTCCTACCCTGCCCCCCTATCCTCTACCTCCTACTGCCTACCTCCTACCTCCTCCTGCCTACCTACCCCACCTACCTCTATTGCCTACCTCCTGCTGCCTACCTCCTACCTCCTTCCTCCACTGCCCTCCTACTGCCTCTGCCTCCTGCCTGCCTGCCTACATGCCTACCTCCTACCTCCTGCCTCCTGCCTCCTGCCTGCTACCTACTGCCTACCACCTCTACCTCCTACCTCCTACCCTGCCTCCTGCCTCCACCTCCTTCCTGCTGCCTGCCTCCTGCCTCCTTCCTACTGCCTACCACCAACCTCCCTTCCTACCACCCCTGACCTCCTTCCTCTGCCTAGCACCTGCCTCCTTCCTACTGCCTGCCTCCTCCCTACCTCCTTCCTGCCTGCCTACCACCCTCCTCCCTTCCTGCCTGCCTGCTAGGTCCACCGCCTACCTCTACCTCCTACTGCCTACCTCCTACCTCCTTCCTACTGCCTACCTCCTACCTCCTACCTCCTTCCCCTGCCTGCCTCCCACCGCCTACCTCCTCCTTCCTACTGCCTGCCTCCTACCGTTTACCTCCTACCGCCTGCCTCCTACCTCCTTCCTGCTGCCTGCCTCCTCCTACCTCCTTCCTGCCTGCCTCCCACTGCCTACCCTACCTCCTACCGCCTACCCTCCTGCCCTGCCGCCTGCCTCCCTCCCGCCTACCTCCTACCTCCTTCCTGCTGCTGCCTCCTGCCGCCTACCTCCTCCTGCCTACCTCCTATTCCCTGCTGCCTGCCTCCTACCTCCTTCCTGCTGCCACCACCACCTACCTCCTTCCTACCTCCTGCCCTCCTACCTCCTTCCTACTGCCTGCCCCTCCTGCCTCCTTCCACCTACTGCCTGCCTCCTACCTCCTTCCTGCTGCTACCACCTACCACCTACCTCCTTCCCCACCACCACCCTCCTTCCTACTGCCTGGCACCTACCTCCTTCCTACTGCCTACTTCCTACCTCCTTCCTACTGCCTACCACCTACCTCCTTCCTACTGCCTGCCTCCTACCTCCTTCCTACTGCCTGCCTCCCACAGCCTACCTCCTTCCCTCCTCCCCACCTACCTCCTACCCGCCTGCCTCCTTCCTTCCCTGCCACCACCTACCTCCTTCCTACTGCCAACCACCTACCTCCTACCTCCTTCCTACTGCCTACTTCCTACTGCCTACCTACTACTGCCTACCTCCTACCACCTACCTCCTTCCTACTGCCTACCACCTACCTCCTTCCTACTGCCTACCTCCTACCTCCTTCCTACTGCCTACCTCCTACCACCTACCTCCTTCCTACTGCCTACCTCCTTCCTACTGCCTACCTCCTACCTCCTTCCTACTGCCTACTGCCTAGCACCAACCTCTTTCCTACTGCCTACCTCCTACCCCTTCCTACTGCCTACCTCCTACCTCCTTCCTACTGCCTACCTCCTACCTCCTTCCTACTGCCTACCATCTACCACCTACCTCCTTCCTACTGCCTAGCACCTACCTCCTTCCTACTGCCTACCTTCTACCTCCTTCCTACTGCCTACCTCCTACCTCCTTCCTACCTCCTACCTCCTTCCTACTGCCTAGCACCTACCTCCTTCCTACTGCCTACCTCCTACCTCCTACCTCCTTCCTACCTCCTACCTCCTTCCTACCTCCCTGACCTCCTTCCTACCTCCTTCCTACTGCCTACTTCCTACCTCCTTCATACTGCCTACCACCTACCTCCTTCCTACCACCTACCTCCTTCCTACTGCCTAGCACCTACCTCCTTCCTACTGTCTACCTCCTACCTCCTACCTCCTTCCTACTGCCTGCCTCCACCTCCTTCCCTGCCTCCTACCTCCTTCCTACCTTGACCTCCTACCTCCTTCCTACCTCCTACCTCCCACCTGCCTCCTTCCTACTGCCTACCACCACCCCCTTCCCTGCCTGCCACCTGCCTCCTTCCTGCCACCTGCCTCCTGCCTCCTTCCCTGCCTCCTACCTCCTTCCTACTGCCTGCTTCCTACCTCCTTCCTACTGCCTACCACCTACCTCCTTCCTACTGCCTACCACCTACCTCCTTCCTACTACCTCCTTCCTACCACCTACCTCCTTCCTACTGCCTACCTCCTACCTCCTTCCTACTTCCTACCACCTACCTCCTTCCTACCTCCTACCTCCTTCCTACTGCCCCTGCCTCATGCTTCCTACTGCCTACCACCTACCTCCTTCCCTGCCTACCTCCTACCTCCTTCCTACCTGCCTGCCTCCTACCTTCCTACTGCCTACCACCTACCTCCTTCCTACCTCCTACCCCTTCCTACTGCCTGCCTCATCCTTCCTACTGCCTGCCACCTACCTCCTTCCTGCCTCCTACCTCCTTCCTACTGCCTGCCTCATCCTCCTTCCTACTGCCTACCACCTACCTCCTTCCTACCTCCTACCTCCTACCTCCTTCCTACTGCCTACCACCTACCTCCTTCCTACCTCCTACCTCCTTCCTACTGCCTGCCTCATACTTCCTACTTCCTGCCGAATACTGCCATCAAACACTAGCTGTCCGATCCAATCTGTTTTCACCTCAAATACCATCGCGGAGGGAAAGGTATTTACCACAAATGACACATTTACCTCATCATCATAGGGGTGGTTTGGTATCTAGAGCATGCTAACACAATGATCTGCACTCAACCATGCTAATATTGCTTAACTTTCTGCCTGGTTCACAGGGTTCACAGGCTTCTTTACTGAGATGGTGAAATGAACTAAGAGGGAGGAAGGGATAGCGACTGAGATTGAGAGAGGCCCATGACAAAGAGAGACAGAGACAGAGACAGAGACAGAGACAGAGACAGAGACAGAGACAGAGACAGAGAGAGAGAGAGAGAGAGAGAGACAGAGACAGAGACAGAGACAGAGAGACAGAGACAGAGACAGAGAGACAGAGACAGAGACAGAGACAGAGAGAGACAGAGACAGAGACAGAGACAGAGACAGAGACAGACAGTCAGACAGACAGACAGACAGACAGAGAGACAGAGAGAGGCCCATGACAGAGAGAGGCCCATGACAGACAGACAGACAGACATACATACATACAGACAGACAGACAGACAGACAGACAGACAGACAGACAGACAGACAGACAGACAGACAGACACACAGACAGACAGAGAGAGGCCCATGACAGAGAGAGGCCCATGACAGAGAGAGAGACAGAAAGACAGACAGACAGACAGACAGACAGACAGACAGACAGACAGACAGACAGACAGACAGACAGACAGAGAGAGGCCCATGACAGAGAGAGGCCCTGACAGAGAGAGAGACAGACAGACAGACAGACAGACAGACAGACAGACAGACAGACAGACAGACAGACAGAGACAGTCCAGGCCGCAATGACTCGGCAAAAGGAGGAACCATTAGACACACAGAGATGCTGTGGAGTGTTGCAGAGCACATGACTACATATTTTGGGATAGATAGATGAGTGACTGCAGAGAGATTTCAACCTGCACCTCCTCCTCCACCTCCACCTCCTCCTCCACCTCCACCTCCTCCTCCACGTCCTCATCCTACCCACCCCTTAATATCTATGAAACCTCCTCCTCCTCCTTCTCCTCTACCTCCTCCTCCTACCCACCACTTCATCTCTACGAAACATTCTCCTCCTTCTCTTCCACCTCCTCCTCCTCCTTCTCCTCGAACTCCTCCTCCTACCCACCCCTTCATCTCTATGAAACCACCTCCTCCTCCTCCTTCTCCTCCAACTCCTCCTGCATCTTCTCCTCCTTCTCCTCCAACTCCTCCTCCTACCCACCCCTTCATCTCTATGAAACCACCTCCTCCTCCTCCTTCTCCTTCTCCTCCACCTTCTCCACCTCCTCCCTCCTCCTTTCCTCCTCCTACCCACCCCTTCATCTCCTGAAACCTCCTCCTCCACCTCCTCCTCCCTCCTATTAAACCCAACCCCTTCATCTCTTAAACCATCGTCTCCCCTCCTCCACCTCTTTCTCCTCCTTCTCCACTATTCATCTCCACCTCCTCACCTCTCCTCCTCCACCTCCTTCATCTCTATTAAACCATCTCCTCCTCCTTCACCCTCTATTAAACCATTCTCTCCTTCTCCTCCACCTCCTCTCAGCTCCACCATCGTCTTCTCCTCCTCCTCCTCTATTCCTCCTTGTCTCCTCCTCTTCCTCTATTAAACCATCCCTCATCTCCTCCTCCTCACCACCTCCTCCTCAGCTCTCACCCCTTCATCTCTACAAAACCATCGTCCCCCTCCTTCAACTCCTCCTCCACCTCTTCCTCCTCCTATTAAACCATCGTCTCCTCCACACCCTTCATCTCTACTATTAAACCACCCCATCCTCCTCTATTAAACCATCTCTCCTTCTCCTTCACCTCTGTTAAACCCTTCACCTCCTCCTCTCTATTAAACCTTTTTCCTCCTCCTATTAAACCATCGTCTCCTCCTCCTCCTCTATTAAACCATCGTCTCCCTCCTTCCTCTATTAAACCATCTCTCCTCCTCTTCACCTCCTATTAAACCATCGTCTCCTCCTTCTCTTCATCGTCTCCTCCTCCTCCTATTAAACCTCGTCTCCCTACCCACCCCTTCATCTCTATTAAACCACCCCCTCCTCCTTAAACCACCACCTCCTTCCTCTATTAAACCATCGTCTCCCCCTCCTTCAACCTCTATTAAACCATCGTCTCCACCTCCTTCACCTCTATTAAACCATCGTCTCCCCCTCCTTCACCTCTATTAAACCATCGTCTCCCCCTCCTTCACCTCTATTAAACCATCGTCTCCACCTCCTTCACCTCTATTAAACCATCGTCTCCCCCTCCTTCACCTCTATTAAACCATCGTCTCCCCCTCCTTCACCTCTATTAAACCATCGTCTCCACCTCCTTCACCTCTATTAAACCATCGTCTCCACCTCCTTCCTCTATTAAACCATCGTCTCCCCCTCCTTCCTCTATTAAACCATCGTCTCCCCTCCTTCACCTCTATTAAACCATCGTCTCCCCCTCCTCCTCCTCTATTAAACCATCGTCTCCACCTCCTTCACCTCTATTAAACCATCGTCTCCCCCTCCTTCTCCTCTATTAAACCATCGTCTCCCCCTTCACCTCTATTAAACCATCGTCTCCACCTCCTTCACCTCTATTAAACCATCGTCTCCCCCTCCTCCTCTATTAAACCATCGTCTCCCCTCCTCCACCTCTATTAAACCATCGTCTCCCCTCCTTCTATCTCCCCTCCCCTCCTCCTCTATTAAACCATCGTCTCCCCCTCCTCCTCTATTAAACCATCGTCTCCACCTCCTTCACCTCTATTAAACCATCGTCTCCCCTCCTCTCCCCCTCCTCCTCCTCTATTAAACCATCGTCTCCACCTCCTCCTCCTCTATTAAACCATCGTCTCCACCTCTATTAAACCATCGTCTCCCCTCCTTCCTCTATTAAACCATCGTCTCCCCCTCCTCCTCTATTAAACCATCGTCTCGTCACCTCCTTCCTCTATTAAACCGTCTCCTCCTCTCCCCCTCCTCCTCTATTAAACCATCGTCTCCCCCTCCTTCCTCTATTAAACCATCGTCTCCCCCTCCTCCTATTAAACCATCGTCTCCCTCCTCCTCTCCTCTATTAAACCATCGTCTCCCCCTCCTTCCTCTATTAAACCATCGTCTCCACCTCCTTCACCTCTATTAAACCATCGTCTCCCCTCCTCCTCTATTAAACCATCGTCTTCCTTCACCTCTATTAAACCATCGTCTCCACCTCCTTCTGCTCTATTAAACCATCGTCTCCCCTCCTCCTCTATTAAACCATCGTCTCCCCCTCCTCCTCTATTAAACCATCGTCTCCACCTCCTTCACCTCTATTAAACCATCGTCTCCCTCCTTCACCTCTATTAAACCATCGTCCCCCTCCTTCACCTCCTATTAAACCATCGTCTCCCCTCCTTCACCTCTATTAAACCATCGTCTCCTATTAAACCTCCTTCTCCCTCTATTAAACCATCGTCTCCCCTCCTTCACCTCTATTAAACCATCGTCTCCCCCTCCTCCTCTATTAAACCAAACTCTATTAAACCATCGTCTCCACCTCCTTCACCTCTATTAAACCATTGTCTCCCCTCCTCCTCCTCTATTAAACCATCGTCTCCACCTCCTCCTCCTCTATTAAACCATCGTCTCTCCTCTCACTCCCCCTCCCCCTCCACCTCTATTAAACCATCGTCTCCCCCTCCTCCTCTATTAAACCATCGTCTCCTCCTCCTTCACCTCTATTAAACCATCGTCTCATCCTCCTTCACCTCTATTAAACCATCGTCTCCCCCTCCTCCTCTATTAAACCATCGTCTCCCCCTCCTCCTCCTCTATTAAACCATCGTCTCCCCCTCCTCCTCTATTAAACCATCGTCTCCCCCTCCTTCACCTCTATTAAACCATCGTCTCCCCCTCCTCCTCTATTAAACCATCGTCTCCACCTCCTTCACCTCTATTAAACCATCGTCTCCCCCTCCTCCTCTATTAAACCATCGTCTCCCCCTCCTCCTCCTCCTCCTCTATTAAACCATCGTCTCCTCCTCCTCCTCTATTAAACCATCGTCTCCCCCTCCTTCACCTCTATTAAACCATCGTCTCCCCCTCCTTCACCTCTATTAAACCATCGTCTCCCCCTCCTTCACCTCTATTAAACCATCGTCTCCACCTCCTTCACCTCTATTAAACCATCGTCTCCACCTCCTTCCTATTAAACCCGTCTCCCCCTATTAAACCATCTATTAAACCATCGTCTCCTCCTCCTCACCTCTATTAAACCATCGTCCTCCTCAACTCTATTAAACCATCGTCTCCCCCTCCTTCACCTCTATTAAACCATCGTCTCCCCCTCCTCCAACTCTATTAAACCATCGTCTCCCCCTCCTTCACCTCTATTAAACCATCGTCTCCCCTCCTTCACCTCTATTAAACCATCGTCTCCCTCCTTCACTCTATTAAACCATCGTCTCCCCCTCCTTCACCTCTATTAAACCATCGTCTCCCCTCCTTCACCTCTATTAAACCATCGTCTCCCCCTCCTTCACCTCTATTAAACCATCGTCTCCCCCTCCTTCCCTCTATTAAACCATCGTCTCCCCTCCTTCCTCTATTAAACCATCGTCTCCCCCTCCTTCACCTCTATTAAACCATCGTCTCCACCTCCTTCACCTCTATTAAACCATCGTCTCCCCCTCCTTCACCTCTATTAAACCATCGTCTCCCCTCCTTCACCCTCCACCTCCTCTATTAAACCATCGTCTCCTCCTCCTTCACCTCTATTAAACCATCGTCTCCCCTCCTTCACCTCTATTAAACCATCGTCTCCCCCTCCTTCACCTCTATTAAACCATCGTCTCCCCTCCTTCACCTCTATTAAACCATCGTCTCCCTCCTCCTCTATTAAACCATCACCTCCTAGCTCTATTAAACCATCGTCTCCCCCTCCTTCCTCTATTAAACCATCGTCTCCCCTCCTCCTCTATTAAACCATCGTCTCCCCTCTTCACCTCTATTAAACCATCGTCTCCACCTCCTTCACCTCTATTAAACCATCGTCTCCCCCTCCTCCTCTATTAAACCATCGTCTCCACCTCCTTCTCCTCTATTAAACCATCGTCTCCCCTCCTTCACCTCTATTAAACCATCGTCTCCCCTCCCCCTATTAAACCATCTCCTCCTTCCTCTATTAAACCATCGTCTCCCCTCCTTCACCTCTATTAAACCATCGTCTCCCCTCCTTCACCTCTATTAAACCATCGTCTCCATCCTCCTTCACCTCTATTAAAACCATCGTCTCCCCTCCTTCCTCTATTAAACCATCGTCTCCCTCCTTCACTCTATTAAACCATCGTCTCCTCCTCCTTCCTCTATTAAACCATTTCTCACCATCCTCCCTCCTTCTCTATTAAACCATCTCTCCTCCTCCTTCACTCTATTAAACCATCGTCTCCCCTCCTCATCTCTATTAAACCATCGTCTCCACCTCCTCCTTCACCTCTCTATTAAACCATCGTCTCCTCCTCCTTCACCTCTATTAAACCATCGTCTCCTCCTCCTTCCTCTCTATTAAACCCTTCTCCTCTTCTTCCACCTCACCTCCTTCTCCTCCTATTAAACCATCGTCCTCCCTCTTCATCTCCAAACCACGTCCATCCTCCTCTGTTCCCTATTAAACCTCGTCTCCCCTCCTTCACCTCTATCTCTTAAACCATCCTCACCTCCTCCTTCTCCTCCTTCAACTCCTCCTCCTCCCTTTAAACCTCCTCCTCCTCCTCTCTCTTAAACCATCGTCTCCACCTCCTTCTGCTCTATTAAACCATCGTCTCCCCCTCCTTCACTCTATTAAACCATCGTCTCCCCTCCTCCTCCTCTATTAAACCATCGTCTCCCCTCCTTCACCTCTATTAAACCATCGTCTCCCCTCCCTCCTCCATCGTCTCCACCATCATCTCTATTAAACCATCGTCTCCCCTCCTTCACCTCTATTAAACCATCGTCTCCACCTCCTTCACCTCTATTAAACCATCGTCTCCCCTCCTTCACCTCTATTAAACCATCGTCTCCACCTCCTTCACCTCTATTAAACCATCGTCTCCACCTCCTTCACCTCTATTAAACCATCGTCTCCACCTCCTTCACCTCTATTAAACCATCGTCTCCCCCTCCTCCTCCTCTATTAAACCATCGTCTCCCCCTCCTTCACCTCTATTAAACCATCGTCTCCCCTCCTCCACCTCTATTAAACCATCGTCGTCTCCTCCTCCTATTCCTCTATTATTAAAACCATCGTCTCCCCCTTCACTCTATTAAACCATCGTCTCCTCCTTCCTCTATTAAACCATCGTCTCCCCTCCTTCACCTCTATTAAACCATCGTCTCCCCCTCCTCCTCTATTAAACCATCGTCTCCACCTCCTTCACCTCTATTAAACCATCGTCTCCTCCTCCTTCACCTCTATTAAACCATCGTCTCCTCCTCCTCCTCTATTAAACCATCGTCTCCCTCCTCCTTCACCTCTATTAAACCATCGTCTCCCCCTCCTTCACTTCTATTAAACCATCGTCTCCCCCTCCTTCACCTCTATTAAACCATCGTCTCCACCTCCTTCACCTCTATTAAACCATCGTCTCCACCTCCTTCACCTCTATTAAACCATCGTCTCCCCTCCTTCACTCTATTAAACCATCGTCTCCTCCTCCTCCTCTATTAAACCATCGTCTCCCCTCCTTCCTCTATTAAACCATCGTCTCCACCTCCTTCACCTCTATTAAACCATCGTCTCCCCTCCTTCTCCTCTATTAAACCATCGTCTCCCCTCCTTCAACTCTATTAAACCATCGTCTCCTCCTCCTTCATCTATTAAACCATCGTCTCCCCTCCTCCTCTATTAAACCATCGTCTCCACCTCCTTCACCTCTATTAAACCATCGTCTCCACCTCCTTCACCTCTATTAAACCATCGTCTCCCTCCTCCTCCTCTATTAAACCATCGTCTCCCCTCCTTCACTCTATTAAACCATCGTCTCATCCTCCTCCAACTCTATTAAACCATCGTCTCCCCTCCTTCACCTCTATTAAACCATCGTCTCATCCTCCTCCTCTATTAAACCATCGTCTCCCCTCCTTCACCTCTATTAAACCATCCTCCTTCACCTCTATTAAACCATCGTCTCCTCCTCCTCCTCTATTAAACCATCGTCTCCCCTCCTTCACTCTATTAAACCATCGTCTCCTCTCCCCTATTAAACCATCGTCTCCTCTATTCATAGTCTCCCCTCCTCCTCTATTAAACCATCGTCTCCTCCTCCTCCTCTATTAAACCATCGTCTCCCTCCTTCAACTCTATTAAACCATCGTCTCCTCCTCCTTCAACTCTATTAAACCATCGTCTCCCCCTCCTCCTCTATTAAACCATCGTCTCCTCCTCCTTCACCTCTATTAAACCATCGTCTCCCCCTCCTTCCTCTATTAAACCATCGTCTCCTCCTCCTCCTCTATTAAACCATCGTCTCCTCCTCCACCTCTATTAAACCATCGTCTCCCCTCCTTCCTCTATTAAACCATCGTCTCCCTCCTCCTCCTCTATTAAACCATCGTCTCCCCCTCCTCCTCCTCTATTAAACCATCGTCTCCTCCTCCTCCTCTATTAAACCATCGTCTCCCCCTCCTTCAACTCTATTAAACCATCGTCTCCACCTCCTTCACCTCTATTAAACCATCGTCTCCCTCCTCACCTCTATTAAACCATCGTCTCCACCTCCTTCACCTCTATTAAACCCGTCTCCTCCTCTATTAAACCATCGTCTCCCCTCCTCCTCTATTAAACCATCGTCTCCACCTCCTTCACCTCTATTAAACCATCGTCTCCCCTCCTTCACCTCTATTAAACCATCGTCTCCCCCTCCTTCTCCTCTATTAAACCATCGTAAACTCATTCCTCTATTAAACCATCGTCTCCCTCCTCCTCTATTAAACCATCGTCTCCTCCTCCTTCCCTCTATTAAACCATCGTCTCCCCTCCTTCGGCTCTATTAAACCATCGTCTCCTCCTTCCTCCTCTATTAAACCATCGTCTCCCCTCCTTCACCTCTATTAAACCATCGTCTCCCCTCCTCCTCCTCTATTAAAACCATCGTCTCCCCTCCTCCTCTATTAAACCATCGTCTCCTCTATTAAACCATCGTCTCCCCTCCTTCAACTCTATTAAACCATCGTCCCCCCTCCTTCACCTCTATTAAACCATCGTCTCCCCCTCCTTCCTCTATTAAACCCCTCCTTCATCGTCTCCCCCTCCTTCAACTCTATTAAACCATCGTCTCCCCTCCTCCTCTATTAAACCATCGTCTCCCCCTCCTTCAACTCTATTAAACCATCGTCTCCCCCTCCTTCACCTCTATTAAACCATCGTCTCCACCTCCTCACCTCTATTAAACCACCTCCTTCTATCTATTAAACCATCGTCTCCCCTCCTTCCTCTATTAAACCATCGTCTCCACCTCTTCACCTATTAAACCATCGTCTCCTCTCCAACTCTATTAAACCATCGTCTCCCCTCTTCCCTATTAAACCATCCTCCAACTCTATTAAACCATCGTCTCCCCTCCTCCCTCCATCGTCTCCCCTCCTTCACCTCTATTAAACCATCGTCTCCCCTCCTTCTCCTCTATTAAACCATCGTCTCCCCTCCTTCACCTCTATTAAACCATCGTCTCCACCTCCTTCACCTCTATTAAACCATCGTCTCCCCCTCCTCCTCCTCTATTAAACCATCGTCTCTCCTCCTCCTCCTCTATTAAACCATCGTCTCCCTCCTCAACTCTATTAAACCATCTCTCTCCTCCTTCACTCTATTAAACCATCGTCTCTATTAAACCATCGTCTCCACCTCCTTCACCTCTATTAAACCATCGTCTCCCCTCCTCCTCCTCTATTAAACCATCGTCTCCCCCTCCTCCTCTATTAAACCATCGTCTCCCCTCCTTCTCTATTAAACCCTCCTCTATTAAACCATCGTCTCCCCCTCCTTCAACTCTATTAAACCATCGTCTCCCCTCCTTCTCCTCTATTAAACCATCGTCTCCCCTCCTCCTCCTCTATTAAACCATCGTCTATTCCGTCTCCTCCTCTATTAAACCATCGTCTCCACCTCCTTCACTCCTCTATTAAACCATCGTCTCTCCTCTCTATTAAACCATCGTCTTCTCCTCAACTCTATTAAACCATCGTCTCCCCCTCCTTCACCTCTATTAAACCATCGTCTCCCCCTCCTTTCCTCTATTAAACCATCGTCTCCGTCTCCTCCTCCTCCTCTATTAAACCATCGTCTCCCCCATCCTCCTTCACCTCTATTAAACCATCGTCTCCACCTCCTTCACCTCTATTAAACCATCGTCTCCCTCCTCCTTCACCTCTATTAAACCATCGTCTCCCCCTCCTTCACCTCCTCTATTAAACCATCGTCTCCACCTATTCCATCGTCTCCCTCCTCTATTAAACCATCGTCTCCCCTCCTCCTCCTCTATTAAACCATCGTCTCCCCCTCCTTCACCTCTATTAAACCATCGTCTCCCCTCCTTCACCTCTATTAAACCATCGTCTCCCCTCCTCTATTAAACCATCGTCTCCCTCCTCCTATTAAACCAACTCCCTCTATTAGGCCATCGTCTCCCCCTCCTTCACCTCTATTAAACCATCGTCTCCCCCTCCACCTCCTTCACCTCTATTAAACCATCGTCTCCCCTCCTTCACCTCTATTAAACCATCGTCTCCCCTCCTTCCTCTATTAAACCATCGTCTCCACCTCCTTCACCTCTATTAAACCATCGTCTCCACCTCCTTCACCTCTATTAAACCATCGTCTCCACCTCCTTCTCTATTAAACCTCCTTCACCTCCTATTAAACCATCGTCTCCCCCTTCCACTCTATTCATCTCCTCCTCACCTCTATTAAACCATCGTCTCCCCCACCTCCTTCACCTCTATTAAACCATCGTCTCCTCCTCACAACTCTATTAAACCATCGTCTCCTCCTCTCCTCTATTAAACCATCGTCTCTCCCCTCCTCTCACTCTCTATTAAACCATCGTCTCCCCTCCTTCACCTCTATTAAACCATCGTCTCCACCTCCTCCTCCTCTATTAAACCATCGTCTCCACCATCTTCCCTCCTCTATTAAACCATCGTCTCCCCCTCCTCCTCTATTAAACCATCGTCTCCCCTCCTTCACCTCTATTAAACCATCGTCTCTCCTCCTTCCTCCTATTAAACCATCGTCTCCTCCTCCTCTATTAAACCATCGTCTCCCCTCCTTCACCTCTATTAAACCATCGTCTCCCCTCCTCCTCTGTTAAACCATCGTCTCCTCCTCCTTCACCTCTATTAAACCATCGTCTCCTCCTCCTTCACCTCTATTAAACCATCGTCTCCCCCTCCTCCTCCTCTATTAAACCATCGTCTCCCCCTCCTCCTCCTCTATTAAACCATCGTCTCCTCCTCCTTCACCTCTATTAAACCATCGTCTCCTCCTCCTTCACCTCTATTAAACCATCGTCTCCCCTCCTCCTCCTCTATTAAACCATCGTCTCCTCCTCCTCCTCTATTAAACCATCGTCTCCCCCTCCTCCTATATTAAACCATCGTCTCCTCCTCCTTCACCTCTATTAAACCATCGTCTCCCATCCTCCTTCACCTCTATTAAACCATCGTCTCCCCCTCCTCCTCCTCTATTAAACCATCGTCTCCTCCTCCTTCACCTCTATTAAACCATCGTCTCCTCCTCCTTCACCTCTATTAAACCATCGTCTCCCCCTCCTCCTCTATTAAACCATCGTCTCCACCTCCCTTCACTCTATTAAACCATCGTCTCCCCCTCCTTCCTCTATTAAACCATCGTCTCCCCCTCCTTCACCTCTATTAAACCATCGTCTCCCCCTCCTCCTCTATTAAACCATCGTCTCCTCCTCCTTCACCTCTATTAAACCATCGTCTCCTCCTCCTTCACCTCTATTAAACCATCGTCTCCTCCTCCTTCACCTCTATTAAACCATCGTCTCCTCCTCCTTCTCCTCTATTAAACCATCGTCTCCCCTCCTCCACCTCTATTAAACCATCGTCTCCCCCTCCTTCACCTCTATTAAACCATCGTCTCCACCTCCTTCACCTCTATTAAACCATCGTCTCCCCCTCCTCCCTCTATTAAACCATCGTCTCCCCCTCCTTCAACTCTATTAAACCATCGTCTCCCCTCCTTCACCTCTATTAAACCATCGTCTCCACCTCCTTCACCTCTATTAAACCATCGTCTCCACCTCCTTCACCTCTATTAAACCATCGTCTCCACCTCCTTCACCTCTATTAAACCATCGTCTCCACCTCCTCCTCTATTAAACCATCGTCTCCTCCTCCTTCAACTCTATTAAACCATCGTCTCCCCCTCCTCCTCTATTAAACCATCGTCTCCCTCCTCCTCCTCTATTAAACCATCGTCTCCACCTCCTTCACCTCTATTAAACCATCGTCTCCTCCTCCTTCACCTCTATTAAACCATCGTCTCCCCCTCCTTCAACTCTATTAAACCATCGTCTCCCCCTCCTTCACCTCTATTAAACCATCGTCTCCACCTCCTCCTCTATTAAACCATCGTCTCCTCCTCCTCCTCTATTAAACCATCGTCTCCCCCTCCTCCTCCTCTATTAAACCATCGTCTCCCCTCCTCCACCTCTATTAAACCATCGTCTCCTCCTCCTTCACCTCTATTAAACCATCGTCTCCCCTCCTCCTCCTCTATTAAACCATCGTCTCCTCCTCCTCCTCCTCTATTAAACCATCGTCTCCTCCTCCTTCACCTCTATTAAACCATCGTCTCCCCTCCTTCACCTCTATTAAACCATCGTCTCCCCCTCCTCCTCCTCTATTAAACCATCGTCTCCCCCTCCTCCTCCTCTATTAAACCATCGTCTCCTCCTCCTTCACCTCTATTAAACCATCGTCTCCCCTCCTTCAACTCTATTAAACCATCGTCTCCCCCTCCTCCACCTCTATTAAACCATCGTCTCCCCCTCCTTCAACTCTATTAAACCATCGTCTCCCCTCCTTCACCTCTATTAAACCATCGTCTCCTCCTCCTTCACCTCTATTAAACCATCGTCTCCTCCTCCTTCACCTCTATTAAACCATCGTCTCCCCTCCTTCACCTCTATTAAACCATCGTCTCCCCCTCCTCCTCCTCTATTAAACCATCGTCTCCCCTCCTCCTCCTCTATTAAACCATCGTCTCCTCCTCCTTCACCTCTATTAAACCATCGTCTCCTCCTCCTTCACCTCTATTAAACCATCGTCTCCCCCTCCTCCAACTCTATTAAACCATCGTCTCCACCTCCTTCACCTCTATTAAACCATCGTCTCCCCCTCCTCCTCCTCTATTAAACCATCGTCTCCACCTCCTTCACCTCTATTAAAACTCCATCTCTCTGTCATCCTCTGTTCCCTCCCTCTGTCTGGCTTTGATCAGCCATTCTTCACTTCTCCGATACCTCGGTCTCAAGGAGACGACCCATCCTTGGTCCCTTTTTCCCTACTCCTCATCCCTCCGTCCCTCCCTCCTCCCTCCCTCCCCTCCCTCCCTCCCTCCCTCCCTCCCTCTCTCTCTCTCTCTCCCTCTCCTCCCTCCCTCCATCCCTCCCTCCCTCCCTCCCTCCCTCCCTATTAAACCATCCCTCTCTCTCTCCCTCCTCCCTCCCCTCCCTCCCTCCCTCCCTCCCTCCCTCCCTCCCTCCTTCCCTCCCTATTCCCTCTCTCTTTCCCCCTCCCTCCCTCCCTCCCTCCCCTCCCTCCCTCCCTCCTCCTCCCTCTCTCCCTCCCTCCCTCCCTCCTTCCCTCCCTCCCTCCCTCCCTCCCTCCTCCCTCCCCTCCCTCCATCCCTCCCTCTCTCCCTCTGTCTCCCTCCCTCCCTCCCATTCTCTTCTCCCTCCCTCCCTCCCTCCCTCCCTCCCTCCCTCCCTCCCTCCCATCCTCTCTCTCTCCCTCTCTCTCTCCTCCCTCCCTCCCCCTCCTCCCTCCCTCCCTCCCCTCCCTCCCTCCCTCCCTCCTCCCTCCCTCCCTCCCTCCCTCCCTCCCTCCCTCCTCCCTCCCTCCCTCCCTCCCTCCCTCCCTCCCTCCCACTAGCTTCAGCTTTTCCTTCCTTCCATCTCTGTCCCAATGCATTACTTTTCCCGTTCCTCCCTCTCCCCTACTACCCTTGTCCCCTTACCTCCTTGCAAATTTCTTAAAAACTCTAAAACCATGCATTCTGAGACATCATATAGGGACCCTCCAGTTCGGGACCTGCCTGTTCTGTTTGTCAGTTATCTGATGTAAACCCCCCTCATGTGACATGAGTAATGCACACAAAACTAAGTTAAGGAATGAAATAAGATTACATTTCTATGTTCAAACTCAGAACATTTTCTTGGCTTACATTTGTATTTTTTTATACATTTTTTATTTTTTATTATGCAAAGTTTCCTAAAGACTAGAAGCGAGGCGGCCCTCTCTGTCGACTCAAACCCCCTTCTACGTCTGGTATTTACTTCTCAGTGATGAAACAGTTAATGTTGGACACGTGTGTGTGTGTGTGTGTGTGTGTGTGTGTGTGTGTGTGTGTGTGTGTGTGTGTGTGTGTGTGTGTGTGTGTGTGTGTGTGTGTGTGTGTGTGTGTGTGTGTGTGTGTGTGTGTGTGTGTGTGTAACCACTGGATCGACCTTGTGTGTTCAGCTGAACACTAACGTGAGGAGTTGTATTGACAGGCCTCTAGTACAATATGCTGATAACCCCATCCTACTGTAATGAAACACACAGTTACACACACACACACACACACAGTCACACACGCACACACAGTTACACACACACACACACACACACACACACACACACACACACACACACACACACACACACACACACACACACACATGAAACACACAGTTACACAGTTACACACACACAGTTACACACACACAGTTACACACACACAGTTACACACACACAGTTACACCCAAACGCACAGTTACACACACACACACACACACACACACACACACACACACACACACACACACACACACACACACACACACACACACACACACACACACACACACACACACAGTTACACGCACAGTTACACACACACACAGTTACACACACACAGTTACACACACACAGTTACACACACACACAGTTACACCCAAACGCACAGTTACACACACACACAGTCACATACGCACACACAGTTACACACACACACACACACACACACACACACACACACACACACACACACACACACACACACACACACACACACACACACACACACACACACACACAGTTACACACACAGTTACACACACACACACACACCACACACACACTGTTCCACACACACTACACACACAGTTACACAGTTACACACATTATTACACACTCACACACACACACACACACACACACACACACACACACACACACGCGCATACGCACACACACACGCACACACATTACACACACACACACACACACACACACACACACACACACACACACACACACACACACACACACACACACACACACACACACACACACGACAGCAGTGTGTACGGCTGCATTCACATCGGCTGTTTGTAATAGGTGAATTACCTTGTCTATCTAGTAGCCTTTATTCATTACCAAAACGGCCTTGCTTTAGTGCGTAGGGCGCCGTCCATTGTGCTGATACAGCACAGAGGAGATAGGCTATAGATTATCTGCGCCAACCTGTCACTTAAAAAGCACTCAATCAATGGTCTCGGGGTCTCAGCGTTGGGACTTTATGTTTATTGCAGTACAGCGTGACATAAGCAGAATTCAATATATCCTAGACGAAAAGTATGTGGACACCTACTCGTCGAACATCTCATTCCAAAATCACAGGCATTAATATTAAGTTCGCTGCTATAACAGCCTCCACTCTTCTGGGAAGGCTTTCCACTAGATGTTGGAACATTGCTGCTATAACAGCCTCCACTCTTCTGGGAAGGCTTTCCACTAGATGTAGGAACATTGCTGCTATAACAGCCTCCACTCTTCTGGGAAGGCTTTCCACTAGATGTTGGAACATTGCTGCTATAACAGCCTCCACTCTTCTGGGAAGGCTTTCCACTAGATGTTGGAACATTGCTGCTATAACAGCCTCCACTCTTTAGGAAGGCTTTCCACTAGATGTTGGAACATTGCTGCTATAACAGCCTCCACCCTTCTGGGAAGGCTTTCCACTAGATGTTGGAACATTGCTGCTATAACAGCCTCCACTCTTCTGGGAAGGCTTTCCACTAGATGTTGGAACATTGCTGCTATAACAGCCTCCACTCTTCTGGGAAGGCTTTCCACTAGATGTTGGAACATTGCTGCTATAACAGCCTCCACTCTTCTGGGAAGGCTTTCCACTAGATGTTGGAACATTGCTGCTATAACAGCCTCCACTCTTCTGGGAAGGCTTTACCACTAGATGTTGGAACATTGCTGCTATAACAGCCTCCACTCTTCTGGGAAGGCTTTCCACTAGATGTTGGAACATTGCTGCTATAACAGCCTCCACTCTTCTGGGAAGGCTTTCCCTAGATGTAGGAACATTGCTGCTATAACAGCCTCCACTCTTCTGGGAAGGCTTTCCACTAGATGTAGGAACATTGCTGCTATAACAGCCTCCACTCTTCTGGGAAGGCTTTCCACTAGATGTTGGAACATTGCTGCTATAACAGCCTCCACTCTTTTAGGAAGGCTTTCCACTAGATGTTGGAACATTGCTGCTATAACAGCCTCCACCCTTTTGGGAAGGCTTTCCACTAGATGTTGGAACATTGCTGCTATAACAGCCTCCACTCTTCTGGGAAGGCTTTCCACTAGATGTTGGAACATTGCTGCTATAACAGCCTCCACTCTTCTGGGAAGGCTTTCCACTAGATGTTGGAACATTGCTGCTATAACAGCCTCCACTCTTCTGGGAAGGCTTTCCACTAGATGTTGGAACATTGCTGCTATAACAGCCTCCACTCTTCTGGGAAGGCTTTCCACTAGATGTTGGAACATTGCTGCTATAACAGCCTCCACTCTTCTGGGAAGGCTTTCCACTAGATGTTGGAACATTGCTGCTATAACAGCCTCCACTCTTCTGGGAAGGCTTTCCACAAGATGTTGGAACATTGCTGCTATAACAGCCTCCACTCTTCTGGGAAGGCTTTCCACTAGATGTAGGAACATTGCTGCTATAACAGCCTCCACTCTTCTGGGAAGGCTTTCCACTAGATGTTGGAACATTGCTGCTATAACAGCCTCCACTCTTCTGGGAAGGCTTTCCACTAGATGTTGGAACATTGCTGCTATAACAGCCTCCACTCTTCTGGGAAGGCTTTCCACTAGATGTAGGAACATTGCTGCTATAACAGCCTCCACTCTTCTGGGAAGGCTTTCCACTAGATGTTGGAACATTGCTGCTATAACAGCCTCCACTCTTCTGGGAAGGCTTTCCACTAGATGTAGGAACATTGCTGCTATAACAGCCTCCACTCTTCTGGGAAGGCTTTCCACTAGATGTTGGAACATTGCTGCTATAACAGCCTCCACTCTTCTGGGAAGGCTTTCCACTAGATGTTGGAACATTGCTGCTATAACAGCCTCCACTCTTCTGGGAAGGCTTTCCACTAGATGTAGGAACATTGCTGCTATAACAGCCTCCACTCTTCTGGGAAGGCTTTCCACTAGATGTTGGAACATTGCTGCTATAACAGCCTCCACTCTTCTGGGAAGGCTTTCCACTAGATGTTGGAACATTGCTGCTATAACAGCCTCCAGTCTTCTGGGAAGGCTTTCCACTAGATGTTGGAACATTGCTGCTATAACAGCCTCCACTCTTCTGGGAAGGCTTTCCACTAGATGTTGGAACATTGCTGTGTTGATTTGATTCCATTCATCCACAAGAGTCCGGCGTTGATGTTGGGCGATTAGGCCTAGCAGTCGGTGTTCCTATTCAACCCAAAGGTGTTGGATGGGGTTGAGCTCAGGGCTCTGTGCAGGCCAGTCAAGTTCTTCCACACCATCTCGACAAACTGGAACTAAGGGGGCCAATAGCCCGAACCAAAAAAAACAGCCCAAGACCATTATTCCTCCTTCACCAAAATGTACAGTTAGCACTCGGGCCGGTAACATTCTCCTGGCTTCCGCAAAACTCAGATTCGTCCCAGATGGTGAAGTGTGATTCATCACTCATGAGAACGCGTTTCCACTTCCCCAGAATCCAATGGGGGCTTCACAGCACTTCAGCCGACTGTTGGCATTGCGCATGGTGATCTTAGGCTGGTGTGCGGCTACTCGGCCACGGAAACCCATTTCATGAAGCTCCCGATGAACAGTTTTTGTGCTGACGTTGCTTCCAGAGTCTGTTTAGAATCTGTAGTGAGTTTTGCAACTGAGGACAAGCAATTTTTACACGCTTCATCACTCTGCGGTCCCGTTCTGTGAACAAGTGTGGTCTACCATTTAGCGGCTGAGCCGTTGTTGCTCCTAGACGTTTCCACTTCACAATAACAGCACTTAACACAATTAACTGGGGCAGCTCGAGCAGGACAGAAATGTGACGAACTGACTTGTTGGAAGGGTGGCATCCTATGACGGTGCCACGTTGACGGTGCCATTCTACTGTCAATGTTTGTCTATGGAGATAGCATGGCAGTGTGTTTTCGGTTTTACACACCTGTCGGTCAACAGGTGTAGCTGAAATATCCAAATCCACTCATTTGAATGGGTGTCCACATACTTTTGTATTTATAACGTAATTCCAATGCAAGAGCCCCCCAAAATTGGGCCCCATCACCAATTTCAACGGTACTTTAGTCACTTACTGAAGGCAGGGTGATGTTCCAGCTCTCTTCAGACAGTAGCTACCCAAACCAGGCCTATCTGAAATGAGAAAATGATCAATGAAACCTCCAGATAGCCTGTTATTGTTCTGATAGATGCCTCCGAAGTAGATTTCTTATATAATAGATAAACACAGACCAACTCAGTTGTTTCCCTCCAGGCAAAACGAGAGAAAATTAAACCGGTGTTTTCTGGGTCACTAATCTGGCAACCTGGATATTTCACGCTTTTAATCTAAATTGTGCTGATCGACAGTGTCAAGTTACTTTTCAGTGCGTTCACACAAAGTCGCCATGCAAAATAAAGGGGCTGCACATGGTGCAACCTGATCTCACAGACTAGACGTAATGGTGCAACCTGATCTCACAGACTAGACATAATGGTGCAACCTGATCTCACAGACTAGACATAATGGTGCAACCTGATCTCACAGACTAGACGTAATGGTGCAACCTGATCTCACAGACTAGACGTAATGGTGCAACCTGATCTCACAGACTAGACATAATGGTGCAACCTGATCTCACAGACTAGACGTAATGGTGCAACCTGATCTCACAGACTAGACGTAATGGTGCAACCTGATCTCATTGACTAGACGTAATGGTGCAACCTGATCTCATAGACTAGACGTAATGGTGCACCAGGGTAAAACAACTTGTGTCACATTCCGTGTGCCAACCTGATCTCCTAGACTAGACGTAATGGTGCACTAGGGTAAAACAACTCGTGTCACGTTCCGTGTGCCAACCTGATCTCCTAGACTAGACGTAATGGTGCACCAGGGTAAAACAACTCGTGTCACATTCCGTGTGCCAACCTGATCTCATAGACTAGACGTAATGGTGCACCAGGGTAAAACAACTCGTGTCACGTTCCGTGTGCCAACCTGATCTCACAGACTAGACGTAATGGTGCAACCTGATCTCATTGACTAGACGTTATGGTGCAACCTGATCTCACAGACTATACGTAATGGTGCACCAGGGTAAAACAACTTGTGTCACGTTCCGTGTGCCAACCTGATCTCCTAGACTAGAAGTAAAATAGTATATTAAATTCCAAAACACTGAAATTAGTATGTTAACGTTTGATATGGTTACATAAGACAGTATTTCTGAAGTAAACCTCTATGTTTTATGTAAATGATCAGTGTCCTTAAAACTGGCCACATTCTTGTATTTCAAAGACAAAGGAACAAAAATAATAAAACAATATAAATGCTTTTTGATTACATTGTCTTCATCCAGATCTAATTTTTTATTTTACCTTTATTTTACAAGGCAAGTCAGTTAAGAACACATTCTTATTTTCAATGACAGCCTAGGAACAGTGGGTTAACTGGTCTAGGAACAGTGGGTTAACTGCCTGTTCAGGGGAAGAACGACAGATTTGTACCTTGTCAGCTCAGGGGTTTGCACTTGCAACCTTCCGGTTACTAGTCCAACACTCTAACCACTAGGCTACCCTGCCGCCTCTACACTCTAACCACTAGGCTACCCTGCCGCCTCTACACTCTAACCACTAGGCTACCTGCCTCCTCTACACTCTAACCACTAGGCTACCTGCCTCCTCTACACTCTAACCACTAGGCTACCCTGCCTCCTCTACACTCTAATCACTAGGCTACCCTGCCGCCTCTACACTCTAATCACTAGGCTACCCTGCCTCCTCTACACTCTAACAACTAGGCTACCCTGCCTCCTCTACACTCTAACCACTAGGCTACCCTGCCGCCTCTACACTCTCTACACTCTAACCACTAGGCTACCTGCCTCTAACCACTAGGCTACCCTGCCGCCTCTACACTCTAACCACTAGGCTAACCCTGCTACCCGCTACCCTCTAGGCACTCTAACCACTAGGCTACCTGCCTCTAACCACTAGGCTACCCTGCCACCTCTACACTCTAACCACTAGGCTACCCTGCCGCCTCTACACTCTAACCACTAGGCTACCCTGCCTCCTCTACACTCTAACCACTAGGCTACCTGCCTCTAACCACTAGGCTACCCTGCCGCCTCTACACTCTAACCACTAGGCTACCCTGCCTCTACACTCTAACCCGCCTCTACACTCTAACCACTAGGCTACCCTGCCTACACTCTAACCACTAGGCTACCCTGCCGCCTCTACACTCTAACCACTAGGCTACGCTGCCGCCTCTACACTCTAACCACTAGGCTACGCTGCCTCCTCTACACTCTAACCACTAGGCCACCCTGCCGCCTCTACACTCTAACCACTAGGCTACCCTGCCGCCTCTACACTCTAACCACTAGGCTACCCTGCCGGCCTAATGTGTTATATTATCCTACATTAACTTCACATTTCCCAAAAACTTATTTCAAATGGTGTCAAGAATATGCATGTGAAAATTTAAAAAAAGGGTCCTATCCTTAGAAGGGCCCTCAATGCTTGTTGTAGAAAACCTGGCCCTACGGTACTGCCCAGGGACAGAGAGGAAAACCTGGCCCTACGGTACTGCCCAGGGACAGAGAGGAAAACCTGGCCCTACGGTACTGCCCAGGGACATGGCGTCTGGCTTGACGTTCTTGGACCCTGGCCGGTAGGAGATGGAGAAGTTGAACCGGGTGAACAGCAAGGCCCATCTCGCTTGCCTGGAGTTGAGGCGCTTGCCAGTACGGTGATACCTCAGATTTTTGTAGTCAGTCCACACAATGAATCGATGATCCCGCCCCTTCTAGCCAGTGCCTCCATTCTTGCAACACCATCTTCTCCATGAGAAGCTCTCGATTCCCCACATCATAGTTCCTCTTCGTGGCATTGAGGTTGTAGGAGAAGAAGGAGCAGGGATGCAGCTTAAGGTCCAGGGCAGAACGTTGGGACATGACAGTCCCCAGTCTGACATCCGAAGCATCGACCTTCACCACAAACTGATGGGAGGGGCCAGGATGAACCAATATAGGAGTAGTGGTGAAGCAATGTTTGAGGTCCCGGAACGCTTGGTCAGCGGCAGAGGACCAACTGAACGCTACCTTGGTAGAGGTGAGTACAGACCAGGGGAAAGACAGGGTGCCCTGTAACCCCAGATAACGCTGCCTTGGTAGAGGTGAGTACAGACCGGGGGAAAGACAGGGTGCCCTGTAACCCCAGATAACGCTGCCTTGGTGAGTACAGACGGGGGGAAAGACAGGGTGCCCTGTAACCCCAGATAACGCTACCTTGGTGAGTACAGACCGGGGGAAAGACAGGGTGCCCTGTAACCCCAGATAACGCTACCTTGGTAGAGGTGAGTACAGACCGGGGGAAAGACAGGGTGCCCTGTAACCCCAGATAACGCTACCTTGGTAGAGGTGAGTACAGACCGGGGAAAGACAGGGTGCCCTGTAACCCCAGATAACGCTACCTTGGTAGAGGTGAGTACAGACCGGGGAAAGACAGGGTGCCCTGTAACCCCAGATAACGCTACCTTGGTGAGGGGGAAAGACAGGGTGCCCTGTAACCCCAGATAACGCTACCTTGGTAGAGGTGAGTACAGACCAGGGGAAAGACAGGGTGCCCTGTAACCCCAGATAACGCTACCTTGGTAGAGGTGAGTACAGACGGGGAAAGACAGGGGGAAAGACAGGGTGCCCTGTAACCCCAGATAACGCTACCTTGGTAGAGGTGAGTACAGACCGGGGAAAGACAGGGTGCCCTGTAACCCCAGATAACGCCTTGGTGAGTACAGACCTTGGTAGAGGTGAGTACAGACCGGGGGAAAGACAGGGTGCCCTGTAACCCCAGATAACGCTGCCTTGGTAGAGGTGAGTACAGACCGGGGGAAAGACAGGGTGCCCTGTAACCCCAGATAACGCTACCTTGGTAGAGGTGAGTACAGACCGGGGGAAAGACAGGGTGCCCTGTAACCCCAGATAACGCTACCTTGGTAGAGGTGAGTACAGACCGGGGGAAAGACAGGGTGCCCTGTAACCCCAGATAACGCTACCTTGGTAGAGGTGAGTACAGACGGGGGGAAAGACAGGGTGCCCTGTAACCCCAGATAACGCTGCCTTGGTAGAGGTGAGTACAGACCGGGGGAAAGACAGGGTGCCCTGTAACCCCCCCAGATAACGCCCTACCTTGGTAGAGGTGAGTACAGACCGGGGAAAGACAGGGTGCCCTGTAACCCCAGATAACGCTACCTTGGTAGAGGTGAGTACAGACCGGGGGAAAGACAGGGTGCCCTGTAACCCCAGATAACGCTACCTTGGTAGAGGTGAGTACAGACCGGGGAAAGACAGGGTGCCCTGTAACCCCAGATAACGCTACCTTGGTAGAGGTGAGTACAGACCGGGGGAAAGACAGGGTGCCCTGTAACCCCAGATAACGCTACCTTGGTAGAGGTGAGTACAGACCGGGGAAAGACAGGGTGCCCTGTAACCCCAGATAACGCTACCTTGGTAGAGGTGAGTACAGACCGGGGAAAGACAGGGTGCCCTGTAACCCCAGATAACGCTACCTTGGTAGAGGTGAGTACAGACCGGGGAAAGACAGGGTGCCCTGTAACCCCAGATAACGCTACCTTGGTAGAGGTGAGTACAGACCGGGGGAAAGACAGGGTGCCCTGTAACCCCAGATAACGCTACCTTGGTAGAGGTGAGTACAGACCGGGGGAAAGACAGGGTGCCCTGTAACCCCAGATAACGCTGCCTTGGTAGAGGTGAGTACAGACCGGGGGAAAGACAGGGTGCCCTGTAACCCCAGATAACGCTACCTACCTTGGTAGAGGTGAGTACAGACCGGGGAAAGACAGGGTGCCCTGTAACCCCAGATAACGCTACCTTGGTAGAGGTGAGTACAGACCAGGGGGAAAGACAGGGTGCCCTGTAACCCCAGATAACGCTACCTTGGTAGAGGTGAGTACAGACCGGGGAAAGACAGGGTGCCCTGTAACCCCAGATAACGCTACCTTGGTAGAGGTGAGTACAGACCGGGGGAAAGACAGGGTGCCCTGTAACCCCAGATAACGCTACCTTGGTAGAGGTGAGTACAGACCGGGGGAAAGACAGGGTGCCCTGTAACCCCAGATAACGCTACCTTGGTAGAGGTGAGTACAGACCGGGGGAAAGACAGGGTGCCCTGTAACCCCAGATAACGCTACCTTGGTAGAGGTGAGTACAGACCGGGGAAAGACAGGGTGCCCTGTAACCCCAGATAACGCTACCTTGGTAGAGGTGAGTACAGACCGGGGAAAGACAGGGTGCCCTGTAACCCCAGATAACGCTACCTTGGTAGAGGTGAGTACAGACGCTACCTTGGGGGAAAGACAGGGTGCCCTGTAACCCCAGATAACGCTACCTTGGTAGAGGTGAGTACAGACCGGGGGAAAGACAGGGTGCCCTGTAACCCCAGATAACGCTACCTTGGTAGAGGTGAGTACAGACCGGGGAAAGACAGGGTGCCCTGTAACCCCAGATAACGCTACCTTGGTAGAGGTGAGTACAGACCGGGGGAAAGACAGGGTGCCCTGTAACCCCAGATAACGCTACCTTGGTAGAGGTGAGTACAGACCGGGGGAAAGACAGGGTGCCCTGTAACCCCAGATAACGCTACCTTGGTAGAGGTGAGTACAGACCGGGGGAAAGACAGGGTGCCCTGTAACCCCAGATAACGCTACCTTGGTAGAGGTGAGTACAGACCGGGGAAAGACAGGGTGCCCTGTAACCCCAGATAACGCTACCTTGGTAGAGGTGAGTACAGACCGGGGGAAAGACAGGGTGCCCTGTAACCCCAGATAACGCTACCTTGGTAGAGGTGAGTACAGACTTGGTAGAGGTGAGTACAGGGGGAAAGACAGGGTGCCCTGTAACCCCAGATAACGCTACCTTGGTAGAGGTGAGTACAGACCGGGGGAAAGACAGGGTGCCCTGTAACCCCAGATAACGCTACCTTGGTAGAGGTGAGTACAGACCGGGGGAAAGACAGGGTGCCCTGTAACCCCAGATAACGCTACCTTGGTAGAGGTGAGTACAGACCGGGGGAAAGACAGGGTGCCCTGTAACCCCAGATAACGCTACCTTGGTAGAGGTGAGTACAGACCGGGGGAAAGACAGGGTGCCCTGTAACCCCAGATAACGCTACCTTGGTAGAGGTGAGTACAGACCGGGGGAAAGACAGGGTGCCCTGTAACCCCAGATAACGCTACCTTGGTAGAGGTGAGTACAGACCGGGGGAAAGACAGGGTGCCCTGTAACCCCAGATAACGCTACCTTGGTAGAGGTGAGTACAGACCGGGGGAAAGACAGGGTGCCCTGTAACCCCAGATAACGCTACCTTGGTAGAGGTGAGTACAGACCGGGGGAAAGACAGGGTGCCCTGTAACCCCAGATAACGCTACCTTGGTAGAGGTGAGTACAGACCGGGGAAAGACAGGGTGCCCTGTAACCCCAGATAACGCTACCTTGGTAGAGGTGAGTACAGACCGGGGAAAGACAGGGTGCCCTGTAACCCCAGATAACGCTACCTTGGTAGAGGTGAGTACAGACCGGGGGAAAGACAGGGTGCCCTGTAACCCCAGATAACGCTACCTTGGTAGAGGTGAGTACAGACCGGGGGAAAGACAGGGTGCCCTGTAACCCCAGATAACGCTACCTTGGTAGAGGTGAGTACAGACCGGGGGAAAGACAGGGTGCCCTGTAACCCCAGATAACGCTACCTTGGTAGAGGTGAGTACAGACCGGGGGAAAGACAGGGTGCCCTGTAACCCCAGATAACGCTACCTTGGTAGAGGTGAGTACAGACCGGGGGAAAGACAGGGTGCCCTGTAACCCCAGATAACGCTACCTTGGTAGAGGTGAGTACAGACCGGGGGAAAGACAGGGTGCCCTGTAACCCCAGATAACGCTACCTTGGTAGAGGTGAGTACAGACCGGGGGAAAGACAGGGTGCCCTGTAACCCCAGATAACGCTACCTTGGTAGAGGTGAGTACAGACCGGGGGAAAGACAGGGTGCCCTGTAACCCCAGATAACGCTACCTTGGTAGAGGTGAGTACAGACCGGGGGAAAGACAGGGTGCCCTGTAACCCCAGATAACGCTACCTTGGTAGAGGTGAGTACAGACCGGGGAAAGACAGGGTGCCCTGTAACCCCAGATAACGCTACCTTGGTAGAGGTGAGTACAGACCGGGGGAAAGACAGGGTGCCCTGTAACCCCAGATAACGCTACCTTGGTAGAGGTGAGTACAGACCGGGGAAAGACAGGGTGCCCTGTAACCCCAGATAACGCTACCTTGGTAGAGGTGAGTACAGACCGGGGGAAAGACAGGGTGCCCTGTAACCCCAGATAACGCTACGTTGGTGAGTACAGACAGGGGGAAAGACAGGGTGCCCTGTAACCCCAGATAACGCTACCTTGGTGAGTACAGACCGGGGGAAAGACAGGGTGCCCTGTAACCCCAGATAACGCTACCTTGGTGAGTACAGACCGGGGGAAAGACAGGGTGCCCTGTAACCCCAGATAACGCTACCTTGGTAAGTACAGACCGGGGGAAAGACAGGGTGCCCTGTAACCCCAGATAACGCTACCTTGGTGAGTACAGACAGGGGGAAAGACAGGGTGCCCTGTAACCCCAGATAACGCTACCTTGGTGAGTACAGACCGGGGGAAAGACAGGGTGCCCTGTAACCCCCAGATAAAGCGGAAATAAACGTTGGAAAACCTCAGGAAGCATTTCAGCTGCACCTTCCAAGCAGATATGATGTAGCCCAGAAACGGGATGGTGGAGCGATGGAAATCGCACTTTTCGGCCTTAAAAAAACACCTGGTTCTCCAGAAGGCGTTGAAGAACCTGTCGCACGTGTTCTTGGGGGGAGCGAGAGGAGACATCAATCATTCACCAGGTGCATTGGTGAGGCCAAAAGGAATGACCAGATATCCGTAGTGGCCGCTGGCCATGTTGAAGGCGGTCTTCCACTCTTCGCCCTCCTGTATCCGTAGGCGTTTCCTATATCCAGCTTTGAGGAAACAGTTGCGGCTCGAAGGTAGAGGAAATGAGTGGTAGCGAATAATGGTTCATCACAGTAATGTCATTGAGTCCCCGGTAGTCAAAACATGGGTCTGGTCCTTTTTCTCCACGGAGAATAACCCTGCGCCAGGGGAGAGGAAGAGGGAAGGATATATCCTGCTTCTAGGGAGTCCCCTGATGAAAGTCTCCATAGCCTTGGTATCTGGTAAGGTTTTCTCCACAACGAATAACCCTGCGCCAGGGGAGAGGAAGAGGGAAGGATATATCCTGCTTCTAGGGAGTCCCCTGATGAAAGTCTCCATAGCCTTGGTATCTGGTAAGGTTTTCTCCACAACGAATAACCCTGCGCCAGGGGAGAGGAAGAGGGAAGGATATATCCTGCTTCTAGGGAGTCCCCTGATGAAAGTCTCCATAGCCTTGGTATCTGGTAAGGTTTTCTCCACAACGAATAACCCTGCGCCAGGGGAGAGGAAGAGGGAAGGATATATCCTGCTTCTAGGGAGTCCCCTGATG
>NC_068440.1:45888979-45913979 GCF_023373465.1 Oncorhynchus keta | reverse complement strand
GAGGATAACACACAATACAGTCTGGGACTTATTTCCACTGTTAAATCATGGAGGATAACACACTATACAGTCTGGGACTTATTTCCATTGTTAAATCATGGAGGATAACACACAATACAGTCTGGGACTTATTTCCATTGTTAAATCATGGAGGATAACACACTATACAGTCTGGGACTTATTTCCACTGTTAAATCATGGAGGACAACACACTATACAGTCTGGGACTTATTTCCATTGTTAAATCATGGAGGATAACACACTATACAGTCTGGGACTTATTTCCATTGTTAAATCATGGAGGATAACACACAATACAGTCTGGGACTTATTTCCACTGTTAAATCATGGAGGACAACACACAATACAGTCTGGGACTTATTTCCACTGTTAAATCATGGAGGACAACACACAATACAGTCTGGGACTTATTTCCACTGTTAAATCATGGAGGACAACACACAATACAGTCTGGGACTTATTTCCATTGTTAAATCATGGAGGATAACACACTATACAGTCTGGGACTTATTTCCACTGTTAAATCATGGAGGATAACACACTATACAGTCTGGGACTTATTTCCATTGTTAAATCATGGAAGATAACACACAATACAGTCTGGGACTTATTTCCACTGTTAAATCACGGAGGATAACACACAATACAGTCTGGGACTTATTTCCACTGTTAAATCATGGAGGATAACACACAATACAGTCTGGGACTTATTTCCACTGTTAAATCATTGAGGATAACACACTATACAGTCTGGTACTTATTTCCATTGTTAAATCCTGGAGGATAACACACTATACAGTCTGGGACTTATTTCCATTGTTAAATCCTGGAGGATAACACACAATACAGTCTGGGACTTATTTCCACTGTTAAATCATGGAGGATAACACACAATACAGTCTGGGACTTATTTCCACTGTTAAATCATGGAGGATAACACACAATACAGTCTGGGACTTATTTCCATTGTTAAATTATGGAGGATAACACACTATACAGTGTGGGACTTATTTCCATTGTTAAATCATGGAGGATAACACACAATACAGTCTGGGACTTATTTCCATTGTTAAATCACGGAGGATAACACACTATACAGTCTGGGATGTATTTCCATTGTTAAATCATGGAGGATAACACACAATACAGTCTGGGACTTATTTCCACTGTTAAATCACGGAAGATAACACACAATACAGTCTGGGACTTATTTCCACTGTTAAATCATGGAGGATAACACACAATACAGTCTGGGACTTATTTCCATTGTTAAATCACGGAGGATAACACACTATACAGTCTGGGATGTATTTCCATTGTTAAATCATGGAGGATAACACACAATACAGTCTGGGACTTATTTCCACTGTTAAATCACGGAAGATAACACACAATACAGTCTGGGATGTATTTCCATTGTTAAATCATGGAGGATAACACATAATACAGTCTGGGACTTATTTCCATTGTGGTCCAATAAGATGGCTAGTTAAGATACAAATCCTTTTGAACACAGTATAACAGCGAGAAAAACAACAAAACAAAGAAGAAGAACATCCATTTCATCATGGTAGTTACATCCTAGGGATTATTCAGAAGACATCAAACAGTTTTTGTTTTTAACTTTATTTTTTTAAAGCTGCCCAAACAGGACATCGTTTTTATGTGCAACTCATTCCCACTCTGAGCCTCCAGTGTACAAGACAATACCTTTCCCAGCATTACTCCTGAACCTATTTAAACACACATTAGTATCATCTGATATGGTGCTGTGACACGTGTGCATCCCTAACACGGGAGAAAGTCATCAGTTAGATATCTGGGCGCAGAACCATAAATACTCCTTTGCTTTGTGTGTGGGTTTTAGTCTCAGATCAGTAGTTGAGAGTAGAGCATGCTGAGCATCTGATTACATGCCTCTGGAGAGCACAGGATGGGGCTTGGGTGGGTGTAGTGCTGGGGGTTGGGTTTGTTGCTCTGCTCACCGCCTGGGCACTTGTGTGATTGTCATGTTGGGGGGTGGAGGGCATGGTGGGTTGGGTAGGAGTGGAAGGTCTGATCTGGTGGGGGGGTGCTGTCGTCTGGGTGTAGGTCTTCTTGGTGTGGATCCTCTTGGTGCAGATTCTCCGGGTGGGGTGTCTTGCTGTTCTGGGAGGCTGTCTCGATGGTCTGAGCAGGGTATCCGTTGCTCTTTAGTTCCTGTATGTGGTGCTGGGGCTGCGATTTGAGGGCGATGCCTTTCAGGGACCTTTTCACAAGTAGGGACTGTTGCCTTGTAAAGGTTGTGCAAGTCCAGGGTGGAGTGGTGGGCCAGGTTAATTTAAGGGGATGGGTGGGGATAAGGCTTAAGAGGGTGTGAACAATGTTGAATGGATGTAGACAAAGACGAGCTCTCCAGTACGTACCAAAACATTCAAGGGCCATTTTCTCAAAAGTGAGGTTACAAATATACTGTATAAACTTTCAAAGTAGAAGGACGTTTCCATTGTTCTTCTGCAGCAGTGAGTGATATAAAATGTTGTAGCTCTGAGTCTCTACTTTTATCCAATATAAAAAATAAACACCATTTCAAATTTCTCTTCATCGAGCCGATCTGTCACAAATGTCATTTAGGAATTGTGTTCTGCTTGGCAAAAGAGATTTGACTACTGATTACCGGCAGGAAGTGTGTGTGTGTGTGTGTGTGTGTGTGTGTAAAGTGTGTGTGTGTGTGTGTGTGTGGTGTGTATGGTGTGTGTGGTGATGTGTGTGTGTGCGTGCGTGCGTGTGTGCGTGTGCGTGTGCCGTGTGTGTGTGTTCAGCCAATGACAACAATCCTGTGGAGGACTTTTGTATTTGGATACTTTTACGGTGAAATGTTTACTTATGAGCCCTTCAACAACAATGCAGAGATAAATGATAGAAAATGTCCTCCCGAGTGGCGCAGCGGTCTAAGGCACTGTATCACAGTGCTAGAGGTGTCACTATAGATCCGGGTTCGATCCCGGGCTGTGTCGCAGCCGGCCGCAAATGGGAGACCCATGAGGCAGCGTACTATTGTTCCAGCATCGTCCGGGTTAAGGGAGGGTTTGGCCGATTTGGTTTCCTTCCGGGGTTAAGGGAGGGTTTGTGCGTTTGGTTTCCTTCCGTGGTTGGGAGGGTTTGTGCGTTTGGTTTCCTTCCGGGGTTAAGGGAGGGTTTGGCCGATTTGGTTGGCTTCCGGGGTTGGAGGTTTGTGCTTTTGTATTTGGTTGGCTTCCGGGGTCAACAACAGATAAGGGATGTTTACTTATGGTTTGATAAATGATAGAAAATTTGAGTTGGCTTCCGGGGTTAAGGAGGGTTTCACATTTGCTTGAGGTTCACGGGGTTAGAGGGGGTTTCGATTTGGTTGGCTTCCGGGGTTAAGGGAGGGTTTGGCCGATTTGGTTGGCTTCCGGGGTTAAGGGAGGGTTTGGCCGATTTGGTTGGCTTCCGGGGTTAAGGGAGGGTTTGGCCGATTTGGTTGGCTTCCGGGGTTAGGGGAGTGTTTGGCCGATTTGCAGTCTCTGTGTTTCCCTCTGGCCCCTGGTCTGAAGATGTGCACCGTGAAGTGGATGCAGTCTCTGTGTTTCCCTCTGGCCCCTGGTCTGACGATGTGCACCGTGAAGGGGATGTAGTCTCTGTGTTTCCTCTGGCCCCTGGTCTGAAGATGTGCACCGTGAAGGGGATGCAGTCTCTGTGTTTCCCTCTGGCCCCTGGTCTGAAGATGTGCACCGTGAAGGGGATGCAGTCTCTGTGTTTCCCTCTGGCCCCTGGTCTGAAGATGTGCACCGTGAAGGGGATGCAGTCTCTGTGTTTCCCTCTGGCCCCTGGTCTGAAGATGTGCACCGTGAAGTGGATGCAGTCTCTGTGTTTCCCTCTGGCCCCTGGTCTGACGATGTCTCTGTAAAATACGCCAATATTCCCCTGTTTTGGTCGCTGTCTTTCTCTCCATCTCTGAGGTGTCAGATGAGTCATGAGGCGTGTGTGATGTACTGTGTCTTTCGGAAAATACTCAGACCCCTAGAGTTTTTCCACATTTTGATGAGCTACAGCCTTTCTCTAAAATGGATTACATGATTTTTTTCCCCTCATCAATCTACACATAATAACCCCCAATGACGAAGCAAAAACAGGTTTTTAGAATTTAAAGCAAAATATATATATACAGTATATATATATATATATATATATATATATATATATATATATATATATATATATATATATATATATATATATATATATATATATATATATATATATATATATATATATATATATATAATAAGGCCCATTCTCAAAGCCTGTTAGATGCCTGGCCCATGTTGAATAAAGCCTGTTAGATGCCTGGCCCATGTTGAATAAAGCCTGTTAGATGGCCATGTTAGATGCCTGGCCCATGTTGAATAAAGCCTGTTAGATGGCCATGTTAGATGCCTGGCCCATGTTAAATAAAGCCTGTTAGATGCCTGGCCCATGTTAAATAAAGCCTGTTAGATGGCCATGTTAGATGCCTGGCCCATGTTGAATAAAGCCTGTTAGATGCCTGGCCCATGTTGAATAAAGCCTGTTAGATGGCCATGTTAGAAGCCTGGCCCATGTTGAATAAAGCCTGTTAGATGGCCATGTTAGATGCCTGGCCCATGTTGAATAAAGCCTGATAGATGACCATGTTAGATGCCTGGCCCATGTTGAATAAAGCCTGTTAGATGCCTGGCCCATGTTAAGTAAAGCCTGATAGATGACCATGTTAGATGCCTGGCCCATGTTGAATAAAGCCTGTTAGATGCCTGGCCCATGTTGAATAAAGCCTGTTAGATGCCTGGCCCATGTTGAATAAAGCCTGTTAGATGGCCATGTTAGATGCCTGGCCCATGTTAAATAAAGCCTGATAGATGACCATGTTAGATGCCTGGCCCATGTTAAGTAAAGCCTGTTAGATGCCTGGCCCATGTTAAGTAAAGCCTGTTAGATGCCTGGCCCATGTTGAATAAAGCCTGTTAGATGCCTAGCCCATGTTGAATAAAGCCTGTTAGATGCCTGGCCCATGTTGAATAAAGCCTGTTAGATGCCTGGCCCATGTTGAATAAAGCCTGTTAGATGGCCATGTTAGATGCCTGGCCCATGTTCAATAAAGCATGTTAGATGGCCATGTTAGATGCCTAGCCCATGTTAAGTAAAGCCTGTTAGATGCCTGGCCCATGTTGAATAAAGCCTGTTAGATGCCTAGCCCATGTTGAATAAAGCCTGTTAGATGCCTGGCCCATGTTGAATAAAGCCTGTTAGATGCCTGGCCCATGTTAAATAAAGCCTGATAGATGGCCATGTTAGATGCCTGGCCCATGTTGAATAAAGCCTGTTAGATGGCCATGTTAGATGCCTGGCCCATGTTAAATAAAGCCTGTTAGATGGCCATGTTAGATGCCTGGCCCATGTTGAATAAAGCCTGTTAGATGCCTGGCCCATGTTGAATAAAGCCTGTTAGATGGCCATGTTAGATGCCTAGCCCATGTTAAATAAAGCCTGTTAGATGCCTAGCCCATGTTGAATAAAGCCTGTTAGATGCCTAGCCCATGTTGAATAAAGCCTGTTAGATGCCTGGCCCATGTTGAATAAAGCCTGTTAGATGCCCATGTTGAATAAAGCCTAGCCCATGTTGAATAAAGCATGTTAGATGCCTGGCCCATGTTGAATAAAGCCTGTTAGATGGCCATGTTAGATGCCTGGCCCATGTTGAATAAAGCATGTTAGATGGCCATGTTAGAAGCCTGGCCCATGTTAAATAAAGCCTGTTAGATGACCATGTTAGATGCCTGGCCCATGTTGAATAAAGCCTGTTAGATGACCATGTTAGATGCCTGGCCCATGTTGAATAAAGCCTGTTAGATGACCATGTTAGATGCCTGGCCCATGTTAAATAAAGCCTGATAGATGGCCATGTTAGATGCCTGGACCAAATTAAATAAAGCCTGTTAGATGCCTGGCCCATGTTAAATAAAGCCTGTTAGATGGCCATGTTAGATGCCTGGACCAAATTAAATAAAGCCTAAACTTCACATCTTAATTGAATACTTCCACTACTCTCATGTTCTGCACATCCTCCATCCCCTCCCCCTTCTCACTCCTTCCCTTCCTTCTCCCCGATCACCTATTCCCTCAGCCTCCGCTCTCTCACACCTTCCCTCCTCCTCTCCTTCTCCCCTAACCCTTCTCCTACTCTTCCTCCTCCTCACTTTCCTCTTTCTCTCTGCCTTCCTCTCTCTCTCTATCTCTCTCTTTTGTTCTTGCTATGGAGACAGGTTACTGATGGATAATGAATAGAGCTGAGCCTCTTTCACCACGCTGAGTGTATTTTTACTGACACTTTTATGAGGCCTCAGGGGCCACACACACACAGTGAGTGAAAGGGACAAATTGGTAAAGGCTCATGGTGTTTCACTGACACACTCATATGCACACACACTAGTACATATTATTTAGAAAGAACGCAGGGGAGAAATAGGGAGAAGAGAGGGGAAAAGAGAGAGAGGGAGAGGAGAAAGGAGACAGAGAAAGAGGAGGAGAGGGGAAAAGAGAGAGAGAGAGGGGAGGAGAGGGGAAAGGAGAGAGAGAGGAGGAGAGGGGAAGGAGAGAGATAGAGAGAGAGGGGAAATGAGACAGAGAAAGAGGAGGAGAGGGGAAAGGAGAGAGAGGAGGACCGGGGAAGGAGAGAGAGAGAGAGAGAGAGAGAGAGAGAGAGAGAGAGAGAGAGAGAGAGAGAGAGAGAGAGAGAGAGAGAGAGAGAGAGGGAGAGAGAGAGAGAGAGGAGGATGAGAGTAAAGTAAAAGGAGAGAGAGAGGAGGAGGAGAAGGGGAAGGAGAGAGATGAGAGTGTGTGTGTGTGTGTGTGTGTGTGTGTGTGTGTGTGTGTGTGTGTGTGTGTGTGTGTGTGTGTGTGTGTGTGTGTGTGTGTGTGTGTGTGTGTGTGTGTGTGTGTGCTTATCCCATATTTCAGAATACAGCAAGCAGAGGTTGTGAATTCCACCACAACATTCTCTCCCTCGTTTATCCCCATGTCTGTCAGAACCAGCCCTCTCTCCTGTCTGTCAGAACCAGCCCTCTCTCCTGTCTGTCAGAACCAGCCCTCTCTCCTGTCTGTCAGAACCAGCCCTCTCTCCTGTCTTTCAGAACCAGCCCTCTCTCCTGTCTTTCAGAACCAGCCCTCTCTCCTGTCTGTCAGAACCAGCCCTCTCTCCTGTCTTTCAGAACCAGCCCTCTCTCCTGTCTTTCAGAACCAGCCCTCTCTCCTGTCTGTCAGAACCAGCCCTCTCTCCTGTCTGTCAGAACCAGCCCTCTCTCCTGTCTGTCAGAACCAGCCCTCTCTCCTGTCTGTCAGAACCAGCCCTCTCTCCTGTCTGTCAGAACCAGCCCTCTCTCCTGTCTGTCAGGACCAGCCCTCTCTCCTGTCTGTCAGAACCAGCCCTCTCTCCTGTCTGTCAGAACCAGCCCTCTCTCCTGTCTGTCAGAACCAGCCCTCTCTCCTGTCTGTCAGAACCAGCCCTCTCTCCTGTCTTTCAGAACCAGCCCTCTTTCCTGTCTTTCAGAACCAGCCCTCTTTCCTGTCTTTCAGAACCAGCCCTCTCTCCTGTCTTTCAGAACCAGCCCTCTTTGCTGTCTTTGTCTCTTCTTTCAGAACCAGCCCTCTCTCCTGTCTTTCAGAACCAGCCCTCTCCCCTGTCTTTCAGAACCAGCCCTCTCCTCTCAGAACCTGTCTTTCAGAACCAGCCCTCTCTCCTGTCTTTCAGAACCAGCCCTCTCTCCTGTCTTTCAGAACCAGCCCTCTCCCCTGTCTGTCAGAACCAGCCCTCTCTCCTGTCTGTCCGAACCAGCCCTCTCTCCTGTCTTTCAGAACCAGCCCTCTCTCCTGTCTTTCAGAACCAGCCCTCTCTCCTGTCTTTCAGAACCAGCCCTCTCTCAGCCCGAGACACTCAACTACGGTCACCTGGTTTTCTCACCACCGGATGGTACAGGTCAGCATTTGGTCAGAGCATTGTCTTACATTAGACGTTGGTTGAGAGATGAGCTTTAATTAGTAGTGGCGCCACCTGCGGGAAGACAAGGGGAGTCCGAGATGATTCTAGGTCTATGTCCATACGGCATCTTCTATTCTGAGCTGGCCCTAGGGAGCTGGCCCTGGGGAGCTGGCCCTGGGGAGCTGGCCCTAGGGAGCAGGACATAAGGAGCTGGAGATAAGGAGCTGGCCCTGGGAAGCTGGCACTGGGGAGCTGGCCCTAGGGAGCTGGCCATGGGGAGCTGGAGTTAAGGAGCTAGCCCTTGGGAGTTAAGGATCTGGAAGTGGGGAGTTTAGGAGCGAGACCTGGGGAGCTGGAGTGAAGGTGCTGGATCTGGGGACCTGGAGTGAAGGAGCTGGATCTGGGGAGCTGGAGTGGAGGAGCTGGACATGGGAAGATTGAGGTAAGAAGCTGGACCTGGGGAGCAAGAGATAAGAAGCTGGACCTGGGGAGTTAAGGAGCTGGACCTGGGGAGTGAAGGAGCTGGACCTGTGTAGTGATGGAGCTAGACCTGGGGAGATAAGTAGTTGGACCGGAGGATATAAGGAGCTGGACCTGGAGAGTTAAGGAGCTGGACCTGGGGAGTTAAGGAGCTGGACCTGGGGAGTTAAGGAGCTGGACGTGGGGAGTTAAGGAGCTGGACCTGGGGAGTTAAGGAGCTGGACCTGGGGAGTTAAGGAGCTGGACCTGGGGAGTTTTGGAGCTAGACCTGGGGAGCTGGAGTTAAGGAGCTGGACCTGGGGAGTTAAGGAGTTGGACCTGTGGAGTTTGGGAGCTGGACCTGTGGAGTTAAGGAGCTGGGCCTGGGAAGTTAAGGAGCTGGACCTGGGGAGTTAAGGAGCTGGACATGGGGAGTTAAGGAGCTGGACCTGGGGAGTTAAGGAGCTGGACCTGGGGAGTTAAGGAGCTGGACCTGGGGAGTTTTGGAGCTAGACCTGGGGAGCTGGAGTTAAGGAGTTGGACCTGTGGAGTTAAGGATCTGGACCTGTGGAGTTAAGGAGCTGGACCTGGGGAGCAAGAGATAAGAAGCTGGACCTGGGGAGTTAAGGAGCTGGACCTGGGGAGTGAAGGAGCTGGACCTGTGTAGTGATGGAGCTAGACCTGGGGAGATAAGTAGTTGGACCGGAGGATATAAGGAGCTGGACCTGGAGAGTTAAGGAGCTGGGCCTGGGAAGTTAAGGAGCTGGACCTGGGGAGTTAAGGAGCTGGACCTGGGGAGTTAAGGAGCTGGACCTGGGGAGTTTGTGAGCTAGACCTGGGGAGCTGGAGTTAAGGAGCTGGAGTTCCTCAGAGTTGGACCTGTGGAGTTAAGGATCTGGACCTGTGGAGTTAAGGAGCTGGACCTGGGGAGTCAAAGGAGCTGGACCTGGGGAAGTTAAGGAGCTGGACCTCCAGTTAATCAAGCTGGACCTGTAGGGAGTTAAGGTCAAGCAAAACCTGGGGAGTCTGAATCAATCAAACAAAGGAGCTGGACCTGTAGAGACTCATCTGACAGGAGCTGGATCTGGGGAGATAGTAGAGGAGTCTGGATCTGGGGAAAGTAGCTGGGCCTGGGAAGTTAAAACAACAGGAGCTGGAACTAGGGAGTCTGAATCAACAAAACAAAGTAGAGCTGGAACTAGGGAGTGGACTCCAGCTGGATCAACAAAACAACAGGGAGTGGAGGAGCTGGATCTAGGAAATGAAGGAGCTAGACCTGGGGAGTTACAGTAGAGCTGGGCCTGGGGAGTCTGAATCAAGGAGCTGGACCTGGGGAGTTACAGTAGGGCTGGACCTAGAGGGAGTTAAGAGAGACTGGACCTAGAGGGAGTTCAACAAAGGGGCTGGACCTGGGGAGTTAAGGGCTGGACCTGGGGAGTTAGAGACTCCAGCTGGACCTGGGAGTCATTACTTTATTAAATAGCTCAACATAATTAGCTTATTATAACTAGTTTGTATCTGCTCTCATTTGACTTCATGGATTTTGCAATTTTCATCAAATCTGAAAACGTTTTCTGAAGAATTGCACTATGAGCCCTAAAAGCACAGAAATATTGTCCACTACTTGTCTCCTTCGTATTTTAGTGAATGTTGTACGACATCCGGGTACTTTTGGCGTACTAACTATATACATACAATGACCAAAAAAAGCATACTATATACTCAATTGACATCAAAAAATAGTTTGGTTCGTGTGTTTAGTAAGATGATTCAAACACAGCTTAGATTTGTGTTTAGGGTAAAATATGAAGGGTATATAAAAATGAAGGGTAGTGGTTAAGATTGTATTAGATGTTCCTGAACTTCCCAACCTTCTCCTCATCCATCAGTGTTCATGAATAAAGACTTGTGTCTTTCCCTCGTCGTATCATTATGGTCAGGGAAACAACAGTAGAGACTCCAGTCTGAACATCAAACAAGAGGAGGCCATTATGGCCATTAGTAGAGACTCCGTTTTCTCCTCAGAGCAATGTCTGAATCAACAAAACAACAGTAGAGCTTTGAATCAACAAAACAACAGTAGAGTCAAATCCCAATAATCCCAGTCTGAATCCAAAACAACAGAGAGTCTGAATCAACAAAACAACAGTAGAGACTCATCTGAATCAACAAAACAACAGTAGAGACTCCAGTCTGAATCAACAAAACAACAGTAGAGACTCCAGTCTGAATCAACAAAACAACAGTAGAGACTCCAGTCTGAATCAACAAAACAACAGTAGAGACTCATCTGAATCAACAAAACAACAGTAGAGACTCATCTGAATCAATAAAACAACAGTAGAGACTCCAGTCTGAATCAACAAAACAACAGTAGAGACTCCAGTCTGAATCAACAAAACAACAGTAGAGACTCCAGTCTGAATCAACAAAACAACAGTAGAGACTCCAGTCTGAATCAACAAAACAACAGTAGAGACTCAGTCTGAATCAACAAAACAACAGTAGAGACTCATCTGAATCAACAAAACAACAGTAGAGACTCCAGTCTGAATCAACAAAACAACAGTAGAGACTCATCTGAATCAACAAAACAACAGTAGAGACTCCAGTCTGAATCAACAAAACAACAGTAGAGACTCCAGTCTGAATCAACAAAACAACAGTAGAGACTCCAGTCTGAATCAACAAAACAACAGTAGAGACTCAGTCTGAATCAACAAAACAACAGTAGAGACTCCAGTCTGAATCAACAAAACAACAGTAGAGACTCCAGTCTGAATCAACAAAACAACAGTAGAGACTCCAGTCTGAATCAACAAAACAACAGTAGAGACTCCAGTCTGAATCAACAAAACAACAGTAGAGACTCCAGTCTGAATCAACAAAACAACAGTAGAGACTCCAGTCTGAATCAACAAAACAACAGTAGAGACTCCATCTGAATCAACAAAACAACAGTAGAGACTCCAGTCTGAATCAACAAAACAACAGTAGAGACTCATCTGAATCAACAAAACAACAGTAGAGACTCATCTGAATCAACAAAACAACAGTAGAGACTCCAGTCTGAATCAACAAAACAACAGTAGAGACTCCAGTCTGAATCAACAAAACAACAGTAGAGACTCATCTGAATCAACAAAACAACAGTAGAGACTCAGTAGAGACTCCAGTCTGAATCAACAAAACAACAGTAGAGACTCCAGTCTGAATCAACAAAACAACAGTAGAGACTCCAGTCTGAATCAACAAAACAACAGTAGAGACTCCATCTGAATCAACAAAACAACAGTAGAGACTCATCTGAATCAACAAAACAACAGTAGAGACTCCATCTGAATCAACAAAACAACAGTAGAGACTCCAGTCTGAATCAACAAAACAACAGTAGAGACTCCAGTCTGAATCAACAAAACAACAGTAGAGACTCCATCTGAATCAACAAAACAACAGTAGAGACTCCAGTCTGAATCAACAAAACAACAGTAGAGACACCAGTCTGAATCAACAAAACAACAGTAGAGACTCCAGTCTGAATCAACAAAACAACAGTAGAGACTCCAGTCTGAATCAACAAAACAACAGTAGAGACTCCAGTCTGAATCAACAAAACAACAGTAGAGACTCCAGTCTGAATCAACAAAACAACAGTAGAGACTCCAGTCTGAATCAACAAAACAACAGTAGAGACTCAGTCTGAATCAACAAAACAACAGTAGAGACTCCAGTCTGAATCAACAAAACAACAGTAGAGACTCCAGTCTGAATCAACAAAACAACAGTAGAGACAGTCTGAATCAACAAAACAACAGTAGAGACTCCAGTCTGAATCAACAAAACAACAGTAGAGACTCCAGTCTGAATCAACAAAACAACAGTAGAGACTCCATCTGAATCAACAAAACAACAGTAGAGACTCCATCTGAATCAACAAAACAACAGTAGAGACTCCATCTGAATCAACAAAACAACAGTAGAGACTCCATCTGAATCAACAAAACAACAGTAGAGACTCATCTGAATCAACAAAACAACAGTAGAGACTCCAGTCTGAATCAACAAAACAACAGTAGAGACTCCAGTCTGAATCAACAAAACAACAGTAGAGACTCATCTGAATCAACAAAACAACAGTAGAGACTCCAGTCTGAATCAACAAAACAACAGTAGAGACTCCAGTCTGAATCAACAAAACAACAGTAGAGACTCCAGTCTGAATCAACAAAACAACAGTAGAGACTCCAGTCTGAATCAACAAAACAACAGTAGAGACTCCATCTGAATCAACAAAACAACAGTAGAGACTCCAGTCTGAATCAACAAAACAACAGTAGAGACTCCAGTCTGAATCAACAAAACAACAGTAGAGACTCCATCTGTCTGAAGTGTGATTGAAATACAACAAAGTAATGCCCCTTTGGAAGAGAGAGAAAATAAAATTGTAAGTGTGCTTAATATTTCACTGGCCTGATGAAATATGCATTGTAGCCCAGAACGGAGGAAAAATGCAATGATTTGAAATGCATTATTTATTAATATAAACTGGGTGGTTCGAGGCCTGAATGCTGATTGGCTGACAGACGTGGTAGATCACGGGTATGACAAAACATTTATTTTTACTCCTCTAATGACGCTGGTAACCAGGTTATAATACAAAATATGGCACGTCGGGGGTTCGGGGTATATGGCCAATATACCACGGCTAAGGGCTGTATTCTGCTGTTCTCTGCGTTGCATAAGAATGGCCCACAGTCGTGGTAAATTGGTCATATACCACACCCTCTTGGACCTTATTGCTTAATTTGACCGTGATTGGCCTGAGGGGCATTCTAGAATGTGCATTATTTCCCTATAATGCACAGTAGAAGCCAATGGCTACAGTCCATTATGTACATGTTCTAGGTCTGAGCTGCTTTTTCATAATATCAAGCTGTGTAAAAAATGAAAACATCCATTTTACTAAAAGCTAAAATAGAGATGATTAAATTCATATTATAACATTCACTGCAATCTAAAGTAAGAACATCAAGACAATAACGTACCAACATGCACAAAACAAGTATTTATTACTAAGTAAACAATGACATGAAGAAAAACAAATAAACTATAAACCAAAAGGCAAATCATTTAAAATGGCCGCCGCCTCAATGGGGTAAAGGGTTTAGAAGAGGTTCCGTCTGGGGCCTCGGTCCGACTGGGTGAATCCTGGTGGTGCTGTAGGGCAGGATGGGAGAGGGTATCAGTACCACTGGGATGGCTGTGCTGTCAGCTGACAACAACAAGGCAGACTGTTAGCTAATGGTTTGCCAATTTATTAACTGTTTTCTGTTAGCTTGTTGTTAACATAATGTGCTTTCGAATTCAGGGTATCATTAAAACAGAACAAAATGGTATTCAGTTGAAAACCCGAAATTCAGTTGAAAGCTGTTTTCCATGCTGAGCCCAACATGGCTAGACAACTAGTCAACTAGTCAACTAGACAACTAGTCAACTAGTCAACTAGACAACTAGACAACTAGACAAGGGATAATCACTGAACTCAGACATCTATACTGTCTAGAGGAAAGCACATCATCTGCTTAATAAAATCATGCTGAGCCCAACATGGCTAGACAACTAGACAACTAGACAACTAGTCAACTAGTCAACTAGTCAACTAGACAACTAGACAACTAGACAACTAGTCAACTAGACAACTAGTCAACTAGACAACTAGACAACTAGTCAACTAGACAACTAGACAACTAGTCAACTAGACAACTAGACAACTAGTCAACTAGACAACTAGACAACTAGTCAACTAGACAACTAGACAACTAGACAACTAGAGTCAACTAGTCAACTAGACAACTAGACAACTAGACAACTAGACAACTAGTCAACTAGACAACTAGTCAACTAGTCAACTAGACAACTAGTCAACTAGACAACTAGACAACTAGACAACTAGACAACTAGACAACTAGTCAACTAGACAACTAGACAACTAGACAACTAGTCAACTAGACAACTAGTCAACTAGACAACTAGACAACTAGTCAACTAGACAACTAGTCAACTAGACAACTAGACAACTAGACAACTAGACAACTAGTCAACTAGACAACTAGACAACTAGACAACTAGTCAACTAGACAACTAGACAACTAGTCAACTAGACAACTAGACAACTAGTCAACTAGACAACTAGACAACTAGTCAACTAGACAACTAGACAACTAGACAACTAGTCAACTAGTCAACTAGACAACTAGACAACTAGACAACTAGACAACTAGTCAACTAGACAACTAGTCAACTAGACAACTAGACAACTAGTCAACTAGACAACTAGACAACTAGTCAACTAGACAACTAGACAACTAGTCAACTAGACAACTAGACAACTAGTCAACTAGACAACTAGACAACTAGACAACTAGACAACTAGACAACTAGTCAACTAGACAACTAGACAACTAGACAACTAGACAACTAGACAACTAGTCAACTAGACAACTAGACAACTAGTCAACTAGACAACTATACAACTAGTCAACTAGACAACTAGACAACTAGACAACTAGACAACTAGACAACTATACAACTAGTCAACTAGTCAACTAGACAACTATACAACTAGTCAACTAGACAACTAGACAACTAGACAACTAGACAACTAGACAAGGGATAATCACTGAACTCAGACATCTATACTGTCTAGAGGAAAGCACATCATCTGCTTAATAAAATCACACACAACATAATGTGATGTCCACAGATATTTTTCTGTAAAGTCTTTACCTAAAAGGATGTCAACGCTTCTTAGAACACAGTGTACCCTACTAAATTATTATTATTATTATTATTATTATTATTATTATTATATTAAATGCTTTACTAGGTGAAGGACTTCAACTCTGACTTAGAACACAGTGTACCCTACTAAATGCTTTACTAGGTGAAGGACTTCAACTCTGAGCCAGCCAGCCAGCCAGCCAGCCAGCCAGCCAGCCAGCCAGCCAGACAGACAGACAGACAGACAGACAGACAGACAGACAGACAGACAGACAGACAGACAGACAGACAGACAGACAGACAGACAGACAGACAGTGAAATAAAATACTGTTTGTCGGGTCTGGGGCTGTCTGGAGTCTAGACTGGGACATTTGAACATCTTGGCATGGTTCTGTTATAATCTCCACCCGGCACAGCCAGAAGAGGACTGGCCACCCCTCATAGCCTGGTTCCTCTCTAGGTTTATAATCTCCACCCGGCACAGCCAGAAGAGGACTGGCCACCCCTCATAGCCTGGTTTCTCTCTAGGTTTCTTCCTAGATTCCGGCCTTTCTAGTGAGTGTTTTCTAGCCACCGTGCTTCTACACCTGCATTGCTTGCTGTTTGGGGATTTAGGCTGGGTTTCTGTACAGCACTTTGTGACATCAGCTGATGTAAATTAGAAAGGCTCTATAAATACATTTGATTTGATTTGATTTTGGATTTGGACTGGGGTTTTCTGGAGTCTGGACTGGGGCTGTCTGGAGTCTAGACTGGGGTTTTCTGGAGTCTAGACTTGGACTGTCTGGAGTCTGGACTGGGACTGTCTGGAGTCTGGACTGGGACTGTCTGGAGTCTGGACTGGGGCTGTCTGGAGTCTGGACTGGGACTGTCTTGGGTCTGGACTGGGGTTTTCTGGAGTCTAGACTTATACTGTCTGGAGTCTGGACTGGGGCTCTCTGGAGTCTGGACTGGGACTGTCTGGAGTCTGGACTGGGACTGTCTGGAGTCTGGACTGGGACTGTCTGGAGTCTGGACTGGGACTGTCTGGAGTCTCGACTGGGGCAGTCTGGAGTCTAGTCTCCCTCTAACTGAACTGAGCCAATACAATACCATACATCTAGTGTTCGCTCTAAATGCTACAGTCAAAGTTATCCCTACACACAGACATAGGATCAGATAACAAACACTATGTTCAGCCCAAACCTAATATGACCCTAGATCAGAGGTTGGGTAGAACGCCTATACCTCCTCACCGATACATACTGATGTAGGACAAGATATAACTATAAACAGCACTAACCTTAAAAAAACATGGAAATGTAAAAATGCCTGAACCCACTACTACATACCGAAAAGAGTCTGAACCCACTACTACATACTGTAGAGAGTCTGAACCCACTACTAAATACCGAAAAGAGTCTGAACCCACTACTACATACTGTAGAGAGTCTGAACCCACTACTACATACTGTAGAGAGTCTGAACACACTACTACATACTGTAGAGAATCTGAACCCACTAATACATACTGTAGAGAGTCTGAATACACTACTACATACTGTAGAGAGTCTGAACCCAGCCATTTGTATTCCAGTCTGTCTGTCCTGTGATACGATGAGTCTTTGTTTCAGTTTGTCTGTCCTTTGGTATAGTGAGTCTGTTTTTCAGTCTGTCTGTCTTGTGGTACGGTGGGTCTGTGTTTCAGTCTGTGTTCCAGTCTGTCTGTCCTGTGTTACGGTCAGTCTGTGTTCCAGTCTGTGTTCCAGTCTGTGTGCCAGTCTGTGTTCCAGTCTGTCTGTCCTGTGTTATGGTGAGTCTGTGTTCCAGTCTGTGTTCCAGTCTGTGTTCCAGTCTGTGTTCCGGTCTGTGTTCCAGTCTGTATTCCAGTCTGTGTTCCAGTCTGTCTGTCCTGTGTTATGGTGAGTCTGTGTTCCAGTCTGTGTTCCAGTCTGTGTTCCAGTCTGTGTTCCGGTCTGTGTTCCAGTCTGTGTTCCAGTCTGTGTTCCAGTCTGTGTTCCAGTCTGTATTCCAGTCTGTGTTCCAGTCTGTCTGTCCTGTGTTATGGTGAGTCTGTGTTCCAGTCTGTGTTCCAGTCTTAGTGCCATTCTGTGTGCCAGTCAGTGTTCCAGTCTGTGTGCCAGTCTGTGTTCCAGTCTGTATTCCAGTCTGTGTGCCAGTCTGTGTGCCAGTCAGTGTTCCAGTCAGTGTTCCAGTCTGTGTGCCAGTCTGTGTTCCAGTCTGTGTTCCAGTCTGTGTTCCAGTTTGTGTGCCAGTCTGTGTTCCAGTCGGTGTGCCAGTCTGTGTGCCAGTCTGTGTGCCAGTCTGTGTTCCAGTCTGTGTTCCAGTTTGTGTGCCAGTCTGTGTTCCAGTCTGTGTTCCAGTCTGTGTTCCAGTCTGTGTTCCAGTCTGTGTTCCAGTCTGTGTGCCAGTCTGTGTTCCAGTCTGTGTTCCAGTCTGTGTTCCAGTCTGTGTGCCAGTTTGTGTGCCAGTCTGTGTTCCAGTCTGTGTTCCAGTCTGTGTTCCAGTCTGTGTGCCAGTCTGTGTTCCAGTCTGTGTGCCAGTCTGTGTGCCAGTCTGTGTGCCAGTCTGTGTTCCAGTCTGTGTGCCAGTATGTGTGCCAGTCTGTGTTCCAGTCTGTGTTCCAGTCTGTGTTCCAGTCTGTGTGCCAGTCTGTGTTCCAGTCTGTGTTCCAGTCTGTGTGCCAGTCTGTGTTCCAGTCTGTGTGACAGTCTGTGTTCCAGTCTGTGTTCCAGTCTGTGTGCCAGTCTGTGTTCCAGTCTGTGTGCCTCTCTCTGTAGCTGTATCTCATCTCCAGCTCCGCATTCTCCCTGTGATCTGATTGGCCCCGAGGTTGGCCTATGCCTGCATCCCAAATGGCACTATGTCCTTTTGACCAGAGCCCCCGTGGGCCCAGTAGAAGTGCACTCTGTAGGAAATAGGTTCCCATTTGGCATGCAGACCCGTCCCGTTAACATTCATGTATGCATTGGATGTCAAGCGGTCTGAATATTCAGGCATCGGAGGTCAGGGAAGGGGATGGGGGTAGACGATCTGAGGGTGCTCAGCTACACGAGGCGTTGGGTTACCGATTGGCTGACGCAAGCTCTGTTTTCACATCCATTGTTACCTCGCAAGGGCTCGAGGTATAGAGAGAGAGAGAGAGAGAGAGAGAGAGAGAGAGAGAGAGAGAGAGAGAGAGAGAGAGAGAGAGAGAGAGAGAGAGAGAGAGAGAGAGAGGTAGAGAGAGTGTGTGAGAGGAGAGAGAGAGAGAGAGAGAGAGAGAGAGAGAGAGAGAGAGAGAGAGAGAGAGAGAGAGAGAGAGAGAGAGAGAGAGAGTGTGTGTGTGTGTGTGTGTGTGTGTGTGTGTGTGTGTGTGTGTGTGTGAGTGTGTGTGTGTGTGTGTGTGTGTGTGTGTGTGTGTGTGTGTGTGTGTGTGTGTGTGTGTGTGTGTGTGTGTGAGGAGGTGAGAGAGAGAGAGAGAGAGAGAGTGTGTGTGTGTGCGGGTTTTGTGTGTGTGGCACAGTATTGTGTGTTATGACTTGAGGAGGAATAGGAAGTTTAGGAAGATGGGGATCCATAATAAACCCCAGGAAGAGAGATGGGGAGGAAGAGTAGCTGCTGCCTTGTCAGAACTAATGGGGATCCATAATAAGTGAAGGAGAGCTGCCTGAACGGAATTTTGGTAGCTGCTGCCTTGTCAGGAACGTGGATCCATAATAAACCCCAGGAAGAGTAGCTGTCCTGGCAGGAAAATGGGGATCCATAATAAGCAAAGAAGTTGTTATGACTTGGCAGGAACTAATGGGGATCCATAATAAATCCCAGGAAGAGTAGCTGCTGCCTTGTCAGGAACTAATGGGGATCCATAATAAACCCCAGGAAGAATAGCTGCTGCCTTGGCAGGAACTAATGGGGATCCATAATAAATCCCAGGAAGAGTAGCTGCTGCCTTGTCAGGAACTAATGGGGATCCATAATAAACCCCAAGAAGAGTATGGGGATCCATAATAAATCCCTGCTGCCTTGGCAGGAACTAATGGGGATCCATAATAAACCCCAGGAAGAGTAGCTGCTGCCTTGTCAGGAACTAATGGGGATCCATAATAAACCCCAGGAAGAGTAGCTGCTGCCTTGGTCAGGAACTAATGGGGATCCATAATAAATCCCAGGAAGAGTAGCTGCTGCCTTGGCAGGAACTAATGGGGATCCATAATAAACCCCAGGAAGAGTATGGGGCTGCTGCCTTGTCAGGAACTCCATAATGGGGATCCGAACTATGGGGATAAATCCCAGGAAGAGTAGCTGCTGCCTTCCATAATAAACCCCAGCTGCTGCCTTGGAACTAATGGGGATCCATAATAAACCCCAGGAAGAGTAGCTGCTGCCTTGCCTTGGCAGGAACTAATGGGGATCCATAATAAACCCCAGGAAGAGTAGCTGCTGCCTTGTCAGGAACTAATGGGGATCCATAATAAACCCCAGGAAGAGTAGCTGCTGCCTTGGCAGGAACTAATGGGGATCCATAATAAATCCCAGGAATAGTAGCTGCTGCCTTGGCAGGAACATTTACAACAGTTACATTTAAATGTAAATATACATATGAGATGAGTAAAGCAGAATATAAACATTATTAAAGTGAATAGAGGTGTCAGAGGAAGGACCAGTACATCACCAGGGTCAAGCTCCCTTCCATCCAGGACCTCTTTCCCAGGCAGTGTCAGAGGAAGGCCCTAAAAATGGTCAGACTCCAGCCTCCCAGTCATAGACTGTTCTCTCTCTGCTACCAAACGGCAAGTGGTACCGGAGCACCAAGTCTAGATCCAAGAGGCTTCTAAACAGCTTCTACCCCCAAAGCCATAAGACTCCTGAACATCTCATCAAATGGCTTCCCAGACTATTTGCATTGTCCCCACCGCCTGTTCTTCTATGCAGCTGGTACTCTGTGTTATCATCTATGCATAGTCACTTTAATAACTCTACATATATGTACATATTATCTCAATTACCTTGACTAACCGGTGCCCCCGCATATTGACTCTGTACTGGTACACCCCTTGTATATAGCCTCCACATTGACTCTGTACCGGTACCCACCCTGTATATAGCCTCCACATTGACTCTGTACAGGTACCCCCTGTATATAGCCTCCACATTGACTCTGTACCGGTACCCACCCTGTATATAGCCTCCACATTGACTCTGTACCGTAACACCCTGTATATAGCCTCCACATTGACTCTGTGTACCCCCTGTATATAGCCTCCACATTGACTCTGTACCGTAACACCTGTATATAGCCTATTGACTCTGCCTACCCCCCTGTATATAGCCTCCATATTGACTCTGTACCGGTACCCACCCTGTATATAGCCTCCACATTGACTCTGTACCGTAACACCCTGTATATAGCCTCCACATTGACTCTGTACCGGTACCCCCTGCCTCCACATTGATACCAGTACTCAACATTGACTCTGTACCGTAACACCCTAGCCTCCACATTGATAGTACAGTATATCTCCACATTGACTCTGTAGCCTCCCATTGACTCTGTACCCCTGTATATAGCCTCCACATTGACTCTGTACCGTACACCCTGTATATAGCCTCCCCTGTATACACCCTGTATATAGCCTCCACATTGACTCTGTACCGTAACACCCTGTATATAGTAACACCCTCCACATTGACTCTGTACCGTAACACCCTGTATATAGCCTCCACATTGACTCTGACTCTAGCCTCCACATTGACTCTGTAAAACCCTGTATATAGTGATATACCCCCCTGTATATCTCCACATTGACTCTGTACCGGTACCCCCTTGTATATAGCCTCCACATTGACTCTGTGTATATAGCCTCCACATTGACTCTGTACCGTAACACCCTGTATATAGCCTCCACATTGATTGACTCTGCCTCCACATTGACTCTGTACCGTAACCCCTGTATATAGCCTCCACATTGACTCTGTACCGTAACACCCTGTATATAGCCTCCACATTGACTCTGTAAAACCCGTAACACCCTGTATATAGCCTCCACATTGACTCTGTACCCCCTGTATATAGTATTGACTCAGTAACACCCTGTATATAGCCTCCACATTGACTCTGTACCCTGTATATAGTGAACACCCTGTATATAGCCTCTCACATTGACTCTGTACCGTAACACCCTGTATATAGTATCCACATTGACTCTGTACCGTAACACCCTGTATATAGCCTCCACATTGACTCTGTACCGTAACACCCTGTATATAGCCTCCACATTGACTCTGTACCGTAACACCCTGTATATAGCCTCCACATTGACTCTGTACCGTAACACCCTGTATATAGCCTCCACACCCTGTATATAGCCTACACCTGTTGTATTCAGCATTTCACTGTAAGGTCTACTACACCTGTTGTATTCAGCATTTCACTGTAAGGTCTACTACACCTGTTGTATTCAGCATTTCACTGTGAGGTCTACTACACCTGTTGTATTCAGCATTTCACTGTGAGGTCTACTACATATGCTGTATTCAGCATTTCTACTACACCTGTTGTATTCAGCATTTCACTGTGAGGTCTACTACACCTGTTGTATTCAGCATTTCACATTTGTTGTATTCAGCATTTCACTGTAAGGTCTACTACACCTGTTGTATTCAGCATTTCACTGTAAGGTCTACTACACCTGTTGTATTCAGCATTTCACTGTAAGGTCTACTACACCTGTTGTATTCAGCATTTCACTATAAGGTCTACTACACCTGTTGTATTCAGGTCTACTACACCAGCATTTCACTGTAAGGTCTACTACACCTGTTGTATTCAGCATTTCATTACACCTGTTGTATTCATTTCACTGTAAGGTCTACCAACAGCTGTTGTATTCAGCATTTCACTGTAAGGTCTACTACACCTGTTGTATTCAGTATTTCACTGTGAGGTCTACTACACCTGTTGTATTCAGCATTTCACTGTGAGGTCTACTACACCTGTTGTATTCAGCATTTCACTGTGAGGTCTACTACACCTGTTGTATTCAGCATTTCACTGTGAGGTCTACTACACCTGTTGTATTCAGCATTTCACTGTGAGGTCTACTACACCTGTTGTATTCAGCATTTCACTGTGAGGTCTACTACACCTGTTGTATTCAGCATTTCACTGTGAGGTCTACTACACCTGTTGTATTCAGTATTTCACTGTAAGGTCTACTACACCTGTTGTATTCAGCATTTCACTGTAAGGTCTACTACACCTGTTGTATTCAGCATTTCACTGTGAGGTCTACTACACCTGTTGTATTCAGTATTTCACTGTGTCTACTACACCTGTTGTATTCAGCATTTCACTGTCTCTACACCTGTTGTATTCACAGGTCCTGTTGTATTCAGCATTTCACTGTGAGGTCTACTACACCTGTTGTATTCAGCATTTCACTGTGAGATCTACCAACAGCTGTTGTATTCAGCATTTCACTGTAAGGTCTACTACACCTGTTGTATTCAGTATTTCACTGTGAGGTCTACTACACCTGTTGTATTCAGCATTTCACTGTGAGGTCTATGACACCTGTTATATTCAGCATTTCACTGTGAGGTCTACCTACACCTGTTGTAATCAGCATTTCACTGTGAGGTCTACTACACCTGTTGTATTCAGCATTTCACTGTGAGGTCTACTACACCTGTTGTATTCAGTATTTCACTGTGAGGTCTACTACACCTGTTGTATTCAGCATTTCACTGTAAGGTCTACTACACCTGTTGTATTCAGCATTTCACTGTAAGGTCTACTACACCTGTTGTATTCAGTATTTCACTGTGAGGTCTACTACACCTGTTGTATTCAGCATTTCACTGTGAGGTCTACTACACCTGTTGTATTCAGCATTTCACTGTGTATTCAGCATCTAGGTCCTACACCTGTTGTATTCAGCATTTCACTGTAAGGTCTACTACACCTGTTGTATTCAGTATTTCACTGTGAGGTCTACTACACCTGTTGTATTCAGCATTTCACTGTATTCAGCATTTCAGGTCTACTACACCTGTTGTATTCAGCATTTCACTGTGAGGTCTTCTACACCTGTTGTATTCAGCATTTCACTGTGAGGTCTTCTACACCTGTTGTATTCAGCATTTCACTGTGAGGTCTTCTACACCTGTTGTATTCAGCATTTCACTGTGAGGTCTTCTACACCTGTTGTATTCAGCATTTCACTGTGAGGTCTTCTACACCTGTTGTATTCAGCATTTCACTGTGAGGTCTTCTACACCTGTTGTATTCAGCATTTCACTGTAAGGTCTACTGTTGTATTCAGCATTTCACATCTACACCTGTTGTATTCAGCATTTCACTGTAAGGTCTACTACACCTGTTGTATTCAGCATTTCACTGTGAGGTCTACTACACCTGTTGTATTCAGCATTTCACTGTAAGGTCTACTACACCTGTTGTATTCAGCATTTCACTGTGAGGTCTACTACACCTGTTGTATTCAGCATTTCACTGTGAGGTCTACCTACACCTGTTGTATTCAGCATTTCACTGTGAGGTCTCTATTTCCTACACCTGTTGTATTCAGCATTTCACTGTAAGGTCTACTACACCTGTTGTATTCAGCATTTCACTGTAAGGTCTACTACACCTGTTGTATTCAGCATTTCACTGTGAGGTCTACTACACCTGTTGTATTCAGCATTTCACTGTAAGGTCTACTACACCTGTTGTATTCAGCATTTCACTGTGAGGTCTACCTACACCTGTTGTATTCAGCATTTCACTGTAAGGTCTACTACACCTGTTGTATTCAGCATTTCACTGTGAGGTCTACTACACCTGTTGTATTCAGCATTTCACTGTAAGGTCTACTACACCTGTTGTATTCAGCATTTCACTGTGAGGTCTACTACACCTGTTGTAATCAGCATTTCACTGTAAGGTCTACTACACCTGTTGTATTCAGCATTTCACTGTGAGGTCTACTACACCTGTTGTAATCAGCATTTCACTGTAAGGTCTACTACACCTGTTGTATTCAGCATTTCACTGTGAGGTCTACCTACACCTGTTGTATTCAGCATTTCACTGTAAGGTCTACTACACCTGTTGTATTCAGCATTTCACTGTGAGGTCTACTACTACACCTGTTGTATTCAGCATTTCACTGTGAGGTCTACTACACCTGTTGTATTCAGCATTTCACTGTGAGGTCTACTACACCTGTTGTATTCAGCATTTCACTGTCTACAGTATTCAGCATTTCTAGGTCTAACACCTGTTGTATTCAGCATTTCACTGTGAGGTCTACTACACCTGTTGTATTCAGCATTTCACTGTGAGGTCTACTACACCTGTTGTATTCAGCATTTCACTGTAAGGTCTACTACACCTGTTGTATTCAGCATTTCACTGTGAGGTCTACCTACACCTGTTGTATTCAGCATTTCACTGTAAGGTCTACTACACCTGTTGTATTCAGCATTTCACTGTAAGGTCTACTACACCTGTTGTATTCAGCATTTCACTGTAAGGTCTACTACACCTGTTGTATTCAGCATTTCACTGTAAGGTCTACTACACCTGTTGTATTCAGCATTTCACTGTAAGGTCTACTACACCTGTTGTATTCAGCATTTCACTGTAAGGTCTACTACACCTGTTGTATTCAGCATTTCACTGTAAGGTCTACTACACCTGTTGTATTCAGCATTTCACTGTAAGGTCTACTACACCTGTT
>NC_068440.1:45863979-45886479 GCF_023373465.1 Oncorhynchus keta | reverse complement strand
TTAATTGTTCAACAGTCTTATGGCTTGTGGGGTAGAAGCTGTTGAGGAGCCTTTTGGTCCTAGACTTGGAGCTCCGGTACCGCTTGCTGTGCAGTTGCAGAGAGAACAGTCTATAACTTGGGTGGTAGGAGTCTGCCAATTTTTCGGGCCTTCCTCTGACATCGCCTGGTATAGAGGTCCTGGATGGCAGGCAGTTTGGCCCCAGTGTTGTACTGGGCCGTACGCACGACCCTCTGTAGTGCCATGCGGTCAGAGGCCGAGCAGTTGCCGTACCAGGCAGTGATGCAACCAATCAGGATGCTCTCGACGGTGCAGCTGTAGAGCCTTTGGGGACCCATCTGGGGATCTGGGGACCCATCTGGGGATCTGGGGACCCATCTGGGGATCTGGGGACCCATCTGGGGATCTGGGGACCCATGCCAACTCTTTTCAGTCTCCTGAGGGGGAAGAGGTGTTGTCCTGCCCTCTTCATGACTGTCTTGGTGTGTTTGGACCTATAGTTAGGATATAGGATAGTTTGTTGTTGACATGAACACCAAGGAAGTTTCTGGTTTTAGTTTGTTAGCAGCCACTTTTAATAAGGAAGTCAACATGTCATGATGATCAGTGATCACCAGGGACAAGCAGGCCACTCTCAGATCTTCATATCACTCGTGTGAAAATCACTGTAGAGAAACTAGGCTGGTGATGTTTTCTCTTCTGGCTCTATGGTGTTGTTGCTTAGCTACACACTAGTCTGTGTCCTAGCCTCCTCCTCTTTCTTCACCTCATCCTTCATCACTCTCTCTATCCCTCGTTCCCTACTCTATCCCTCTGTTCAACAGCTGGTGAGGGTAAAGACAGGAGGAGACAGGAGGTTAAGAAGACACCCAGATGGAGAGATGCTCCTCTTTCTGCACGGTCGGTTCGTGTTCCGCTGTGTTCTACAGAGCTCTAGACTCTCTCTCTCTTTATCTATCTTTATCTCTTTATTTCTCTCCATCTTTCTCCCTCCGTTTCTCTCTCTCTCTCTCTCTCCTTCTCCCTCTCTCTCTCTCTCCCTCTCTCTCTGTCCCTCTTTCTTTCTCTCTCTCATTATATCTCCCTCTCTCTCTCTTTATTTTCTCTCTCTCTTTCTCTCTCTCACTGTCTCTCTCTCTCTCACTATCTTTCTCTCTCTCTCTCTCTCTCTCTCTCTCTCTCTCTCTCTCTCTCTCTCTCTCTCTCTCTCTCTCTCTCTCTCTCTCTCTCACACTTGTTTCTATCGTGACATCCATAGGCAACCATGACCCGCGTATCACATTTAATATCTCCCCCCGCCTGTTGCATTAGTTATAGACGCCACTGAGACAATCAGTCACCATAGGACATCTATTCAAGGAAGTTGATTAACAAAACACTGCCACTGCCAACGCTAAAAAAGTGCATATATGCAAAGTGCAAAGTACATTTGCATCACATTAACATATAATGTATAACGTGACATGCGGTTCAAATACATCAGTCACAATAACTCTACGTTTCACATCTCGTGACCGTCAGTCCAAAGTTATTTCATTTATCCGAATGGGCTTTTAATTAATCCCAACCTTCACCGGGTCACTTCATCCAAAGAGACGTTTCTGCAAGACACGAGTCGTGGAATTCTAACCATCTCTTCAGAAACCCCAGAGAATAGTTTCCGTCTACCAGTTTAAATTCCAACCGTTGGTCACCTCACTTCCGCGTCATTTCAAACCCCACAAAATCTATACGATGATAAAAAAATAATAGTAATAATTATATAAATCTGTGTCAATGTGGAAAACTGATTAGATTTACAAAATGTCATCAACGTTAAAGGGCATCTCGTCTTTTTTTTCCCATCCAACTTTTAACCTAAATCCAATGGCACGGTGAACGGTTTTGGTTGTTTTCATGTTGAATTCGCCTTAGTTGGAAGACTTTATCAAATGTATGTCAAAGCTAGACGTTTCACTGATTTCTGTTTCTGTCTGTCTACAGGTTTGAATTCCCACCGTTTCTCACCTCGCCAACACCAGACAGAGTTGTTTATGTCTACCAGTTTGGGAGGAGAACGCATCTATCTCTGTCTGTCTGTCTGTCTGTCTGTCTGTCTGTCTGTCTGTCTGTCAACTCTGTCTGTCAACTCTGTCTGTCTGTCTGTCTGTCTGTCTGTCTGTCTGTCTGTCAACTCTGTCTGTCTGTCTGTCTGTCTGTCTGTCTGTCTGTCTGTCTGTCTGTCTGTCTGTCTGTCTGTCTGTCTGTCAACTCTGTCTGTCTGTCTGTCTGTCAACTCTGTCTGTCTGTCTGTCTGTCTGTCTGTCTGTCTGTCTGTCTGTCTGTCTGTCTGTCTGTCTGTCTGTCTGTCAACTCTGTCTGTCTGTCTGTCTGTTTTAATCGGTGAGATAGGACGGGGTAAGAGTTCGTTTTAATCAGTGAGATAGGATGGGGGTAAGAGTTAGTTTTAATCAGTGAGATAGGATGGGGGTAAGAGTTAGTTTTAATCAGTGAGATAGGATGGGGGTAAGAGTTAGTTTTAATCAGTGAGATAGGATGGGGGTAAGAGTTAGTTTTAATCAGTGAGATAGGATGGGGGTAAGAGTTAGTTTTAATCAGTGGGATAGGATGGGGTAAGAGTTAGTTTTAATCGGTGAGATAGGACGGGGTAAGAGTTAGTTTTAATCAGTGGGATAGGATGGGGGTAAGAGTTAGTTTTAATCAGTGGGATAGGATGGGGTAAGAGTTAGTTTTAATCAGTGGGATAGGATGGGGTAAGAGTTAGTTTTAATCAGTGGGATAGGATGGGGTAAGAGTTAGTTTTAATCAGTGGGATAGGATGGGGGTAAGAGTTAGTTTTAATCAGTGGGATAGGACGGGGTAAGAGTTAGTTTTAATCAGTGGGATAGGATGGGGTAAGAGTTAGTTTTAATCAGTGGGATAGGATGGGGTAAGAGTTGGTTTTAATCAGTGGGATAGGATGGGGGTAAGAGTTAGTTTTAATCAGTGGGATAGGATGGGGGTAAGAGTTAGTTTTAATCGGTGGGATAGGACGGGGTAAGAGTTAGTTTTAATCAGTGAGATAGGATGGGGTAAGAGTTAGTTTTAATCAGTGGGATAGGACGGGGTAAGAGTTAGTTTTAATCAGTGGGATAGGACGGGGTAAGAGTTAGTTTTAATCAGTGGGATAGGATGGGGTAAGAGTTAGTTTTAATCAGTGGGATAGGATGGGGTAAGAGTTAGTTTTAATCAGTGGGATAGGATGGGGGTAAGAGTTAGTTTTAATCAGTGGGATAGGATGGGGTAAGAGTTAGTTTTAATCAGTGGGATAGGATGGGGTAAGAGTTAGTTTTAATCAGTGGGATAGGATGGGGGTAAGAGTTAGTTTTAATCAGTGGGATAGGATGGGGGTAAGAGTTAGTTTTAATCGGTGGGATAGGACGGGGTAAGAGTTAGTTTTAATCAGTGAGATAGGATGGGGGTAAGAGTTAGTTTTAATCAGTGGGATAGGACGGGGTAAGAGTTAGTTTTAATCAGTGGGATAGGATGGGGTAAGAGTTAGTTTTAATCAGTGGGATAGGATGGGGTAAGAGTTAGTTTTAATCAGTGGGATAGGACGGGGTAAGAGTTAGTTTTAATCAGTGGGATAGGACGGGGGTAAGAGTTAGTTTTAATCAGTGGGATAGGACGGGGGTAAGAGTTAGTTTTAATCAGTGGGATAGGATGGGGGTAAGAGTTAGTTTTAATCAGTGGGATAGGATGGGGGTAAGAGTTAGTTTTAATCAGTGGGATAGGACGGGGTAAGAGTTAGTTTTAATCAGTGGGATAGGATGGGGTAAGAGTTAGTTTTAATCAGTGGGATAGGATGGGGTAAGAGTTAGTTTTAATCAGTGGGATAGGACGGGGGTAAGAGTTAGTTTTAATCAGTGAAATAGGACGGGGGTAAGAGTTAGTTTTAATCAGTGGGATAGGACGGGGGTAAGAGTTAGTTTTAATCAGTGGGATAGGACGGGGGTAAGAGTTAGTTTTAATCAGTGGGATAGGACGGGGGTAAGAGTTAGTTTTAATCAGTGAGATAGGACGGGGGTAAGAGTTAGTTTTAATCAGTGGGATAGGACGGGGGTAAGAGTTAGTTTTAATCAGTGGGATAGGATGGGGGTAAGAGTTAGTTTTAATCAGTGGGATAGGACGGGGGTAAGAGTTAGTTTTAATCAGTGGGCTGTAGCCCAATACACCTGCAGCAAACACTACAGTACACTGTATCATGCAACACACACTCACACATGCACACACCAACTCCAGCACGCATGCTAGAAACTAGCTCAGGCTAATCAAACTTTTTAGTACATGATGAATACCAATGACCAAGAAGCATATATATATATATATTTAACAGATGAAGAGACACAGAGACATAATTCACAGTGCAACCAGCATGCATTGCTGCCGCAGGCTATACACACACAAAAGAAAGCTCTCCGACCCAATGCGCTGGCACTCTGGAAAGAAGAAACAAACCGCTGATTCAAAAGATAGTTCCGCAGTCCTTTCGTAGAAGAGGCCAGAATCACAATGACTATAAAACTGCTACAGAATGTTTAGAATAGTTTAGTTGATGAACACAGCGGCATTAAAACAACAACTACATTACAACTTAGAAAGTGTGAGAAAACCTGTTCCGTATGACATTCTAACTGTTTGCAGTTACAAGCAGTGACAACAACAACAATGTCCTTCTGAAGCACCAGATTAGCTACAGTTGAAGTCGGAAGTTTACATTCACCTTAGCCAAGTAGATTTAAACTCAGTTGTTCACAATTCATGACGTGTTCTTGGTAAAAAATTGCCTGTCTTAGGTCAGTTAGGATCACCACTTTATTTTAAGAATGTGAAACGTCAGAATAATAGTAGAGATAATTATTTATTTCAGCTTTTATTTTGTTCATCACCTTCCCAGTGGATCAGATTTAGTATTTGGTAGCATTGCCTTTAAATTGTTTAATTTGGGCCAAACGTTTTGGGTATCCTTCCACAAGCTTCCCACAATAAGTTGGGTGAATTTTGGCCCATTCCTCCTGACAGAGCTGGTGTAACTGAATCAAGTTTGTAGGCCTCCTTGATCACACACGCTTTTACGGTTCTCTCCACAAATTTTCTATAGGATTGAAGTTTGTGATGGCCACTCCAATACCTTTGTTGTCCTTAAGCCATTTTGTCACAACTTTGGAAGTATGCTTGGGATCAATGTCCATTTGGAAGACCCTTTTGCGATCAAGCTTTAACTTCCTGACTGATGTCTTGAGATGATGCTTCAAAATATTGATGTAATGTTCCTCCTCATGATGTCATCTATTTTGTGAAGTTCACCAGTCCCTCCCGCAGCAAAGCACCCCCACAACATGATGCTGCCACCCCCACAACATGATGCTGCCACCCCCACAACATGATGCTGCCACCGCCGTGCTTCACTGTTGGGATGGTGTCTTCAGCTTGTAAACCTCCCCTTTTTCCTCCAAAAATAACAATGGTCATTATGGCCAAACAGTTCTATTTTTGTTTCATCAAACCAGAGGACATTTCTCCAAAAAGTAAGTATCTTTGTCCCCGTGTGCAGTTGAAAACCATAGTCTGGCTTCTTTATGGCGGTTTTGGAGCAGTGGCTTCTTCCTTGCTGAGTGGCCTTTCAGGTTATGTCGATATAGGACTCGTTTTACTGTGGATTTAGATACTTTTGTACCTGTTTCCTTCAGCATCTTCACAAGGTCCTTTGCTGTTGTTCTGGAATTGATTTGCTCTTTTCACACGAAAGTACGTTCATCTCTAGGAGACAGAACGCCTCTCCTTCCTGAGCGGTATGACAGCTTCATGGTCGCATGGTGTTTATACTTGCGTACTATTGTTTGTACAGAGAAACGTTGTACATTCAGGTGTTTGGAAATTGCTCCCAAGGAAGAACCAGACCTGTGAGGTCTACCATTTTTTTCTGAGGTCTTGGCTGATTTCTTTTGATTTTCCCATGATGTCAAGCAAAGAGGCACTGAGTTTGAAGGTAGGCCTTGAAATACATCCACAGGTTCACCTCCAATTGACTCAAATTATGTTAATTAGCCTATCAGGAGCTTCTAAAGCCATGGCATTATTTTCTGGAATTTTCCAAGCTGTTTAAAGGCATATTCAACTTAGTGTATGTAATCTTCTGACCCACTTGAATTGTGATACAGTGAATTATAAGTGAAATAATCTGTAAACAATTGTTGGAAAATGACTTGTAGAAGTAGATGTCCTAACCGACATTTCCAAAACTATAGTTTGTTAACAAGACATTTTTGGAGTGGTTGAAAAACAAGTTTTAATGAATCCAACCTAAGTGGATGTAAACTTCTGACCTCAACTGTAAATACACCTTCTCTCCCCTGCTAAATACTTACAGGATGTAAGGCTACAGGAAGTAGGCTAGGAGGAAGTACAAGTACACTGAATGGCCAAAGGAAGTATATGTTGTGTCCATACTGTGTAGGTGGGAATTCATGAGCAATGAAGAGCAGCCATGGCTGTGGAGATGGGCTGGCTGCACTGGGGAAGGAAGGAGGGAGGGAGGTGGGAAGGAAGGGAGGGAGGGAGGGAGGGAGGGAAGGGAGGGAGGGAGGGAGGGAGGGAGGGAGGGAGGGAGGGAGGGAGGGAGGGAGGGCAGTGGGAGAGAGAGATTGTCACACGCCACATCTTTGAAGATGGCCTGCCTACCCAGTAATTAGGGCACAGAAGACACGGCACACACACACACACATCCACCAGCATGAAATTCACTGTGACACCCGTGCCCCGTCACGACCACCGCAGAGAGAAGAGAGAATTAGAGAATAAAGGAGAGGAGAGAAAGGGGAAGGAGGGAGGGAGGGAGGGACAGAGAGATGGAGGATCAGGGAGGGAGGGAGGGAGGGAGGGAGGGAGGGAGGGAGGGAGGGAGGGAGGGAGGGAGGGAGGGAGGGAGGGGGGGGGGAGGGAGGGAGGGAGGGAGGGAGGGAGGGAGGGAGGGAGGGACAGAGATGGAGGATCAGGGGGGGGAGGGATGGGGAAGGGGGAAGTAAGGAGGGATGGAGGATCAGGTAGGGAGGGAGGGAGGGAGGGAGGGAGGGAGGGAGGGAGGGAGGGAGGGAGGGAGGGAGGGAGGGAGGGAGGGAGGGAGGGAGGGAGGGAGGGAGGGAGGGAGGGAGAGATGGAGGATCAGGGAGGGAGGGATGGGGATGGAGGGAAGTAAAGAGGGATGGAGGATCAGGTAGGGAGAAGGATGATCTCTGAGTGCAGCTTATGAGGGGCATCCATCAGGAGGTGACACTCGTAGAAATAAACCCCTTTCCCATATTCAATTACACACAGAGGTACACACACACACGCACACGCACACACACACACACACACACACACACACACACACACACACACACACACACACACACACACACGCACATACAGTTTCATAAGATAATAAGAGTCTAGAATAAGATTAGAGTCTAGAATAAGATTAGAGTCTATAATGAGATAAGAGTCTATAATAAGATAAGAGTCAAGAAAAAGATAAGAGTCTATAATAAGATAAGAGTCTATAATAAGATAAGAGTGAATAATAAGATAAGAGTCTAGAATAAGATAAGAATGTAGTAACGTTCCTGAGGTCCTCCCGATCTGTGCAAGCCTAACCTTGACCGTGTGGCATTAACCCTTAACAGTGAAACCAGGGTTTTTTCATCTCACAGTTTACAATAACATCTCTCCCCATAGGAATACATTGACTGCTCCCCTATCTTCAACCTGAAGCCTATGTGGGTTCTGAATGCCATATCAAACTGTCTTCGATGACAATCCATCAGGCCACTATGATTCTAAGCTTCCTGGACAAACCGGAAGTGGTTAAAATCACCTTAAAAATATGTTGATACACCCAACCTGCAGTTTGTGATAAATAGTGCATTGAACCCTCTGTAAATCAGTCAATTCTTAATATAAAAACTTAGAACTCAGGATTCTGTAAAAGCCTCCCCCAAGGAGGAGATATGTTTTCTTTCAGCTTCGTGTGCCAACCGGAAGTGCCTTAAATGGGAGTCATAGTGGCTGTTTTGAAGGGGTAAAAATGTCACATCTTTACAAAACATCAAGTGTGTGATTAGGCACCACTCAAGAGCAGTAAATCAGTCATTTCTCCCAACAAATGTCCAAGAAAAAAACTCTCACACACACAGCTAGGATGGAGTGACACAGTGTGTAGCTTACTGCACTGGGCCTGCAATGGACACCGGAGCCTGCAATGGACACCGGAGTTCGCACCACCAAAGAACTGTCAGAGCTCTGAAACTTTAGAAACCTGTTCTGGAGCGTAACTGGATAGTGCATGGTGAGTTATGTGGCTCTACAAGGTTCTCAGGCCGAAAAACAGCCTTGTACATTCGCAAGGACTTCAATTCATTTTGACCATCACGAAAATGATGACATTTAGAAAAGTCCCAGAGTCACAAGACTAGGTGCATTGGAACCGCCTTGGCCCATAGAGACGGACGCTAAAGTTTCTGTACGATAGCTCATTCATGGACCCCGTAGCAACGCCTGGAAAAAGTGAATTTTCAGCACAAATTAATGTCGCTTCACGGGCACCGAATGACCTATCGAGCCAAATCTCGGGATTCGGGGTCGCCTCAGCTAAGCCTACACATAATGTTGGAACTGGACCCGCATATAGAACGTAACCACGTGTCTCACGTTTTATTGTGGCTTAAACAGAAGGCGCTGTGAATTTTGGACCTGTTCTAAAATATGTGATAGTTGGCTTCTAAACGTATCGAACAAAGTAGGTTTGGTGTCAGTGTGAATTAGTTTGGTGTCAAAATTATATCTTAATTACATTTACATTTACATTTAAGTCATTTAGCAGACGCTCTTATCCAGAGCGACTTACAAATTGGTGCATTCACCTTATGACATCCAGTGGAACAGCCACTTGCATCTAAATCTTTTAGGGGGGGGGGGTGAGAAGGATTACTTATCCTATCCTAGGTATTCCTTAAAGAGGTGGGGTTTCAGGTGTCTCCGGAAGGTGGTGATTGACTCCGCTGTCCTGGCGTCGTGAGGGAGTTTGTTCCACCATTGGGGGGCCAGAGCAGCGAACAGTTTTGACTGGGCTGAGCGGGAACTGTACTTCCTCAGTGGTAGGGAGGCGAGCAGGCCAGAGGTGGATGAACGCAGTGCCCTTGTTTGGGTGTAGGGCCTGATCAGAGCCTGGAGGTACTGAGGTGCCGTTCCCCTCACAGCTCCGTAGGCAAGCACCATGGTCTTGTAGCGGATGCGAGCTTCAACTGGAAGCCAGTGGAGAGAGCGGAGGAGTGGGGAGAGAACTTGGGAAGGTTGAACACCAGACGGGCTGCGGCGTTCTGGATGAGCTATAGGGGTTTAATGGCACAGGCAGGGAGCCCAGCCAACAGCGAGTTGCAGTAATCCAGACGGGAGATGACAAGTGCCTGGATTAGGACCTGCGCCGCTTCCTGTGTGAGGCAGGGTCGTACTCTGCGGATGTTGTAGAGCATGAACCTACAGGAACGGGCCACCGCCTTGATGTTAGTTGAGAACGACAGGGTGTTGTCCAGGATCACGCCAAGGTTCTTAGCGCTCTGGGAGGAGGACACAATGGAGTTGTCAACCGTGATGGCGAGATCATGGAACGGGCAGCCCCGGGAGGAAGAGCAGCTCCGTCTTGCCGAGGTTCAGCTTGAGGTGGTGATCCGTCATCCACACTGATATGTCTGCCAGACATGCAGAGATGCGATTCGCCACCTGGTCATCAGAAGGGGGAAAGGAGAAGATTAATTGTGTGTCGTCTGCATAGCAATGATAGGAGAGACCATGTGAGGTTATGACAGAGCCAAGTGACTTGGTGTATAGCGAGAATAGGAGAGGGCCTAGAACAGAGCCCTGTGGGACACCAGTGGTGAGAGCGCGTGGTGAGGAGACAGATTCTCGCCACGCCACCTGGTAGGAGCGACCTGTCAGGTAGGATGCAATCCAAGCGTGGGCCGCCCCGGAGATGCCCAACTCGGAGAGGGTGGAGAGGAGGATCTGATGGTTCACAGTATCGAAGGCAGCCGATAGGTCTAGAAGGATGAGAGCAGAGGAGAGAGAGTTAGCTTTAGCAGTGCGGAGCGCCTCCGTGATGCAGAGAAGAGCAGTCTCAGTTGAATGACTAGTCTTGAAACCTGACTGATTTGGATCAAGAAGGTCATTCTGAGAGAGATAGCGGTAGAGCTGGCCAAGGTTCAAGAGTTTTGGAGAGAAAAGAAAGAAGGGATACTGGTCTGTAGTTGTTGACATCGGAGGGATCGAGTGTAGGTTTTTTCAGAAGGGGTGCAACTCTCGCTCTCTTGAAGACGGAAGGGACGTAGCCAGCGGTCAGGGATGAGTTGATGAGCGAGGTGAGGTAAGGGAGAAGGTCTCCGGAAATGGTCTGGAGAAGAGAGGAGGGGATAGGGTCAAGCGGGCAGGTTGTTGGGCGGCCGGCTGTCACAAGACGCGAGATTTCATCTGGAGAGAGAGGGGAGAAAGAGGTCAGAACACAGGGTAGGGCAGTGTGAGCAGAACCAGCGGTTTCGTTTGACGTAGCAAACGAGGATCGGATGTCGTCGACCTTCTTTTCAAAATGGTTGACGAAGTCATCTGCAGAGAGGGAGGAGGGGGGGGGGAGGAGGATTAAGGAGGGAGGAGAAGGTGGCAAAGAGCTTCCTAGGGTTAGAGGCAGATGCTTGGAATTTAGAGTGGTAGAAAGTGGCTTTAGCAGCAGAGACAGAGGAGGAAAATGTAGAGAGGAGGGAGTGAAAGGATGCCAGGTCCGCAGGGAGGCGAGTTTTCCTCCATTTCCGCTCGGCTGCCCGGAGCCCTGTTCTGTGAGCTCGCAATGAGTCGTCGAGCCACGGAGCGGGAGGGGAGGACCGAGCCGGCCTGGAGGATAGGGGACATAGAGAGTCAAAGGATGCAGAAAGGGAGGACAGGGGGAGGGTTGAGGAGGCAGAATCAGGAGATAGGTTGGAGAAGGTTTGAGCAGAGGGAAGAGATGATAGGATGGAAGAGGAGAGAGTAGCGGGGGAGAGAGAGCGAAGGTTGGGACGGCGCGATACCATCCGAGTAGGGGCAGTGTGGGAAGTGTTGGATGAGAGCGAGAGGGAAAAGGATACAAGGTAGTGGTCGGAGACTTGGAGGAGTTGCAATGGGGTTAGTGGAAGAACAGCATCTAGTAAAGATGAGGTCGAGCGTATTGCCTGCCTTGTGAGTAGGGGGAAGGTGAGAGGGTGAGGTCAAAAGAGGAGAGGAGTGGAAAGAAGGAGGCAGAGAGGAATGAGTCAAAGGTAGACGTGGGGAGGTTAAAGTCGCCCAGAACTGTGAGAGGTGAGCCGTCCTCAGGAAAGGAGCTTATCAAGGCATCAAGCTCATTGATGAACTCTCCGAGGAACCTGGAGGGCGATAAATGATAAGGATGTTAAGCTTGAAAGGGCTGGTAACTGTGACAGCATGGAATTCAAAGGAGGCGATAGACAGATGGGTAAGGGGAGAAAGAGAGAATGACCACTTGGGAGAGATGAGGATCCCGGTGCCACCACCCCGCTGACCAGAAGCTCTCGGGGTGTGCGAGAACACGTGGGCGGACGAGGAGAGAGCAGTAGGAGTAGCAGTGTTATCTGTGGTGATCCATGTTTCCGTAAGTGCCAAGAAGTCGAGGGACTGGAGGGAGGCATAGGCTGAGATGAACTCTGCCTTGTTGGCCGCAGATCGGCAGTTCCAGAGGCTACCGGAGACCTGGAACTCCACGTGTGTCGTGCGCGCTGGGACCACCAGATTAGGGTGGCCGCGGCCACGCGGTGTGGAGCGTTTGTATGGTCTGTGCAGAGAGGAGAGAACAGGGATAGACAGACACATAGTTGACAGGCTACAGAAGAGGCTACGCTAATGCAAGGAGATTGGAATGACAAGTGGACTACACGTCTCGAATGTTCAGAAAGTTAAGCTTACGTAGCAAGAATCTTATTGACTAAAATGATTAAAATGATACAGTACTGCTGAAGTAGGCTAGCTGGCAGTGGCTGCGTTGTTGACACTACACTAATCAAGTCGTTCCGTTGAGTGTAATAGTTTCTACAGTGCAGCTATTCGGGGGCTAGCTGGCTAGCTTGCAGTGTTGATTACGTTACGTTGCGTTAAAAGAACGACAATAGCTGGCTAGCTAACCTAGAAAATCGCTCTAGACTACACAATTATCTTAAACAGTTAATTGACAGATGGACGTTGACTTGATGGCTAACTTTTGTCCATTTGCAATAAGTTTAAACAGTGATGAACCATCACCAAATTGACATGCTGAAATCAACACCAACGAGCGATGGAGAGGAACCACTATCACTGCCGGCCATCCCGAGTTCAACAGGCCAATCAATTGGGCATTTCTGCAGTATATTAGAGCGTGTCAAATTCGTGATGGTCGATGGCCTTTGAAACATATTGCAAATGGAAAGCCGTGGACCTGGTGATTGGAACGGGTTAGCAGGAGCACATTTTTAAAAATGTTTTTTACTGCCTTTAGAGTGGTGCAAGGGGTCTACGGCTGGGAAGGGAGCACCCCCCACCCGTGCCCAGCCAATTATAGGGGTCTACGGCTGGGAATGGAGCACCCCCCACACGTGCCCAGCCAATATAGGGGTCTACTGCTGGGAAGGGAGCACCCCCCCACCCGTGCCCAGCCAATATAGGGGTCTACGGCTGGGAAGGGAGCTCCCCCCACCCGTGCCCAGCCAATATAGGGGTCTACGGCTGGGAAGGGAGCTCCCCCCACCCGTGCCCAGCCAATACAGGGGTCTACGGTTGGGAAGGGAGCTCCCCCCACCCGTGCCCAGCCAATATAGGTGTCTACGGCTAGGAAGGGAGCTCTCCCCACCCGTGCCCAGCCAATATAGGGGTCTACGGCTGGGAAGGAACACCCCCCACCCATGCCCAGCCAATATAGGGGTCTACTGCTGGGAAGGGAGCTCCCCCCACCCGTGCCCAGCCAATATAGGGGTCTACGGCTGGGAAGGGAGCTCCCCCCACCCGTGCCCAGCCAATATAGGGATCTACTGATGGGAAGGTAGCACCCCCCACCCGTGCCCAGCAAATATAGGGGTCTACTGCTGGGAAGGGAGCACCCCCCACCCGTGCCCAGCAAATATAGGGGTCTACTGCTGGGAAGGGAGCACCCCCCCACCTGTGCCCAGCCAATATAGGGCACCCCTGGTAATTTTGGACATTTTTCAAAAAGTATTTAAAAAAAGTCCCACTTCTCCCTCATCAAACATGACAAATAGACCTTCTAGGTTGATTCAGGGCTTAGCATAGTGATATATATCATTTGGTCAGTATAAATGCCATTTGGACATGGTTCACTGACTTTTGGGTTCAGAAACCGACTTTCTATGACCATATATGGCAAATGGACATAATACCCAGATTTAGCACTTTCAATACTTATATATATGGCATTTGGACATTTCTTATGCCATTTAGCCATGGTTCACTGATTCTTGACTTTCTACGGTCATATATTGCACATGGACATAACATAGGCCTCATGGACAAATTCAATAAAATAAGACAAAGATTCAGTTCATTCAGTTGTCATATATGTATAAATGACAAGAAATTACAAAGAATTTAAAAAAAAACAGTCCAGAAAGCACTTTCATAGAGGGTCGTACATTTTTGATTTTCTTTTCAAATTTTCAAAATTTGACCTTTGGGTCTTTTTTTTTTAACCTTTATTTAACCAGGCAAGTCCGTTAAGAACATATTCTTATTTTCAATGACAGCCTGACAGTGGGTTAACTGCTCGGGGGTTTGAACTCGCAACCTTCCGGTTACTAGTCCAACGCTCTAACCACTAGGCTACGCTGCCGCCCTTGACATTATGTCCATTAGCAATATGGAAATCTACGGTGGAGCAGTATGACACTTGGCATCTGCCATATGCCAGTTGCCATAAGCTTTGAATGAATTGCCATCCATTTGAGTGGTATTTGCTATCGTGTATATGTTTCGCCCCAATGGCAATAATATGCATTTCATTTTTGTCCATTTCATGGGGGTTTTCCCTTAATTCTGTCATCACGTAGTGCTTTGAGAGACTAGTCAAGGATCATATCACGTCCACCTTACCGTCCACCCTACACCCACTTCAGTTTGGATACTGCCCTAACTGGTCTCGCAGATGACCCAATCACCATCACACTGCACACTGCCCTATCCCATCTGGACAAAAATAATACCTATGTAAGAATGCTGTTCATTCACTACAGCTCAGCATTCAACAACATAGTACCCTCCAAGCTCATCATCACACTGCACACTGCCCTATCCCATCTGGACAAAAATAATACCTATGTAAGAATGCTGTTCATTCACTACAGCTCAGCATTCAACAACATAGTACCCTCCAAGCTCATCATCAAGCTGGAGGCCCTGGGTCTCAAACCCACCCTGTGCAACTGGGTCCTGGACTTCCTGACTGGCTGCCCCCAGGTGGTGAAGGTAGGAAAAAACATCTCCACTTCGCTGACCCTCAACACTGGGGCCCCACAAGGGTGCCTGCTCAGCCCCCTCCTGTTCTCCCAGTTCACCCATTACTGCGTGGCCATGCACGGCTCCAACTCAATCATCAAGTTTGCAGACGAAACAACAGTATTGCACCAACACCGATGAGACGGCATACAGGGAGGTGGTGAGGGTACTCAGAGTGTGGTGTCAGGTAAACAACCTTTCACTCAATGTCAAAAAAACTAAGGAGATGATCGTGGACTTCAGGAAACAGCAGAGAGAGCACCGAAGGGACAGAATTGGAGAAGGTGGAAAGTTTTAAGTTCCTTGGCGAACACATCACAGACAACCAGAAATGGTCCACCCACACAGACAGTGTGGTGAAGAAGGCACAACAGTGCCTCTTCAACCTCATGAGGCTGAAGAAATTTGGCTTGTCACCCAAAACCCCGACAGGATGCACAGAGCATCCTGTCGGACTGTATCACCGCCTGGTACGGCAACTGTTCCGCCCACAACCGCAAGGCTCTCCAGAAGGTGGTGAGGTCTACACAACGCATCACCGGCTGAAAACTACCTGCCCTCCAGGACACCTACACCACCCGATGTCACAGGAAGGCCGAAAAGATCATCAAGGACAACAACCACCCGAACCACTGCCTGTTCACCCCGCTATCATCCAGAAGGCAAAGTCAGTACAGGTGCAGTGGCTCGGGTGGTTGTTGTCCTTGATGATCTTTTTGGCCTTCCTGTGACATCGGGTGGTGTAGGGACCGAGAGACTGAAAAACAGCAGACTTCTAATAAGCAATCACGAACTCAGAGAGGCTGCTGCCTACATTGAGACCCAATCACGAACTCAGAGAGGCTGCTGCCTACATTGAGACCCAATCACGAACTCAGAGAGGCTGCTGCCTACATTGAGACCCAATCACGAACACAGAGAGGCTGCTGCCTACATTGAGACCCAATCACAAACTCAGAGAGGCTGCTGCCTACATTGAGACCCAATCACGAACTCAGAGAGGCTGCTGCCTACATTGAGACCCAATCACGAACTCAGAGAGGCTGCTGCCTACATTGAGACCCAATCACGAACTCAGAGAGGCTGCTGCCTACATTGAGACCCAATCACGAACACAGAGAGGCTGCTGCCTACATTGAGACCCAATCACGAACTCAGAGAGGCTGCTGCCTACATTGAGACCCAATCACGAACTCAGAGAGGCTGCTGCCTACATTGAGACCCAATCACGAACTCAGAGAGGCTGCTGCCTACATTGAGACCCAATCACAAACTCAGAGAGGCTGCTGCCTACATTGAGACCCAATCACGAACTCAGAGAGGCTGCTGCCTACATTGAGACCCAATCACGAACACAGAGAGGCTGCTGCCTACATTGAGACCCAATCACGAACTCAGAGAGGCTGCTGCCTACATTGAGACCCAATCACGAACACAGAGAGGCTGCTGCCTACATTGAGACCCAATCACGAACTCAGAGAGGCTGCTGCCTACATTGAGACCCAATCACGAACTCAGAGAGGCTGCTGCCTACATTGAGACCCAATCACGAACTCAGAGAGGCTGCTGCCTACATTGAGACCCAATCACGAACACAGAGAGGCTGCTGCCTACATTGAGACCCAATCACGAACACAGAGAGGCTGCTGCCTACATTGAGACCCAATCACGAACACAGAGAGGCTGCTGCCTACATTGAGACCCAATCACGAACTCAGAGAGGCTGCTGCCTACATTGAGACCCAATCACGAACTCAGAGAGGCTGCTGCCTACATTGAGACCCAATCACTAACTCAGAGAGGCTGCTGCCTACATTGAGACCCAATCACGAACTCAGAGAGGCTGCTGCCTACATTGAGACCCAATCACGAACTCAGAGAGGCTGCTGCCTACATTGAGACCCAATCACGAACTCAGAGAGGCTGCTGCCTACATTGAGACCCAATCACTGGACACTTTAATAAATGGATCACTAGTCACTTTAAACAATTCCACTTTAAATAATGTTTACATATCTTACATTACTCATCTCATATGTATATACTGTATTTTATACCATCTACTGCATCTTGCCTATGCTGCTCGGCCATCGCTCATCCATATATTTATATGTATATACTGTACTCTATACCATCTACTGCATCTTAGTCTATGCATTACTCATATCATATGTATATACTGTACTCTATACCATCTACTACATCTTGCCGATGCTGCTCGGCCATCACTCATCCATATACTTATATGTACACATTCTCATTCACCCCTTTATATTTGTGTGTATTAGGTCGTTGTTGTGGAATTGTTAGATTGCTTGTTAGATATTACTGCACTGTAGGAACTAGAAGCACAAGCATTTCACTACACTCACATTAACATATGCTAATTACAGGTATGTGATCAATACAATTTGATTTGATTTGATGAAATTTGACACAAACACACACAAGGTCACACACAGACAGACACACACACACAGTCACACACACAGTCACACAGTCACAGAACAAAGTCACACACAGTCACACACAGTCACACACAGTCACACACGCACACACACAAAGTCACACACAGACACACACACACACATGCACACTCACAAACACACGTACACACACACACACCACTGGCCACAGTCAACACAGAACATAAATTCTCCATTTCAACTGATGAAAAGGCTTAACCACTTGGCCCATAGTACCACCAAACCACAGCCCTAAACACACAAACAGAGTCTGGAAACACAGACAGAGTCTGGAAACACAGATAGAGTCTGGAAACACAGTCTGGAAACACAGATAGAGTCTGGAAACACAGACAGAGTCTGGAAACACAGAGTCTGGAAACACAGACAGAGTCTGGAAACACAGAGCCTGGAAACACAGAGTCTGGAAACACAGACAGAGTCTGGAAACACAGAGCCTGGAAACACAGACAGAGTCTGGAAACACAGAGCCTGGAAACACAGACAGAGTCTGGAAACACAGAGCCTGGAAACACAGACAGAGTCTGGAAACACAGAGCCTGGAAACACAGACAGAGTCTGGAAACTCAGATAGAGTCTGGAAACACAGAGTCTGGAAACACAGATAGTCTGGAAACACAGATAGAGTCTGGAAACACAGAGTCTGGAAACACAGAGTCTGGAAACACAGATAGAGTCTGGAAACACAGAGTCTGGAAACACAGATAGAGTCTGGAAACACAGAGTCTGGAAACACAGAGTCTGGAAACACAGATAGAGTCTGGAAACACAGATAGAGTCTGGAAACACAGAGTCTGGAAACACAGAGTCTGGAAACACAGATAGAGTCTGGAAACACAGAGTCTGTAAACACAGAGTCTGGAAACACAGAGTCTGGAAACACAGAGTCTGGAAACACAGAGTCTGGAAACACAGAGTCTGGAAACACAGAGTCTGGAAACACAGAGTCTGGAAACACAGATAGAGTCTGGAAACACAGAGTCTGGAAACACAGAGTCTGGAAACACAGAGTCTGTAAACACAGAATCTGGAAACACAGAGTCTGTAAACACAGATAGAGTCTGGAAACACAGAGTCTGGAAACACAGAGTCTGGAAACACAGATAGAGTCTGGAAACACAGAGTCTGGAAACACAGATAGAGTCTGGAAACACAGAGTCTGGAAACACAGAGTCTGGAAACACAGAGTCTGGAAACACAGAGTCTGGAAACACAGAGTCTGGAAACACAGATAGAGTCTGGAAACACAGACAGAGTCTGGAAATACAGAGTCTGGAAACACAGATAGAGTCTGGAAACACAGTCTGGAAACACAGATAGAGTCTGGAAACACAGATAGAGTCTGGAAACACAGATAGAGTCTGGAAACACAGAGAGAGTCTGGAAATACAGAGTCTGGAAACACAGATAGAGTCTGGAAACACAGATAGAGTCTGGAAACACAGACAGAGTCTGGAAACACAGACAGAGTCTGGAAACACAGATAGAGTCTGGAAACACAGACAGAGTCTGGAAACACAGATAGAGTCTGGAAACACAGACAGAGTCTGGAAACACAGAGTCTGGAAACACAGATAGAGTCTGGAAACACAGAGTCTGGAAACACAGAGTCTGGAAACAGAGTCTGGAAACACAGAGTCTGTAAACACAGATAGAGTCTGGAAACACAGAGTCTGGAAACACAGAGTCTGTAAACACAGAGTCTGGAAACACAGATAGAGTCTGGAAACACAGATAGAGTCTGTAAACACAGAGTCTGGAAACACAGAGTCTGGAAACACATATATCAGTGCTCCTTCTGTAGCTCAGTTGGTAGAGCATGGCGCTTGTAACGCCAGGGTAGTGGGTTCGATTCCCGGGACCACCCATACGTAGAATGTATGCACACATGACTGTAAGTCGCTTTGGATAAAAGCGTCTGCTAAATGGCATATTATATTATTATATATAGTCTGCCTTTCCATTGAAATCCATAGTAGTGTTATCAGGAGAGATTTCAGTCAGAAATCACATTACACAGAGCTAATTTGTTCAGTTTTGTTTTTCAAATTAATGATAAATGTGAAAGAATATGTTCCTGCTCAAATCACTGTTTAACTACATTAGATATTTAATGAGGTAACGCTGTGATGAGGTAAAGTTCACAAACACATATATTTACAAAGACACACACACACACACACACACACACACACACACACACACACACACACACACACACACACACACACACACACACACACACACACACACACACACACACACACACACACACGGAACACCAACGGACAAGAGACCTGTGTAGCCTAGCAACAGCACACAGCCTGGCTTCATGGCCAAGAAAGAGGGCTGATCACTGGGGGATAGTTTAGTCAAGTCTACATGTAAATTGAGGAGAGAGGGGGCTGGTCGCTGAGGGAATGTTTGGCCAAGCCTACATTTAAATTGAGGAGAGAGAGGGCTGATCTCTGGAAGTAAGTTTGGCCAAGCCTACATGTAAATTGAGGAGAGAGAGGGCTGATCTCTGGAAGTAAGTTTGGCCAAGCCTACATGTAAATTGAGGAGAGAGAGGGCTGATCGCATGGGGAAAGCTTGTTCATAAAATCTACCCCCTGCCAGGGTGATACACACAATTCGTCACGTGAAACATCAGAAACTCACACAACCACAGAGACACACAAATACACATGCACGCACACACACACACACTAATTTAACATTCATAGAGCCCCTTCCAAAACTCCCTCTTCCAAACTCTCTCCATAAATTTGCAACAGCCCATCGATCATGCTGCTAAACAGAACTATTTGGCTGGCTTTTGTCTCAGCACCTGCTCTAGTCTGGCAGGGTCCAGTGGGGACGAGGAAGGGGAGTGGATACATTTTCAATTGTCTATTTATTTCACTGTTTTTAGGCACCGTGATGCTGTACGGTGGCAACCAGACAGCTCCAGCGAGCTAAGACACGCCAGACCAGCCAGCCCTCCGAACTCAATAAAAACACATTCACTTAATTGCCCACTAATAAAGGGAAAATCAAATCCGACTGATTTGATTGCAGAGATGGAGGTATAAATCCATTCAAAACAAAAGGAAGGGAGCAGAAAATAACTCAGCTTCTGAGTGCAGTGGGAGAAACCCAAGAAACTGCAGAAAGGGTCAGATCGGAAAAGAGGTTGAACCTCTCTCCTGCCTCCACGGCTCGGTAGAGAGGTTGAACTTCTCTCCTGCCTCCACGGCTCGGTAGAGAGGTTGAACCTCTCTCCTGCCTCCACGGCTCGGTAGAGAGGTTGAACTTCTCTCCTGCCTCCACGGCTCGGTAGAGAGGTTGAACTTCTCTCCTGCCTCCACGGTTCGATAGAGAGGTTGAACCTCTCTCCTGCCTCCACGGCTCGGTAGAGAGGTTGAACTTCTCTCCTGCCTCCACGGCTCGGTAGAGAGGTTGAACTTCTCTCCTGCCTCCACGGTTCGATAGAGAGGTTGAACTTCTCTCCTGCCTCCACGGCTCGGTAGAGAGGTTGAACCTGAACCAGCTGCAGTATGAGGGCTACAGTATGAGGGGCTGATGTATGAGAGGCTGCAGTATGAGGGGCTGATGTATGAGAGGCTGCAGTATGAGGGGCTGATGTATGAGAGGCTGCAGTATGAGGGGCTGATGTATGAGAGGCTGCAGTATGAGGGGCTGATGTATGAGGGGCTGATGTATGAGGGCTGCAGTATGAGGGGCTGATGTATGAGAGGCTGCAGTATGAGGGGCTGATGTATGAGAGGCTGATGTATGAGAGGCTGATGTATGAGGGCTGCAGTATGAGGGGCTGATGTATGAGAGGCTGCAGTATGAGGGGCTGATGTATGAGAGGCAAACTCCCTCACGACGCCAGGACAGCGGAGTCAATCACCACCTTCCGGAGACACCTGAAACCCCACCTCTTCAAGGAATACCTAGGATAGGGTAAGTAAGGGTAGGTAATCCTTCTCCCCCAACAAGATTTAGATGCAAGTGGCTGTTCCACTGGTTGTCATAAGGTGTATGCACCAATTTGTAAGTCGCTCTGGATAAGAGCGTCTGCTAAATGACTTAAATGTAATGTAAATGTAATGATGTATGAGAGGCTGATGTATGAGGGGCTGATGTATGAGGGGCTGCTGTATGAGGGGCTGATGTATGAGAGGCTGCAGTATGAGGGGCTGATGTATGAGAGGCTGCAGTATGAGGGGCTGATGTATGAGAGGCTGATGTATGAGAGGCTGATGTATGAGGGGCTGATGTATGAGGGGCTGATGTATGAGGGCTGCAGTATGAGGGGCTGCTGTATGAGGGGCTGATGTATGAGAGGCTGATGTATGAGGGGCTGATGTATGAGGGCTGCCGTATGAGGGGCTGCAGTATGAGGGCTGCAGTATGAAGGGCTGCAGTATGAGGGCTGCAGTATGAGGGCTGCAGTATGAGGGCTGAAGTATGAGGGCTGCAGTATGAAGGGCTGCAGTATGAGGGCTGAAGTATGAGGGCTGCAGTATGAAGGGCTGCAGTATGAGGGCTGAAGTATGAGGGCTGCTGTATGAGGGGCTGCCGTATGAGAGGCTGCTGTCTGAGGGGCTGATGTATGAGGGGCTGATGTATGAGGGCTGCCGTATGAGGGGCTGCAGTATGAGGGCTGCAGTATGAAGGGCTGCAGTATGAGGGCTGCAGTATGAGGGCTGCAGTATGAGGGCTGAAGTATGAGGGCTGCAGTATGAAGGGCTGCAGTATGAGGGCTGAAGTATGAGGGCTGCTGTATGAGGGGCTGATGTATGAGGGGCTGCCGTATGAGGGCTGCAGTAGGAGGGCTGTAGTATGAGGGCTGCAGTATGAGGGGCTCCAGTATGAGGGCTGCAGTATCATGGCTGCAGTATGAGGGCTGCAGTATGAGGGGCTGCAGTATGAGGGGCTGATGTATGAGGGCTGCAGTATGAGGGGCTGCCGTATGAGGGGCTGAAGTATGAGGGCTGCAGTATGAGGGGCTACAGTATGAGGGCTGAAGTATGAGGGCTGCAGTATGAGGGGCTTCAGTATGAGGGCTGAAGTATGAGGGGCTGATGTATGAGAGGCTGATGTATGAGAGGCTGATGTATGAGGGGCTGATGTATGAGGGGCTGCTGTATGAGGGGCTGCAGTATGAGAGGCTGCAGTATGAGGGGCTGATGTATGAGAGGCTGCAGTATGAGGGGCTGATGTATGAGAGGCTGATGTATGAGGGCTGCAGTATGAGGGGCTGCTGTCTGAGGGGCTGATGTATGAGAGGCTGATGTATGAGGGGCTGATGTATGAGGGCTGCCATTTGAGGGGCTGCAGTATGAGGGCTGCAGTATGAAGGGCTGCAGTATGAGGGCTGCAGTATGAGGGCTGCAGTATGAGGGCTGAAGTATGAGGGCTGCAGTATGAA
>NC_068440.1:45853979-45858979 GCF_023373465.1 Oncorhynchus keta | reverse complement strand
AGAGTCACCTGGACAAACAACCTACTGGGCACAAGTCCCAAGAGAGTCACCTGGACAAACAACCTACTGGGCACAAGTCCCAAGAGAGTCACCTGGACAAACAACCTACTGGGCACAAGTCCCAAGAGAGTCACCTGGACAAACAACCTACTGGGCACAAGTCCCAAGAGAGTCACCTGGACAAACAACCTGCTGGGCACAAGTCCCAAGAGAGTCACCTGGACAAACAACCTACTGGGCACAAGTCCCAAGAGAGTCACCTGGACAAACAATCCTTCATCCCAAACGCCCCCCTTGTATCTATATCGATGCAACATGCATTCATCTCTACTCCTCCATCCCAAACGGCCCCCATCCCCCCTTGTATCTATATCGATGCAACATGCAGTCATCTCTACACCTTCATCCCAAACGGCCCCCATTCCCCCATTCCCCCCTCGTATCTATATCGATGCAACATGCATTAATCTCTACTCCTTCATCCCAAACGCCCCCCTTGTATCTATATCGATGCAACATGCATTCATCTCCACTCCTTCATCCCAAACGCCCCCCTTGTATCTATATCGATGCAACATGCATTCATCTCTACTCCTTCATCCCAAATGCCCCCCTTGTATCTATATCGATGCAACATGCATTCATCTCTACACCTTCATCCCAAACGCCCCCCTTGTATCTATATCGATGCAACATGCATTAATCTCTACTCCTTCATCCCAAACAGCGCGCCCCCCCCTCGTATCTATATCGATGCAACATGCATTCATCTCTACTCCTTCATCCCAAACGCCCCCCTTGTATCTATATCGATGCAACATGCATTCATCTCTACTCCTTCATCCCAAACGGCCCCCATCCCCCTTGTATCTATATCGATGCAACATGCATTCATCTCTACTCCTTCATCCCAAACGCCCCCTTGTATCTATATCGATGCAACATGCATTCATCTCTACTCCTTCATCCCAAACGCCCCCCTTGTATCTATATCGATGCAACATGCATTCATCTCTACTCCTTCATCCCAAACGCCCCCCTTGTTTCTATATCGATGCAACATGCATTCATCTCTACTCCTTCATCCCAAACGGCCCCCTTGTATCTATATCGATGCAACATGCATTCATCTCTACTCCTTCATCCCAAACGCCCCCCTTGTATCTATATCGATGCAACATGCATTCATCTCTACTCCTTCATCCCAAACGCCCCCTTGTATCTATATCGATGCAACATGCAGTCATCTCTACTCCTTCATCCCAAACGCCCCCTTGTATCTATATCGATGCAACATGCAGTCATCTCTACTCCTTCATCCCAAACGCCCCCCTTGTATCTATATCGATGCAACATGCAGTCATCTCTACTCCTTCATCCCAAACGCCCCCCCTTGTATCTATATCGATGCAACATGCATTCATCTCTACTCCTTCATCCCAAACGCCCCCCTTGTATCTATATCGATGCAACATGCATTCATCTCTACTCCTTCATCCCAAACGCCCCCCTTGTATCTATATCGATGCAACATGCATTCATCTCTCTACTCCTTCATCCCAAACGCCCCCTTGTATCTATATCGATGCAACATGCATTCATCTCTACTCCTTCATCCCAAACGCCCCCCTTGTATCTATATCGATGCAACATGCATTCATCTCTACTCCTTCATCCCAAACGCCCCCCTTGTATCTATATCGATGCAACATGCATTCATCTCTACTCCTTCATCCCAAACGCCCCCCTTGTATCTATATCGATGCAACATGCATTCATCTCTACTCCTTCATCCCAAACGGCCCCCCCCCTTGTATCTATATCGATGCAACATGCATTCATCTCTACTCCTTCATCCCAAACGCCCCCCTTGTATCTATATCGATGCAACATGCAGTCATCTCTACTCCTTCATCCCAAACGCCCCCCTTGTATCTATATCGATGCAACATGCATTCATCTCTACTCCTTCATCCCAAACGCCCCCCTTGTATCTATATCGATGCAACATGCATTCATCTCTACTCCTTCATCCCAAACGGCCCCCTTGTATCTATATCGATGCAACATGCAGTCATCTCTACTCCTTCATCCCAAACGCCCCCCTTGTATCTATATCGATGCAACATGCATTCATCTCTACTCCTTCATCCCAAACGCCCCCCTTGTATCTATATCGATGCAACATGCAGTCATCTCTACTCCTTCATCCCAAACGCCCCCCTTGTATCTATATCGATGCAACATGCAGTCATCTCTACTCCTTCATCCCAAACGCCCCCCTTGTATCTATATCGATGCAACATGCAGTCATCTCTACTCCTTCATCCCAAACGCCCCCCTTGTATCTATATCGATGCAACATGCATTCATCTCTACTCCTTCATCCCAAACGCCCCCCTTGTATCTGTATCGATGCAACATGCATTCATCTCTACTCCTTCATCCCAAACAGCCCCCATCCCCCCCTTGTATCTATATCGATGCAACATGCATTCATCTCTACTCCTTCATCCCAAACGCCCCCTCCCCCCTCGTATCTATATCGATGCAACATGCATTCATCTCTACTCCTTCATCCCAAACAGCCCCCCTTGTATCTTTATCGATGCAACATGCATTCATCTCTACTCCTTCATCCCAAACGCCCCCCTTGTATCTATATCGATGCAACATGCATTCATCTCTACTCCTTCATCCCAAACGGCCCCCCTTGTATCTATATCGATGCAACATGCAGTCATCTCTACTCCTTCATCCCAAACGCCCCCCTTGTATCTATATCGATGCAACATGCATTCATCTCTACTCCTTCATCCCAAACGCCCCCCCTTGTATCTATATCGATGCAACATGCAGTCATCTCTACTCCTTCATCCCAAACGCCCCCCTTGTATCTATATCGATGCAACATGCAGTCATCTCTACTCCTTCATCCCAAACGCCCCCCTTGTATCTATATCGATGCAACATGCATTCATCTCTACTCCTTCATCCCAAATTCACACCCCCCCTTGTATCTGTATCGATGCAACATGCATTCATCTCTACTCCTTCATCCCAAACGGCCCCCATCCCCCCTTGTATCTATATCGATGCAACATGCATTCATCTCTACTCCCTCCTCAGCAGACATACAGATGTGTGTGTGTGTGTGTGTGTGTGTGTGTGTGTGTGTGTGTGTGTGTGTGTGTGTGTGTGTGTGTGTGTGTGTGTGTGTGTGTGCCTTGTGTGTGTGTGTGTGTGTGTGTGTGTGTGTGTGTGTGTGTGTGTGTGTGTGTGTGTGTGTGTGTGTGTGTGTGTGTGTGTGTGTGTGTGTGTGTGTGTGTGTGTGTGTGTGTGTGTGTGTGTGTGTGCCGTGTGTGTGTGCCGTGTATGTGTGTGTGCGTGCATCAATGTTGCATTAAGGGATTACCAGTCGTGACACAACAGTAACACCAGATCAATACCCTAAGGCAACCCTTTTGGCCTCTAGATTTACCTTGACCCTCGACCCCACTGGAGGAAGGAAAAACACCAACAGCGCTGGGTGATTTTTAAAAGTCATCGTCAATCAATCAATAATATAGTCATAATAATCTTAGTAAAATAAAGATTTGTTTTATTTTTTTTGCTATCTGTAGAAACTATGAGAGTAGAAAAGTTCAGAACTTTCGTGAAAGTTACGGTAAATAGAAATCGAAACGGGATGGTGTTCAGGCCTGTGTAGCTCCGTTCTTAGAACACGGGGTTGTGGGTTCAATTCCCACGTTGCAGTCGGTACCTGTCGGTGGCTCTGGATAAGAGCGTCTGCTAAATGTACCGTAAACAGACGGGAGGGGTTGAGTTGAGCTGAAGGGTGGGACCCAATAATATAACGCATGTACAATGTGAATATGGTTAGAACTTCTAATATACAGCACCAGTCAAAAGTTTGGACACGCCTACTCATTCAAGGTTTTTTCTTTGTTTTTACTATTTTCTACATTGTAGAATAATAGTGAAGACATCAAAACTATCAAATAACACAGTAACCAACAAAAAGTGTTCAAATCAAAATATATGATATATTTGAGATTCTTCAAAGGAGCCACCCTTTGCCTTGATGAAAGCTCTGCACACTCTTGGCATTCTCTCAACCAGCTTCATGAGGGAGTCACCTGCCATGCATTTCAATTAACAGGTGTACCTCGTTAACGGTTAATTAGTGGAATTTCTTTCCTTCTTAATGCGTTTGAGCCAATCAGTTGTGTTGTGACAAGGTAGGGGTGGTATACAGAAGATAGCCCTATTTGGTAAAAGACCAAGTCCATATTATGGCAAGAACAGATAAAATAAGCAAAGAGAAGCAACAGTCCATCATTAGTTTAAGACATGAAGGTCAGTCAATCCGGAAAATTTCAAGAACTTTGAAAGTTTCTTCAAGTGCAGTCGCAAAAACCATCAAGCGCTATGATGAAACTGGCTCTCATGAGGACCGCCACAGGAAAGGAAGACCCAGAGTTACCTCTGCTGCAGAGGGTAAGTTCATTAGAGTTACCAGACTCAGAAATTGCAGCCCAAATAAATACTTCACAGAGTTCATGAAACTCCCAAGTAGCACATTGGTCTAAGGCACTGCATCTTAGTGCAAGGGGCATCATTACAGTCCCTGGTTCGTATCCAGGGTGCATCACATCCATTAGTGATTGGTAGTCCCATAGGGCAGGTGCACAATTGGCCCAGAGTTGTCCAAGTTTGGCTGGTGTAGGCCGTCATTGTAAATAAGAATTTGCTCTTAACTGACTTGCCTGGTTAAATATATATACACTGCTCAAAAAAAAAGGGACCACTAAAATAACACATCCTAGATCTGAATGAATGAAATATTCTTATTAAATATTTTTTTCTTTACATAGTTGAATGAGCTGACAACAAGATCACACAGAATTATCAATGGAAATCAAATTAATCAACCCATGGAGGTCTGGATTTGGAGTCACACTCAAAATTAAAGTGGAAAACCACACTACAGGCTGATC
>NC_068440.1:45838979-45848979 GCF_023373465.1 Oncorhynchus keta | reverse complement strand
CCTCATCCCAGACCGTGGCCCTCATCCCGGACCGTGGCCCTCATCCCGGACCGTGGCCCTCATCGACGACACTCGAAAAAGGAAGAGGCGGTGTTTTAGAGGCCGGCGCACTGCGTACGTGACGAGACTACGTCGGCGAATGGAAAAACAGCGTCTACCCTACATTCTGTCGGTCAATCACTGGAGAATAAACTGGACGAGCTCCGTTCAAGACTATCAATGCGATCTGAAGGTCTGTGATACGTTTCTCCGATTCGTGGCCGAACAAGAACATGGTTCATATATATATATATATCAAGCTGTTTTTCATATACGTACATAGGTAGGACAGGATGACAGCGTCTCGTGAACACAAGGGGGGGGGGGGTCTCTTTGTTAACAGCAGCTGGTGTGTCTCTCTGTTAACAGCAGCTGGTGTGTCTCTCTGTTAACAGCAGCTGGTGTGTCTCTGTTAACAGCAGCTGGTGTGTCTCTGTTAACAGCAGCTGGTGTCTCTCTGTTAACAGCAGCTGGTGTGTCTCTGTTAACAGCAGCTGGTGTGTCTCTCTGTTAACAGCAGCTGGTGTGTCTCTGTTAGCAGCAGCTGGTGTGTCTCTGTTAACAGCAGCTGGTGTGTCTCTGTTAACAGCAGCTGGTGTGTCTCTCTGTTAACAGCAGCTGGTGTGTCTCTGTTAACAACAGCTGGTGTGTCTCTGTTAGCAGCAGCTGGTGTGTCTCTGTTAACAGCAGCTGGTGTGTCTCTCTGTTAGCAGCAGCTGGTGTGTCTCTGTTAACAGCAGCTGGTGTATCTCTGTTAACAGCAGCTGGTGTATCTCTGTTAACAGCAGCTGGTGTGTCTCTGTTAACAGCAGCTGGTGTGTCTCTGTTAACAGCAGCTGGTGTGTCTCTGTTAACAGCAGCTGGTGTGTCTCTGTTAACAGCAGCTGGTGTGTGTCTCTGTTAACAGCAGCTGGTGTGTCTCTCTGTTAACAGCAGCTGGTGTGTGTCTCTGTTAACAGCAGCTGGTGTGTCTCTGTTAACAGCAGCTGGTGTGTGTCTCTGTTAACAGCAGCTGGTGTATCTCTCTGTTAACAGCAGCTGGTGTGTGTCTCTGTTACCAGCAGCTGGTGTGTCTCTCTGTTAACAGCAGCTGGTGTATCTCTCTGTTAACAGCAGCTGGTGTGTGTCTCTGTTAACAGCAGCTGGTGTGTCTCTCTGTTAACAGCAGCTGGTGTATCTCTCTGTTAACAGCAGCTGGTGTGTCTCTCTGTTAACAGCAGCTGGTGTCTCTCTGTTAACAGCAGCTGGTGTGTCTCTCTGTTAACAGCAGCTGGTGTGTCTCTCTGTTAACAGCAGCTGGTGTGTGTCTCTGTTAACAGCAGCTGGTGTGTCTCTGTTAACAGCAGCTGGTGTGTCTCTCTGTTAACAGCAGCTGGTGTGTCTCTGTTAGCAGCAGCTGGTGTGTCTCTCTGTTAACAGCAGCTGGTGTGTCTCTCTGTTAACAGCAGCTGGTGTGTCTCTCTGTTAACAGCAGCTGGTGTGTCTCTGTTAACAGCAGCTGGTGTCTCTCTGTTAACAGCAGCTGGTGTGTCTCTGTTAACAGCAGCTGGTGTGTGTCTCTGTTAACAGCAGCTGGTGTGTCTCTCTGTTAACAGCAGCTGGTGTGTCTCTGTTAACAGCAGCTGGTGTGTCTCTGTTAACAGCAGCGGGTGTGTCTCTCTGTTAACAGCAGCTGGTGTGTCTCTCTGTTAACAGCAGCTGGTGTGTCTCTGTTAACAGCAGCTGGTGTGTGTCTCTGTTAACAGCAGCTGGTGTGTGTCTCTGTTAACAGCAGCTGGTGTGTCTCTGTTAACAGCAGCTGGTGTGTCTCTGTTAACAGCAGCTGGTGTGTGTCTCTGTTAACAGCAGCTGGTGTGTGTCTCTGTTAACAGCAGCTGGTGTGTCTCTCTGTTAACAGCAGCTGGTGTGTGTCTCTGTTAACAGCAGCTGGTGTGTGTCTCTGTTAACAGCAGCTGGTGTGTCTCTCTGTTAGCAGCAGCTGGTGTGTCTCTGTTAACAGCAGCTGGTGTGTGCTCTCTAACATGAACAAAGTCTCGAGGTTCTGCTCGCCTCAGTTAGAATACCTCACGATAAGCTGTACACAATACTACTCTATCTACAAGGAGAGATTTTTTTTTTTTGGTAGCTGTCTTTTAAACAACAAAATGGCGGCACTCCTAGTGGCCAGGGATTTTCATTAAGGGAATATAAAATCCGTACTACCAAATTTCAACCAGCATTTCACCTGTGGAACTAGAGGCAAAACAACACTACATCACATATACTCTACACACAGAGGTGTGTAGGAGGAGAATGAAAAGGATTTGGCATGGGCCCTCAGATCCTGACATAGTTCTACAGTTGCACCACTGAGAGCATCTTGACTGGCTGCGTCACCGCCTGGTATGACAACTGCTTGGCATCTGACCGTAAGGTGCTACAGAGGGTAGTGGGTACCGACCAGTACAGCACAAGGGGCCAAGCTTCCTGCCATCCAGGACCTCTATACCAGGCGGAGTCAGAGGAAGGCCCAGTACATCACTGGGGCCAAGCTTCCTGCCATCCAGGACCTCTATACCAGGCGGAGTCAGAGGAAGGCCCAGTACATCACTGGTGCCAAGCTTCCTGCCATCCAGGACCTCTATACCAGGCGGAGTCAGAGGAAGAGCCAGTACATCACTGGGGCCAAGCTTCCTGCCATCCAGGACCTCTATACCAGGCGGAGTCAGAGGAAGGCCCAGTACATCACTGGTGCCAAGCTTCCTGCCATCCAGGACCTCTATACCAGGCGGAGTCAGAGGAAGAGCCAGTACATCACTAGGGCCAAGCTTCCTGCCATCCAGGACCTCTATACCAGGCGGAGTCAGAGGAAGGCCATAAAAAGTTTCTAAATACTCCAGCCACCTACTGCAAGTCATGGGCTGTGTCCCAATCCAGAGGCTGCTAACTGCTGCCTACCTGTCTACATGCCTGCTGCCTACCTGCCTACCTGCCTACCTGCCTACCTGCCTACATGCCTGCTGCCTACATGCCTACCTGCCTACATGCCTACCTGCCTACAAGCCTGCTGCCGACCTGCCTACCTGCCTACATGCCTACCTGCCTACATGCCTGCTGCCTGCCTGCCTGCTGCCTGCTGCCTACCTGCCTACCTGCCTGCTGCCTGCTGCCTACCTGCTGCCCACCTGCCTACCTGCCTACCTGCCTACCTGCCTGCTGCCTACCTGCCTGCTGCCTGCCTGCCTCTGCCTGCTGCCTACCCCTGCATGCTGCCTGCTGCCTACCTGCCTGCTGCCTACCTGCCTACCCTACCTGCCTGCTGCCTACCTGCCTACCTGCCTACTGCCTACCTGCCTACATGCCTGCTGCCTGCCTGCCTGCTGCCTGCTGCCCACCTGCCTGCTGCCTACATGCCTGCTGCCTACCTGCCTACCTGCCTACCTGCCTACATGCCTGCTGCCTGCCTGCCTGCTGCCTGCTGCCTACCTGCCTACCTGCCTGCTGCCCACCTGCTGCCTACCTGCCTACCTGCCACCTGCCTACCTGCCTGCTGCCCACCTGCCTACTGCCTACCTGCATACCTGCCTGCTGCCTACCTGCCTGCTGCCTGCCCGCCTCTGCCTGCTGCCTACCCGCATGCTGCCTGCTGCCTACCTGCCTGCTGCCTACCTGCCTACCTGCCTACCTGCCTGCTGCCTACCTGCCTGCTGCCTACCTGCCTGCTGCCTACCTGCCTGCTGCCTGCTGCCTACCTGCCTGCTGCCTAACTGCCTGCTGCCTACCTGCCTGCTGCCTACCTGCCTGCTGCCTGCTGCCTACCTGCCTGCTGCCTACCTGCCTGCTGCCTACCTGCCTACCTGCCTGCTGCCTACCTGCCTGCTGCCTACCTGCCTGCTGCCCACCTGCCTGCTGCCTGCTGCCTACCTGCCTGCTGCCCACCTGCCTGCTGCCTGCTGCCTACCTGCCTGCTGCCCACCTGCCTGCTGCCCACCTGCCTGCTGCCTGCTGCCTACCTGCCTGCTGCCCACCTGCCTGCTGCCCACCTGCCTGCTGCCTACCTGCCTGCTGCCTGCTGCCCACCTGCCTACCTGCCTGCCGCCCACCTGCCTGCTGCCTACCTGCCTGCTGCCCACCTGCCTGCTGCCTGCTGCCTACCTGCCCTGCCCACCTGCCTGCTGCCTACCTGCCTGCTGCCTGCTGCCCACCTGCCTGCTGCCTACCTGCCTGCTGCCTGCTGCCTACCTGCCTGCTGCCTACCTGCCTGCTGCCTACCTGCCTACCCGCAGCCTACCTGCCTGCTGCCCACCTGCCTACCCTGCCCACCTGCCTACCTGCCTACCTGCCTGCTGCCTACCTGCCTGCTGCCTACCTGCCTGCTGCCTGCTGCCTACCTGCCTACCTGCCTGCTGCCTACCTGCCTGCTGCCTACCTGCCTGCTGCCTGCTGCCTGCTGCCTGCTGCCCACCTGCCTGCTGCCTACCTGCCTGCTGCCTGCTGCCTACCTGCCTGCTGCCTACCTGCCTGCTGCCTACCTGCCTACCTGCTGCCTACCTGCCTGCCTACCTGCCTACCTGCCTGCTGCCTAACTGCCTACCTGCCTACCTGCCTACCTGCCTACCTGCCTGCCTGCCCACCTGCCTGCTGCCTACCTGCCTGATGCCCACCTGCCTACCTGCTGCCTACCTGCCTACCTGCCTGCTGCCTACCTGCCTACCTGCCTGCTGCCTGCTGCCCACCTGCCAGCTGCCCACCTGCCTGCTGCCCACCTGCCTACCTGCTGCCTACCTGCCTACCTGCTGCCTACCTGCCTGCTGCCTACCTGCCTACCTGCTGCCCACCTGCCTACCTGCCTACCTCCCTGCTGCCCACCTGCCTGCTGCCTACCTGCCTGCTGCCTGCTGCCTACCTGCCTACCTGCCTGCTGCCTACCTGCCTGCTGCCTACCTGCCTGCTGCCTGCTGCCTGCTGCCTACCTGCTGCCTGCTGCCTACCTGCCTGCTGCCCACCTGCCTGCTGCCTGCTGCCCACCTGCCTGCTGCCTACCTGCCTGCTGCCTACCTGCCTACCTGCTGCCTACCTGCCTGCTGCCTACCTGCCTACCTGCTGCCTACCTGTCTACCTGCCTACCTGCCTGCTGCCTAACTGCCTACCTGCCTACCTGCCTACCTGCCTGCTGCCCACCTGCCTACCTGCTGCCTACCTGCCTGCTGCCTACCTGCCTACCTGCTGCCTACCTGCCTACCTGCCTGCTGCCCACCTGCCTACCTGCCTGCTGCCCACCCTGCCTGCTGCCCACCTGCCTACCTGCCTACCTGCCTGCTGCCCACCTGCCTGCTGCCTGCTGCCTACCTGCCTACCTGCCTGCTGCCTACCTGCCTGCTGCCTAACTGCCTACCTGCCTACCTGCCTGCTACCTGCCTGCTGCCTACCTCCCTGCTGCCTACCTGCCTACCTGCCTGCTGCCTACCTGCCTGCTGCCTAACTGCCTACCTACGTGCCTGCTGCCTACCTGCCTGCTGCCTACCTGCCTGCTGCCTAACTGCCTACCTGCCTGCTGCCTACCTGCCTACCTGCCTGCTGCCCACCTGCCTGCTGCCTAACTGCCTACCTGCCTGCTGCCTACCTGCCTGCTGCCTAACTGCCTACCTGCCTACCTGCCTGCCTACCTGCTGCCCACCTGCCTGCCTACCTGCCTACCTGCCTGCTGCCTAACTGCCTACCTGCCTACCTGCCTACCTGCCTGCTGCCCACCTGCCTGCTGCCTACCTGCCTGCTGCCCACCTGCCACCTGCTGCCTACCTGCCTACCTGCCTGCTGCCTACCTGCCTACCTGCCTGCTGCCTGCTGCCTACCTGCCAGCTGCCTACCTGCCTGCTGCCTACCTGCCTACCTGCTGCCTACCTGCCTACCTGCTGCATACCTGCCTGCTGCCTACCTGCCTACCTGCTGCCCACCTGCCTACCTGCCTACCTCCCTGCTGCCTACCTGCCTGCTGCCACCTGCTGCCTGCCTACCTGCTGCCTACCTGCCTGCTACCTGCTGCCTACCTGCCTACCTGCCTGCTGCCTACCTGCCTGCTGCCTACCTGCCTGCTGCCTGCCTACCTGCCTGCTGCCTACCTGCCTGCTGCCTGCTGCCCACCTGCCTGCTGCCTGCTGCCTACCTGCCTGCTGCCTACCTACCTGCTGCCTACCTGCCTGCTGCCTACCTGCCTACCTGCTGCCCACCTGCCACCTGCCTACCTGCCTGCTGCCTAACTGCCTACCTGCCTACCTGCCTACCTGCCTGCTGCCTACCTGCCTGCTGCCCACCTGCCTGCTGCCCACCTGCCTACCTGCTGCCCACCTGCCTACCTGCCTGCTGCCTACCTGCCTACCTGCCTGCTGCCCACCTGCCTGCTGCCCACCTGCCTGCCTGCTGCCCTACCTGCCTGCTGCCTACCTGCCTGCTGCCTACCTGCCTACCTGCCTGCTGCCTACCTGCCTGCTGCCTAACTGCCTACCTGCCTACCTGCCTGCTGCCTACCTGCCTGCTGCCTACCTGCCTGCTGCCTACCTGCCTACCTGCCTGCTGCCTACCTGCCTGCTGCCTACCTGCCTACCTGCCTGCTGCCTACCTGCCTACCTGCCTACCTGCCTGCTGCCTACCTGTCTGCTGCCTACCTGCCTACCTGCCTGCTGCCTACCTACCTACCTGCCTACCTGCCTACCTGCTGCCTAACTTCTTACCTGCCTACCTGCCTACCTGCATCCAAAAGCACCTATCTTAATAGGTGATTGTCATTTGGGACGGGATTCGAAGGCAGCATCACGTGACAAACCATTCACATTCCAACTAGAGCAAGACATTGTAGCTGCTGTAGCACTGTGAACAACTAGTGGTAGCAACCCAGTGAACAACTATCCCGGAATGGAAATATCTGACAGGAATAACAAGAAAAGAAGTAACAGAATTGATTTCCTAAGTTCCAGTTAATGAATGAAGGGTCCTCCTCTCCCACATGGTTGCATGCAGGCTACAGTCAATTAGCAGACAATTCTAAAAAACAGTTTTTTCTTTGTCATTATGGGAGAATGTGTATAGATTGATGAGGGGAGAGAAAAAAACGATTTAATCCATTTTTATAATAAGGTTGTAAGGTATGGCATATGGCAAAAGTCTGTCTGTCTGTCTGTCTGTCTGTCTGTCTGTCTGTCTGTCTGTCTGTCTGTCTGTCTGTCTGTCTGTCTGTCTGTCTGTCTGTCTGTCTGTCTGTCTGTCTGTCTGTCTGTCTGTCTGTCTGTCTGTCTGTCTGTCTGTGTGTGTGTGTGTGTGTGTAACTTTAAGTGGTATGCAAATCATTCTGTCCCCACTGTGTCCAAGTCGAGCCTTCCCTGACCTGACCTGACCTGGACCATCCTCTAACTCTTCACCATCCAATGTCCAACAAGTATAACTGACCATGTTGTCTACTTATACCTTTCTCAGCAGCTATAAATGACTAGATTAGATATGAAACAACATCGTTTACATTGACAGGTTTCAGTCCTGATTCATCACATTTTAGATGGATGGCCTTTGGACAACAGTTGCCAGTGTTAGTATGACAGTGATATTTGGGTGATGATGGCAGAACAAAAGAAGAAGATATCTCTTACCGGCTATAACCTGTTGAGTGGCTTGGGTGAATGCAGGCTGCTTGGTAGTGGTGATCTCAGGCCACTGGTCAACATCATCAGTAACAACGGCAATGTCCTGAGGTTCCTCCTCAGGTTCAGACTCCATCTTCTTGGGTCCCTTGGCCACTCTTTTACCATCCTGTCTGCCCAGCTCCCGGTCACCTTCCTGGGCCTTGAACAAGGCGCTGTAGGGTAGGTCCTGGAGAAGTAGCTCCACATTGGTGGTCGGAGCCCGGCACGGGGCATTGGCAGGCTGCTGCAAGCCCAGTGGAGGTGCTTTCCCCTGGGGCTGGAGGGCTGGGAAGTCAGCCATCAGGTCATAAAGCTCTTGCTGGGTTGTTGGTGGAGCTCGGGCCTTGGTTGGGTCCGTAATCCTGGTAGCTGGGACCTTGGCTGGAGCAGGGGCCTTGGTTGGGTCCGTAATCCTGGTAGCTGGGACCTTGGCTGGAGCAGGGGCCTTGGTTGGGTCCGTAATCCTGGTAGCTGGGACCTTGGCTGGAGCAGGGGCCTTGGTTGGGTCTGTAATCCTGGTAGCTGGGACCTTGGCTGGAGCAGGGGCCTTGGTTGGGTCCGTAATCCTGGTAGCTGGGACCTTGGATGGAGCAGGGGCCTTGGTTGGGTCTGTAATCCTGGTAGCTGGGACCTTGGCTGGAGCAGGGGCCTTGATACAGGCAGCCACTTTGCCCAGAAGGTTGAAGGGGCCAGGGATGGGGATGAGAGGTGTGGGGAGGTTGGCAGGCGGAGAGCCCTGCCACAGCCTGTCACCTTGCCATGGAGACGCGCCGCTCGGGAGAGGGGGGAAGTCGTCTTCGCTGGGGGCCAGGTTGGGGGCCAGGTTGGGGGCCAGGTTGGGGGCCAGGTCGTGGAGCAAGGGTGAGAGATCGGGGAGCAAGTCCGGAACGAAAGGGGAGAGGTTAGCACCGAGGTCGGGGTTCAGCAGGTAGGGGTTAGGTATGTCTAGAGGTTCCCCCATGATGGAACTTTCCTCCCCTTTATCCTCCTGCCCTGGGATCAGGAGGCCCCTGAGGAACTTCTCAATGTCCCTCCTTTGCTCCTCCTCTGGGATCAACTAGTATTGGAAAAATAGATCAACATGGTCATCTAAAACAAAAGTTTTTTATATATATATATATACACTGCTCAAAAAAATAAAGGGAACACTTAACAACACCATGTAACTCCAAGTCAATCACACTTCTGTGAAATCAAACTGCCCACTTAGGAAGCAACACTGATTGACAATACATTTCACATGCTGTTGTGCAAATGGAATAGACAACAGGTGGAAATTATAGGCAATTAGCAAGACACCCCCAATAAAGGAGTGGTTCTGCAGGTGGGGACCACAGACCACTTCTCAGTTCCTATGCTTCCTGGCTGATGTTTTGGTCACTTTTGAATGCTGGCGGTGCTTTCACTCTAGTGGTAGCATGAGACGGAGTCTACAACCCACACAAGTGGCTCAGGTAGTGCAGCTCATCCAGGATGGCGCATCAATGCGAGCTGTGGCAAGAAGGTTTGCTGTGTCTGTCAGCGTAGTGTCCAGAGCATGGAGGTGCTACCAGGAGTCATGCCAGTATATCAGGAGACGTGGAAGAGGCCGTAGGAGGGCAACAACCCAGCAGCAGGACTGCTACCTCTGCCTTTGTGCAAGGAGGAGCAGGAGGAGCACTGCCAGAGCCCTGCAAAATTACCTCCAGCAGGCCACAAATGTGCATGTGTCTGCTCAAACGGTCAGAAACAGACTCCATGAGGGTGGTATGAGGGCCCGACATCCACAGGTGGGGGTTGTGCTTACAGCCCAACACCGTGCAGGACATTTTTCATTTGCCAAAGAACACCAGGATTGGCAAATTCGCCACTGGCACCCTGTGCTCTTCACAGATGAAAGCAGGTTCACACTGAGCACATGTGACAGACGTGACAGAGTCTGGAGACGCCGTGGAGAACGTTCTGCTACCTGCAACATCCTCCAGCATGACCGGTTTGGCGGTGGGTCAGTCATGGTGTGGGGTGGCATTTCTTTGGGGGGGCCGGACAGCCCTCCATGTGCTCGCCAGAGGTAGCCAGACTGCCATTAGGTACCGAGATGAGATCCTCAGACCCCTTGTGAGACCATATGCTGGTGCGGTTGGCCCTGGGTTCCTCCTAATGCAAGACAATGCTAGACCTCATGTGGCTGGAGTGTGTCAGCAGTTCCTGCAAGAGGAAGGCATTGATGCCATGGACTGGCCTGCCCGTTCCCCAGAGCTGAATCCGATTGATCACATCTGGGACATCATGTCTCGCCCCATCCACCAATGCCACGTTGCACCACAGACTGT
>NC_068440.1:45818979-45833979 GCF_023373465.1 Oncorhynchus keta | reverse complement strand
CTAATAGGCCTATCCTGAAAATGTATAGGAAGATATCGGCCGAGTCGACTACAATTCTTGCTTGATGTTTTTCAGAGTTATCTCTATAGTAGTAAATCATAATCTGACGGTGAAGTGAGAGGTTACCTTGGATCTGTGATTTTGATAAGCATAGGTTTCCTCCGTGTAACAGGACACTTATTGTCTCGGACTTCGCAGGGGATGTTTTGAGGACTCACAGGGTCCTCTTCTGCGCGCCCGTCCGGAGCCGGTGGGATGTCCTGATCCGGTGGGTGTTCGTTAGCTGGGGCCATGCTGTCCTTCTCCATGTGTGACCATATTCCAAATCCAGCTTTCTTCGAGTCTCTCCATATTTTGGCACAGACTCGGTCAAAGTCATCCTCCGGTACACCTGGATGGATCCAAAGGGAGCGAGGAAACGGTCCCACGGTGCTCCAAGACCGCTTCAAAGCGTTCCGGCGCGGCCTGAAAGGATCATCCGGTATCATTTGCCTTGATGTTTGGGCAATCAAATGATTATTTTCCGAAAAGCATCCTGTCAGATCCATAGGATTAATGATGCACGTTTTGATTGGAATGTTTTGGCGTTTGAATTTGAATGGCAATAAAAAAAATAACAAAAAAGCATAACTGCAACCATGGTGACATGATTGTTGCTTATAAAGAACGTTACGTGCGCTTTTTAGTTGTCAGAGAACATTTGGAGATTGGAATTGCAATAACAAAACCAATGCAAGGCCGAGTGAAAATATAAAATAATATTATTCAAAGTAATATTGACAGTCATAATTTGGGGATGGTGTTTAGCTTAATATGAAATGTTTGGACCACGCAACCTTAATCAGATAATGTGCTGCTTTTGTAATTGACGTCTTCAGAGTGTTAAGCATAAATAGCACGTGTTTCAACAAAAATAGCCACTTTTAAGCAACTTATGAAAACATTATGTCAAATTTGTAAAATAAAAAATAAAAACACGGTTTTGTTTGTTTTCTTGCTCGAATAGCTGATACTTCAAAGCCAACCTGGACAGTATTCTGTGGATTGTGTCTTCCGTTGTTGATCTGTGTCAACACAAGACCATATTTGCATTCCCTGGTGTGGTAGAGAAAGTATATAGAGAAAGTATATATTCTAACGTTACTCCCTTTACAACCAAGAAACACGAGTAAATGAGCTAACAGGACATATCGGCCTACAAGAAAAATGTTCCGCAACTCTTGAATGGGAAAGGAAATCATTAATATAATGTCCAAGGTTTTTCTGAACAGAGTGGGATAAATTATACTTTTTCTAGCCTATTATCACGTTCATATTATCAATGAGGTTACAAAGTTGTGTGACCATTTTTTTCAATGCTGAATTGATTGTCATTGAGAAAAACAGAATGTGCAAGATAATGTATTTCTTTCGCAAACATCTTTTCTGAATTTCTGAATTTAACAGTCATCCGAGATGATTTCGTTATTCAACAATATCTGTAATCTGATTACATTATTTTGGCTGGTAACGTAACAGATTACATTCACCTATTTTTAGAATCGGACGAGATGTGATCAGTGACTCCCCAGCCTTTTCACTCTTAGTCATAGCTTTTTCTAATTGATCCTAACCACGCACCTTTTTCGTATACATGCACCCGACTATGGCTTTTTCAATAGGGCCTAACCACACGCCTTGTTTGTATCCATGCGCCTACTGTGGCTTTTTCAATAGGGCCTAACCACACACCTTGTCCGTATCCATGCGCCTACTGTGGCTTTTTCAATAGGGCCTAACCACACACCTTGTCCGTATCCATGCGCCTACTGTGGCTTTTTCAATAGGGCCTAACCACACACCTTGTTTGTATCCATGCGCCTACTGTGGCTTTTTCAATAGGGCCTAACCACACACCTTGTCCGTATCCATGCGCCTACTGTGGCTTTTTCAATAGGGCCTAACCACACACCTTGTCCGTATCCATGCGCCTATGGCTTTTTCATAGGGCCTAACCACACACCTTGTCCGTATGTGGTATGTGGTCCTTCTGTAGCTGGCGCTTGTAACGCCAGGGTAGTGGGTTCGATCCCCGTGGACCACCCATACATAGAATGTATGCACACATGACTGTAAGTCGCTTTGGATAAAAGCGTCTGCTAAATGGCATATATTATCATTGTTATTATATTATCCATGCGCCTACTGTGGCTTTTTCAATAGGGCCTAACCACACACCTTGTTTGTATCCATGCGCCTACTGTGGCCTTTTCAAGAGGGCCTACATTGTCCGTACAACCACCCGCATATCTGTAGCCTACTATGCTATTATTACTCTCAATCCCAATGCTATTATAGTATATAGCATTTAATCCCGATATAGGCCTCGGCCTCATTCTATAGCTTTGAGTAGTTATAGCTCCACTGTGTCAATAGATTCAGTGGGAAGTGGAAGGGGACATGCTGTCACGAATGTGTAGTTCATTTTAATGTAGCTGATGGACTGTTTATTATTTAGTGTTTGTTTTTAGTATATGTTTTCATTCTGGGTTGAAGGCCAGACAACATTGCATTATATACTCAACTAGTTTCTACACAAAACGCATTAGGGAAAACAAATGACCGAGATGGAATTAACATTCACATTTATTGGTGATGGTTTCAGATTCTTAGGCATCAATTTCACATTTAGTGAGAAAGAACTGAACCTCTAACGTTTAACAGCCAGCCAGGGAAATGATAGACCTACATCCATGACAGTATCCCAGCTGTATTGGTTTATATACCAATTCATTATTTATCAAGAGGATGTTATGTATTACTTACAGGTGCAAGAGCTGTGTGGGGAGATATAGTGTGTAAATATAGCCTTTGAGGTGTGAAAAGGGGGTTGTGGATTAGTCTGATTACCAGTAAATGTAACGATCATTCCACTCCTTGGCACTTGCCTTTCGGGTAATATTGAAATATTAACATGACGTCATCAACGATCTCCAGGATATCAGAGAATTTGATCCTGATTCGATAACCCTCACAGCTATCCTCCAATCACTACGTTTATGCAAATGAGACATATTCGAGAACGTTTTAAACCATTTGATAAAGTGTATTGTAAACATTCCAGCATTGGTTATTCTCACATAATACATTTGACTGTAACGTAAACATTGTGCGCAGGGAGAATATAGGATTCCTGTATAAATAGATGATTGTTTTTACCACCAGGCAATGCGATCACATCACACCAGAGAATCTCTGGCGATTTAAACTTCGCCGCTACTTCTTTATGAACGCTGCAACCTGTGTTATAACCAGCAAGCACAAGCAAGGTGTTTCTTTCCGAATATATTCATCATTGTTTTATTAATAAGTGACCAAACTATATCGCTACTTCTGGGAGACTCACAGGACTAGGCTACTGTTTCAATAGTTATAAGAGGAATAGAGAGAAGATGGAAGAGAGAGAGAGGCCAGCGGAGGAAACATGCATTTCGCAAGAAGGGTACAGTAATGACATGTGTAAATTAGACGTTACTTCATAGGCTGGGCTATTAATGAACAATTCTTATGCTAGCCTATTATAGTTGAATTAGGCAACCACCACCTGTGCAAGCAAGAGACAAAACACATGTTTTTGTCTGAGGCACCACAGAAGAAACTGCTTGCTAATCCTTTAACGCTTATCATGTGTAATTACGCTGTCCGGCAGCTCACAACAGCAGGCCTTTTCAGTGGGATGGACGTCTAACTTGGAATAATGATTAGGATCTCATTTCCTAAATTGAAATATTGGGCCTACGGGGACAGCTGTACATTTGGTAGACAAGCACGAGTGATCAATGCAGCCTTTTATCGTCTAGACTTTTAGGGTGTATGTGAGTTCGCGTATTCTCTCTCTGTCCATTGAGAAGGTTGTCTAAAAGCAGCCTTTTCTAGACTCCATACCTTAATAACAGAGGAACATATTTGTTGATTGCTGTTCTTAAAACTCAAACTCTACATTGCGCCACATTTTCGCGCACACCCCATCCTTTTCCCCTAAAGTTGTCATGGAAACAATTCATGTCGTATCCAACAACAATCAGCAGCTGTGCCGTAAATCCGTCTGCCGTGTTGAGCGTTGAGTTTGCCCGAAAGGACAGCCTCTTTGGCAAATGAAAAGGGTATAATTCAGGCAATGATAGGCCAACATCCCTGAGAGGGGCCCATCCCTATGGTTTATGCAGGATTTATTTATCATAAATTGTTATGCACCCTACTACTTACATACGCAAGGGTTGTGGAGATATACAGGGCAGATTAGATTAGCCCCTGAGGTGTGATGGGTTGTGGAGATATACAGGGCAGATTAGATTAGCCCCTGAGATGTGATGGGTTGTGGAGATATACAGGGCAGATTAGATTAGCCCCTGAGATGTGATGGGTTGTGGAGATATACAGGGCAGATTAGATTAGCCCCTGAAATGTGATGGGTTGTGGAAAGATATGGGCAGATTAGATTAGCCCCTGAGATGTGATGGGTTGTGGAGAGATATAGGGCAGATTAGATTAGCCCCTGAGGTGTGATGGGTTGTGGAGATATACAGGACAGATTAGATTAGCCCCTGAGATGTGATGGGTTGTGGAGATATACAGGGCAGATTAGATTAGCCCCTGAGATGTGATGGGTTGTGGAGAGATATAGGGGCCCCTGAGGTGTGATGGGTTGTGGAGATTAGAGATATACAGGGCAGATTAGATTAGCCCCTGAGGTGTGTGATGGGTTGTGGAGATATACAGGGCAGATTAGATTAGCCCCTGAGGTGTGATGGGTTGTGGAGATATAGGGCAGAGATTAGTGAGATGTGATGGGTTGTGGAGATATACAGGGCAGATTAGATTAGCCCCTGAGATGTGATGGGTTGTGGAGATATACAGGGCAGATTAGATTAGCCCCTGAGGTGTGATGGGTTGTGGAGATATACAGGGCAGATTAGATTAGCCCCTGAGATGTGATGGGTTGTGGAGATATACAGGGCAGATTAGATTAGCCCCTGAGATGTGATGGGTTGTGGAGAGATATAGGGCAGATTAGATTAGCCCCTGAGATGTGATGGGTTGTGGAGATATACAGGCAGGATTAGCCCCATGTGATTAGATAGATTAGCCCCTGAGATGTGATGGGTTGGGAGATATACAGGGCAGATTAGATTAGCCCCTGAGATGTGATAGGGCAGATTAGATTAGCCCCTGAGATGTGATGGGTTGTGGAGATATACAGGGCAGATTAGATTAGCCCCTGAGATGTGATGGGTTGTGGAGATATACAGGGCAGATTAGATTAGCCCCTGAGATGTGATGGGTTGTGGAGAGATATAGGGCAGATTAGATTAGCCCCTGAGGTGTGATGGGTTGTGGAGAGATATAGGGCAGATTAGATTAGCCCCTGAGATGTGATGGGTTGTGGAGATATACAGGGCAGATTAGATTAGCCCCTGAGATGTGATGGGTTGTGGAGATATACAGGACAGATTAGATTAGCCCCTGAGATGTGATGGGTTGTGGAGAGATATAGGGCAGATTAGATTAGCCCCTGAGGTGTGATGGGTTGTGGAGATATACAGGGCAGATTAGATTAGCCCCTGAGATGTGATGGGTTGTGGAGATATACAGGACAGATTAGATTAGCCCCTGAGATGTGATGGGTTGTGGAGAGATATAGGGCAGATTAGATTAGCCCCTGAGGTGTGATGGGTTGTGGAGAGATATAGGGCAGATTAGATTAGCCCCTGAGGTGTGATGGGTTGTGGAGAGATATAGGGCAGATTAGATTAGCCCCTGAGATGTGATGGGTTGTGGAGAGATATAGGGCAGATTAGATTAGCCCCTGAGATGTGATGGGTTGTGGAGAGATATAGGGCAGATTAGATTAGCCCCTGAGATGTGATGGGTTGTGGAGATATACAGGGCAGATTAGATTAGCCCCTGAGGTGTGATGGGTTGTGGAGATATACAGGAGATTATAGCCCCTGAGATGTGATGGGTTGTGGAGGGCAGATTAGATTAGCCCCTGAGATGTGATGGGTTGTGGGAGATATACATAGGCAGATTAGATTAGAGATGATGGGTTGTGGAGAGGGCAGATTAGATTAGCCCCTGAGATGTGATGGGTTGTGGAGATATACAGGGCAGATTAGATTAGCCCCTGAGATGTGATGGGTTGTGGAGATATATAGGGCAGATTAGATTAGCCCCTGAGGTGTGATGGGTTGTGGAGATATACAGGGCAGATTAGATTAGCCCCTGAGATGTGATGGGTTGTGGAGAGATATAGGGCAGATTAGATTAGCCCCTGAGATGTGATGGGTTGTGGAGATATACAGGGCAGATTAGATTAGCCCCTGAGATGTGATGGGTTGTGAGAGGGCAGATTAGATTAGCCCCTGAGATGTGATGGGTTGTGAGAGATTAGGGCAGGATTAGCCCCAGGCAGATTAGATTAGCCCTGAGATGTGATGGGTTGTGGAGATATACAGGGCAGATTAGATTAGCCCCTGAGATGTGATGGGTTGTGAGAGATATAGGGCAGATTAGGCAGATTAGATTAGCCCCTGAAATGTGATGGGTTGTGGAGAGATATAGGGCAGATTAGATTAGCCCCTGAGATGTGATGGGTTGTGGAGAGATATAGGGCAGATTAGATTAGCCCCTGAGATGTGATGGGTTGTGGAGATATATAGGACAGATTAGATTAGCCCCTGAGATGTGATGGGTTGTGGAGATATACAGGACAGATTAGATTAGCCCCTGAGATGTCATGGGTTGTGGAGAGATATAGGGCAGATTAGATTAGCCCCTGAGATGTGATGGGTTGTGGAGAGATATAGGACAGATTAGATTAGCCCCCTGAGATGTGATGGGTTGTGGATACATTTTGTCCATGACATCACAGTTGAATATGTATAGGTTATTTGCCACAACAAGTGTAAGGGCTGTGGGGAGTGGCTAATAGCTGCGTATGTGTTGCTCTATAGAACGGGTAGCGCTTGAGTTGGGACGGTTTGGAGTTGTGAATACATGTGGCATCAATCCGTAGTGTCGAAGACAGCAAATTCCGCCTAAATATAATTATCATAATCAAACAATGTTTTTTCACTTATATTTTATAAATGCTGGCCATAATGCATTCAGTACTTTGGCCAACATCCCCAGTGAATTCAGAATGAGAGGAAACATGTTGAGTTAGTCCACATCTCTGGATTACTGCGAAGAGAATTTCTTCTTTCCCAGAGAGAGAGAGAAAGATCAGAGCGCGCTCACACAAGAGAGAGAGAGAGAGAGAGAGAGAGAGAGAGAGAGAGAGAGAGAGAGACAGATCAGAGCTCGCTCACACACGAGAGAGAGAGAGAGACAGAGAGAACGAGAGAGAGAGAGAGAGAGAGACAGAGAGAGACAGAGGGAGAGAGAGAGAGAGAGAGACAGAGGGAGAGAGAGAGAGACAGAGTGAGAGACACCGAGAGAGAGAGATTGGGAGAGAGAGACAGAGGGAGACAGAGACAGAGGGAGACAGAGGGAGAGACAGAGAGAGACAGAGAGAGAGACAGAGAGAGAGAGACAGAGAGAGATAGAGACAGAGTGAGAGTGAGAGAGAGGGGAGGGGGTGCAGAGTGAGAGTGGGGAGGGGGGTGCAGAGGGAGAGTGAGAGTGGGAGCAGGTCTGCAGTCTGACTCTTGGCGTAAGAACCAGAGATAGAGACAGTACTTGTTTTAATGTACCGCTTTAGGAAGGAAGCGATAGCCTAGTCTACTGGAAATAAACTATCTATTAATTTCTCACATCATCAAAATTATTCTGAATATCTTGTGGGTGGGGAACTTTTGAAAGGGAACAGTTTTGGTGGATTTGGACAACCTATAGTCTTATCCGTTATTCTACGGCGTTCCTGCGTTCAACGGACCTGTTAAATGTGGATTATCGACATTGGTGATGATACCTCTTGTTAACTGGGAATAGATAAGAAGCCCATCATCGCCAGTACTTGTCCCGTAGGGAAAAAGGCAAAAGAAAGGGATCTCTCGCTTTTATTCATCCTCTCGAATCAAATCTAACATTTTGAGTAGAAGAGGGATTTGTGTGATTGTTTTGTCGTGGTGGATAAGGCACCACTTTTTTCTTCGTCTGGCGTGAGTGGGCTCTGGCTTTTTATCTCCTCCTCCTCCTCAGTGTGAGAATCCTTCTCCGGTGAGATTCTGCTAACCCCGCGGTCCGCATGACATGGTTCAGTCCTGTTGCCGGTGCCGAGCCTCGATGCATTGGGATTTCTCTCAGTGCCGACACCACCACCACCACCAAGTGAATCTTATTTCTAAACCCGTCTCATAAAACGTGCCTGCTGCCCCCGAAGAAGAAAATACACACACCTGCCATGAACGCCTCTTCGAACTGGGACGGAACCGGACACATTACCGGGCATGTTCGTAGGACAGAATGCAGATGTATTAGCAGGCATACCAGGACCGGGCCAAGGAAAGCGGAGGGAATAGGGATTTTTGCATTAATGAAGGCAGGAGTAGCAGCGCACCATTGGAACCGGGTTCTGTTCTTGTTTATGGGGCTACTGGCAGCCTCGGTTAAGGGTACTGAGGGTAAGTTTCCCTCCTATAACTACTGCTGTTGCTGCTGCACTGTGTTGAATATTGAATGAATGATGGAAGAGGAGACGCAATGTTATTCCCGCTCACTACCGGAATACCAAATGACCAATTTAGATGGTAGTGAATGTCCCTTTTCATTCCAAGGGGGGGGAAGTTAATGTGGGTGTGGGTGGATGACCGTGTTTTCTGACACAGTGGAATGCTGAGCACAGCGAGCTCTCTCCCGTGGTTTCTCCCTCGGTGTTCTGTGGACACGAGCAGCATTGCATTTCATAATCGAATTGTGTGTTTTCACGGAAAGACGGGATAGGAGGAATGGCGGGGCGAAAAGATAAAAGCCTCTCATACTGTCAGACAGAATGGAGTGTTCCTCGGCGCTGCTGGGCTTGATTCGGTGGCGACGGGCTACACTGTTTGTAGCGCTGCTAGAGACGCCAGTGAATCGATAAAGTGGTCGCGGGAGAGCGTGTCCGAACATCTGTATGTCATGATGTAATTATGTGTATTGAGTATTTCTCATCGTTCTTTTATTTTAGTAATCTCATGGATAGTATTACTTCGCCTACAAGTGGGGGGTTTTAATCTCATATTTGCCTTTTAACGCTCACCGCGAGGAAAAGCAATGAGGTTATTGTCCCTGAGCTGTCCACGGGTCCCGATTCTATCAGAAAACTTCAGACTTTATCGTTTAGGTACGAATTCCGGACATACGTGTGTGTGCGTGCGTGTGCGTGCGTGGCTGTTTGGGGGGGCATTAGAGCATTTGCACTATTTACATGTGGTATGGATTTATAACTACGATATGCATTTTGAAATAAATGTGCAGTCGACATATAGGGTTTACAGTCCTTCCAACTACACTCGGTATTCAAACACATTAGTTTCTGCATCTGGTGACATTTTTTCAGCTGTGCAATGTTTATCCCATTTTCTGTTGTTTCGGTGTTGTGTCTGAAAGTGGGCAGCTGCAATAGACATTGCAAATGGAAACATTTTTTTTTTTTTTTTTTTTTTTTTTTTTGGGGGGGCAAAGTGACAACCCCCGGGTTTTATCGCGGTCTTGCTTGGCATCATGACAATATGGATACTGTAACTATTTTTAGAGGGAGCCAAGGATACCATAGGATGAGAAGTTCAGACGGTCAGTTCGATATCAGTTTTTGTCCCAAACGGTACCGTATATATTATCTATAATGTTCAGGGCTCTGGTCAAAAAGGAGTGCACTATCGAGGATATAGTGCTATTTTGGAGATGCATACACAGTCACATGCTCCACAGTGGGTGGTTATACAACGCGTCTTATAACACAATAATTAATGCATCGCAAGGGCCGTTTTAGCGTAGTCATCAATACATGCGCTTTTAATAAAAAAAAACAATTTTTTTTTGCATTGCGTCATCATAAATGTTGCCATGTACGTCGCTCCAGTCTAAAGAGGAGAGACCAAGGGACATGCACTGACCTCAGTTCATGTCGAGGATTGGATTTAAACAGTCACCTAATTTAACCACCATGGATCCAGTTGCCCAACACTACCAATTATTGCCCAATGGTTCTGTGGATGTGCTCAAAATGGACAACGATTGGCTTGTTTCTTGGCTGTGTATCACACACTTCTTCTACATCGCTCAGATCATAGAATACTATTGATTTGGTTTATTTTATTTATATGACTCAGATTTAGATAGCTTAGCTTCCACAAACTCCTTCTGAAGCTATCCACAACGAAACACTAATTAGGCCCCATGGTCCGTCACCGTCGTTGACTAACTTGCAGCAACGTGATCTCAAGTTTCACTTCAGGATTTGACGTAATTGAATAAAACGTCGATATTTTCTACCCACTAATCCTGCGTGGTTACAGGGTTCATCCTGCTTAGTTACAGGGTTCATCCTGCGTAGTTACAGGGTTCATCCTGCGTAGTTACAGGGTTCATCCTGCGTGGTTACAGGGTTCATCCTGCGTGGTTACAGGGTTCATCCTGCATAGTTACAGGGTTAAAGCAGAAACAACTCTAAAGTGATGTATCGGTATTTATTCAGAGTGGTTAAGGGTTAAGTTTATGGTGACGGCTAATGGTTTTGGAAATGAATAAAACGAATAACAATTTAATTAAAAAAAAAAGTGCTTTTTTCATTTAGCATCATCAAGTACTCTTACCTGCTCGCTAGACAGTAGTGAACAGCCTTGATGCAGTAATCTAAGGAGGCTGCTCTGGCCCTGAGTGTCGAGCCCAATACTCAGAGTAACTTTTATTTTTTATTTTTTACATTTTGGAGGTGAGCACTAATGTGTTCAGGACTAATTTCAAAGGTCCAAATCGACATGGGTTTCCAGTGACCAACGTGATAACAAAACGACTCTCCATCGATACCTTCAATTGCTGGACTCTCAACCAATGGTTTTATAGCTCTATTGTACCCAGAGAATGTGGCTTGACTATATATTGTGTTGTGGACAGGTGGAGTGTCATTTTCATACAGACGTGTTCTACCTCTGTGAAGAGTAAAAAATGTAATGACAAACACACACCCTATCCCCACGCCGCCATTTCCAAAATCATTTCCAGTAACGCCGGCTCAATTGTGTCATACTGGCCTTCAAAGCTCTTCAGAACGGATATTCTAAAATAAGCATCCGTGTGTCATGACTATCATCCCCCCCCCCCAACCCGTGTAGTGTTGCCAGCCACCAGCAGCAGTTACCATGTCCTCCCATTGAGCGGCACCAGAGCCTCACACTATACTGACAAGTAGATCTCTACAGTGCACAGAGTCTAACTCTCTCCGTACATCACAGAGTCTAACTCTCTCCATACATCACAGAGTCTAACTCTCTCCATACATCACAGAGCCTAACTCTCTCCGTACATCACAGAGTCTAACTCTCTCCATACATCACAGAGTCTAACTCTCTCCATACATCACAGAGTCTAACTCTCTCCATACATCACAGAGTCTAACTCTCTCCATACATCACAGAGTCTAACTCTCTCCATACATCACAGAGTCTAACTCTCTCCATACATCACAGAGTCTAACTCTCTCCATACATCACAGAGTCTAACTCTCTCCATACATCACAGAGCCTAACTCTCTCCATACATCACAGAGTCTAACTCTCTCCATACATCACAGAGTCTAACTCTCTCCATACATCACAGTCTAACTCTCTCCATACATCACAGAGTCTAACTCTCCCCATACATCACAGAGTCTAACTCTCTCCATACATCACAGAGTCTAACTCTCTCCATACATCACAGAGTCTAACTCTCCCCATACATCACAGAGTCTAACTCTCTCCATACATCACAGAGTCTAACTCTCCCCATACATCACAGAGTCTAACTCTCCCCATACATCACAGAGTCTAACTCTCTCCATACATCACAGAGTCTAACTCTCCCCATACATCACAGAGTCTAACTCTCCCCATACATCACAGAGTCTAACTCTCCATACATAGCAGTCTACATCTTCTCTTTTAGATAATTGACTATTGGAGTGAGAACAAGTGGAATACTGTAACTGGCGTATTTGATGTTATAGGCTGGCCAGTTGTAAGGCCAACCTGCGATGTATAGTCAGTCCTGTTGCTTGTGGTCACAACACATCTGAGAGATACATTTTTCCATAAGATAATGATGGAATATAAGACGTGTTTGTTACTAGATGGCAGCTTTTATAGGCTAGAGCACAATTAAATTGTCCTATATTTTTTTTAATCAGTTTTGTCTTTACCAAACTATAGATTTTCTGATGTCCAATTAACTTAATTTAATAATTTAGTGCCGTTCCTCCATGGCCTATATACAGTTAGATTACGCAGTGACTTGATGACAAGGTGTGAAACGTTTATGACGCAATTTACACTGAGTCGAGTTGACAACAGCGATGCTCTATCCCACCTCGTATACAACCACAGTCCCCACAGACTCCCGGCTCAATACCACAGTCCCTACGGACTCCCGGCTCAATACCACGGTCCCCACAGATTCCCGGCTCAATACCACAGTCCCTACGGACTCCCGGCTCAATACCACAGTCCCTACGGACTCCCGGCTCAATACCACGGTCCCCACAGACTCCCGGCTCAATATCACGGTCCCCACGGACTCCCGGCTCAATACCACGGTCCCCACGGACTCCCGGCTCAATACCACAGTCCCTACGGACTCCCGGCTCAATACCACAGTCCCTACGGACTCCCGGCTCAATACCACGGTCCCCACAGACTCCCGGCTCAATATCACGGTCCCCACGGACTCCCGGCTCAATACCATAGTCCCTACGGACTCCCGGCTCAATACCACGGTCCCCACAGACTCCTGGCTCAATACCACAGTCCCTACAGACTCCCGGCTCAATACCATGGTCCCCACAGACTCCCGGCTCAATACCACGGTCCCCACAGACTCCCGGCTCAATACCACAGTCCCTACGGACTCCCGGCTCAATACCACGGTCCCCACAGACTCCCGGCTCAATACCACAGTCCCTACGGACTCCCGGCTCAATACCACAGTCCCTATGGACTCCCGGCTCAATACCACGGTCCCCACAGACTCCTGGCTCAATACCACAGTCCCTACGGACTCCCGGCTCAATACCACGGTCCCCACAGACTCCCGGCTCAATACCACGGTCCCCACAGACTCCCGGCTCAATACCACAGTCCCTACGGACTCCCGGCTCAATACCACAGTCCCCACAGACTCCCGGCTCAATATCACGGTCCCCACCGACGCCCGGCTCAATACCACGGTCCCCACAGACTCCCGGCTCAATACCACGGTCCCCACAGACTCCCGGCTCAATACCACGGTCCCCACGGACTCCCGGCTCAATACCACGGTCCCCACAGACTCCCGGCTCAATACCACGGTCCCCACGGACTCCCGGCTCAATACCACGGTCCCCACAGACTCCCGGCTCAATACCACGGTCCCCACAGACTTCCGTCTCAATACCGCGGTCCCCACGGATTCCCGGCTCAATACAGTAATACATCTTCATTAATTTATTCCTGGGATGAAATAACTGGAGAAGGAGAGGAGATTACTTGAGAGGCTGGATAGAACCAAGAGGATAGATAGAACCAAGAGGCTGGATAGAACCAATAGGATAGATAGAACCAAGAGGCTGGATAGAACCAAGAGGATAGATAGAACCAATAGGATAGATAGAACCAAGAGGCTAGATAGAACCAAGAGGATAGATAGAACCAAGAGGATAGATAGAACCAAGAGGATAAATAGAACCAATAGGATGGATAGAACCAAGAGGATGGATAGAACCAAGAGGATAGATAGAACCAATAGGATAGATAGAACCAAGAGGATAGATAGAACCAAGAGGATAGATAGAACCAAGAGGATAGATAGAACCAAGAGGATAGATAGAACCAAGAGGATAGATAGAACCAAGAGGATAAATAGAACCAATAGGATGGATAGAACCAATAGGCTGGATAGAACCAAGAGGATAAATAGAACCAAGAGGATAAATAGAACCAATAGGATGGATAGAACCAATAGGCTGGATAGAACCAAGAGGATAAATAGAACCAAGAGGATAGATAGAACCAATAGGATATATAGAACCAAGAGGATAGATAGAACCAATAGGCTGGATAGAACCAAGAGGATAGATAGAACCAAGAGGCTGGATAGAACCAATAGGCTGGATAGAACCAAGAGGCTGGATAGAACCAAGAGGATAGATAGAACCAAGAGGCTGGATAGAACCAAGAGGATAGATAGAACCAAGAGGCTGGATAGAACCAAGAGGATAGATAGAACCAAGAGGATAGATAGAACCAAGAGGCTGGATAGAACCAAGAGGCTGGATAGAACCAAGAGGCTGGATAGAACCAAGAGGATAGATAGAACCAAGAGGCTGGATAGAACCAAGAGGCTGGATAGAACCAAGAGGATAGATAGAACCAAGAGGCTGGATAGAACCAAGAGGATAGATAGAACCAAGAGGCTGGATAGAACCAAGAGGATGGATAGAACCAAGAGGATAGATAGAACCAAGAGGCTGGATAGAACCAAGAGGATAGATAGAACCAAGAGGCTGGATAGAACCAATAGGATAGATAGAACCAAGAGGCTGGATAGAACCAATAGGATGGATAGAACCAAGAGGCTGGATAGAACCAATAGGCTGGATAGAACCAATAGGATGGATAGAACCAATAGGATGGATAGAACCAAGGGGCTGGATGGGCTGGATAGAACCAAGAGGATAGATAGAACCAAGAGGCTGGATAGAACCAAGAGGATAGATAGAACCAAGAGGCTGGATAGAACCAAGAGGCTGGATAGAACCAATAGGATAGATAGAACCAAGAGGCTGGATAGAACCAAGAGGATAGATAG
>NC_068440.1:45791479-45816479 GCF_023373465.1 Oncorhynchus keta | reverse complement strand
CAGTTCAGGTGCAGTTCGGGTCAGCACCACGAATAGTTCAGCTGCAGTTCGGGTCAGCACCACGGACAGTTCAGCTGCAGTTCGGGTCAGCTCCACGGACAGTTCAGCTGCAGTTCGGGTCAGCTCCACGGACAGTTCAGGTGCAGTTCGGTTCAGCACCACGAATAGTTCAGCTGCAGTTCGGGTCAGCACCACGGACAGTTCAGCTGCAGTTCGGGTCAGCTCCACGGACAGTTCAGGTGCAGTTCGGGTCAGCTCCACGAACAGTTCAGGTGCAGTTCGGGTCAGCTCCACGAACAGTTCCCGCCCTTCAGCTGCTCAGCCAGCTGTAACGCCCAAAGCATGACGCTCTCTGGTGGGATGGAAAAAAGCAATATACTTGTCAGAACGGGGTCTTTCTGGGGGTTCGTTGTTGCTCTTTCCTTTTCTCATTTCTCTCTCTCTCTCTCTCTCTCTCTGGCACCTAAACCATTCACTTTGAAACACGTATGACCTCAATAAACCATTTGCACCTATAAACAGGTCAATTGTAAATGAATAGTCCAAGCACACTTTACAGGCAATAATATTACTACATTTACACAAGAATGGTCAATACTAATATGTCGTTTATCAAAATGACAATCATTTTACAATCAACTTGGGAAACACCCCGAAATCAGAGAGACCAGATAGAGAGAGCTGCCCGTGCCTAAAGAGAGAGCTGCCCGTGCCAAAAGAGAGAGCTGCCCGTGCCTAAAGAGAGCTGCCCGTGCCAAAAGAGAGAGCTGCCCGTGCCTAAAGAGAGAGCTGCCCGTGCCTAAAGAGAGAGCTGCCCGTGCCTAAAGAGAGAGCTGCCCGTGCCTAAAGAGAGAGCTGCCCGTGCCTAAAGAGAGAGCTGCCCGTGCCTAAAGAGAGAGCTGCCCGTGCCAAAAGGGAGAGCTGCCCGTGCCTAAAGGGAGAGCTGCCTGTGCCAAAAGGGAGAGCTGCCCGTGCCAAAAGGGAGAGCTGCCCGTGCCTAAAGGGAGAGCTGCCCGTGCCAAAAGAGAGAGCTGCCCGTGCCAAAAGAGAGAGCTGCCCGTGCCTAAAGAGAGAGCTGCCCGTGCCAAAAGGGAGAGCTGCCCGTGCCTAAAGGGAGAGCTGCCCGTGCCTAAAGGGAGAGCTGCCCGTGCCAAAAGGGAGAGCTGCCCGTGCCTAAAGGGAGAGCTGCCCGTGCCAAAAGAGAGAGCTGCCTGTGCCAAAAGAGAGAGCTGCCCGTGCCTAAAGAGAGAGCTGCCCGTGCCTAAAGAGAGAGCTGCCCGTGCCTAAAGAGAGAGCTGCCCATGCCTAAAGAGAGAGCTGCCCGTGCCTAAAGAGAGATCTGCCCGTGCCTAAAGAGAGAGCTGCCCGTGCCTAAAGAGAGAGCTGCCCGTGCCTGAAGAGAGAGCTGCCCGTGCCAAAAGAGAGAGCTGCCCGTGCCTAAAGGGAGAGCTGCCCGTGCCTAAAGGAGAGCTGCCTGTGCCAAAAGGGAGAGCTGCCCGTGCCTAAGGAGAGAGCTGCCCGTGACTAAAGAGAGAGCTGCCCGTGCCTAAAGAGAGAGCTGCCCGTGACTAAAGAGAGAGCTGCCCGTGCCTAAAGAGAGAGCTGCCCGTGACTAAAGAGAGAGCTGCCCGTGCCTAAAGAGAGAGCTGCCCGTGCCTAAAGAGAGAGCTGCCCGTGCCAAAAGGGAGAGCTGCCCGTGCCTAAAGAGAGAGCTGCCCGTGACTAAAGAGAGAGCTGCCCGTGCCTAAAGAGAGAGCTGCCCGTGCCTAAAGAGAGAGCTGCCCGTGCCTAAAGAGAGAGCTGCCCGTGCCTAAAGAGAGAGCTGCCCGTGACTAAAGAGAGAGCTGCCCGTGACTAAAGAGAGAGCTGCCCGTGCCTAAAGAGAGAGCTGCCCGTGCCTAAAGAGAGAGCTGCCCGTGACTAAAGAGAGAGCTGCCCGTGCCTAAAGAGAGAGCTGCCCGTGCCTAAAGAGAGAGCTGCCCGTGCCTAAAGGGAGAGCTGCCCGTGCCTAAAAGGAGAGCTGCCCGTGCCAAAAGGGAGAGCTGCCCGTGCCTAAGGAGAGAGCTGCCCGTGACTAAAGAGAGAGCTGCCCGTGCCTAAAGAGAGAGCTGCCCGTGCCTAAAGAGAGAGCTGCCCGTGCCTGAAGAGAGAGCTGCCCGTGCCTAAAGAGAGAGCTGCCCGTGCCTAAAGGGAGAGCTGCCCGTGCCTAAAAGGAGAGCTGCCCGTGCCAAAAGGGAGAGCTGCCCGTGCCTAAAGAGAGAGCTGCCCGTGACTAAAGAGAGAGCTGCCCGTGCCTAAAGAGAGAGCTGCCCGTGACTAAAGAGAGAGCTGCCCGTGCCTAAAGAGAGAGCTGCCCGTGACTAAAGAGAGAGCTGCCCGTGCCTAAAGAGAGAGCTGCCCGTGCCTAAAGAGAGAGCTGCCCGTGCCAAAAGGGAGAGCTGCCCGTGCCTAAAGAGAGAGCTGCCCGTGACTAAAGAGAGAGCTGCCCGTGCCTAAAGAGAGCTGCCCATGCCTAAAGAGAGAGCTGCCCGTGCCTAAAGAGAGAGCTGCCCGTGCCTAAAGAGAGAGCTGCCCGTGCCTAAAGAGAGAGCTGCCCGTGACTAAAGAGAGAGCTGCCCGTGCCTAAAGAGAGAGCTGCCCGTGCCTAAAGAGAGAACTGCCCGTGCCTAAAGAGAGAGCTGCCCGTGACTAAAGAGAGAGCTGCCCGTGCCTAAAGAGAGAGCTGCCCGTGACTAAAGAGAGAGCTGCCTGTGCCTAAAGCCGACCTTTGACGGAGAAATCAGTTCTCAACCTCAGAGACCTCGGTGAGTGCTACGGTTTCGCTATTAGCAAAACAAAATCAACAGAAAGTTTTACATTTCAAAATACATGATATGATTCAGACTTTTGTTTTTACATGACAGAAAGCATAATGTTCATCAGGGACTAACGAGCCGTAGGTCAAAACAAATATGAGGCTTTACCAATATTTGAAATACATGATAAAGATAACTAGACTTTGCTACTTGTTATTAATATTACAAGATAGGGCGTTTGATTGGACAATTGGATATTATAGTCAGGTTAGCAAACCTGTTGGCAGCAACAAACTTTGTTGCAAACGAGGTTCACGCGGAGGGAAACATTTGACATCACGCGAGGAAAGCTCAGGGGTAGGCTAGTGTAATGAACCCGATGAGAGACAGAGCTGGTATCAAGCTCAGGGGTAGGCTAGTGTAATGAACCCGATGAGAGACAGAGCTGGTATCAAGCTCAGGGCGCGGCAGGTATTTATAGGTAAAGAACCGCAGGAGGAGGCAGGTAACTGGGTCCAGGGACAGGCAGAAGGTCATACACAGGAGGAGGCAGGTAGCTGGGTCCAGAGGCAGGCAGAAGGTCATACACAGGAGGAGGCAGGTAGCTGGGTCCAGGGGCAGGTAGCTGGGTCCAGGGACAGGCAGAAGGTCATACACAGGAGGAGGCAGGTAGCTGGGTCCAGAGGCAGGCAGAAGGTCATACACAGGAGGAGGCAGGTAGCTGGGTCCAGGGACAGGCAGAAGGTCATACACAGGAGGAGGCAGGTAGCTGGGTCCAGGGGCAGGCAGAAGGTCATACACAGGAGGAGGCAGGTAGCTGGGTCCAGGGGCAGGCAGAAGGTCATACACAGGAGGAGGCAGGTAGCTGGGTCCAGGGACAGGCAGAAGGTCATACACAGGAGGAGGCAGGTAGCTGGGTCCAGGGGCAGGCAGAAGGTCATAGACAGGAGGAGACAGGTAGCTGGGTCCAGAGGCAGGCAGAAGGTCATACACAGGAGGAGGCAGGTAGCTGGGTCCAGAGGCAGGCAGAAGGTCATAGACAGGAGGAGGCAGGTAGCTGGGTCCAGGGGCAGGCAGAAGGTCATAGACAGGAGGAGGCAGGTAGCTGGGTCCAGGGGCAGGCAGAAGGTCATACACAGGAGGAGGCAGGTAGCTGGGTCCAGTCCAGGGGCGAGGCAGGCAGAAGGTCATAGACAGGAGGAGGCAGGTAGCTGGGTCCAGGGACAGGCAGAAGGTCATAGACAGGAGGAGGCAGGTAGCTGGGTCCAGAGGCAGGCAGAAGGTCATACACAGGAGGAGGCAGGTAGCTGGGTCCAGAGGCAGGCAGAAGGTCATACACAGGAGGAGGCAGGTAGCTGGGTCCAGAGGCAGGCAGAAGGTCATACACAGGAGGAGGCAGGTAGCTGGGTTCAGGGACAGGCAGGGAATAGGCAAAAGGCTTCGTTAGAGAGGCAGGCAGAAACTATCAAACACGAGAGGAGTAAATTACAGGAAACCCAGCCCTCTGAAAGACATGTGTCACATAGCAAACAATACCTCACAGTGATGTGGTGCAAAGAACTGAACTAAATAGTGTGTGATAATGACATACAGGTATGTGAACAGGTGATCAGAATTCAGGTGATTGGGATCTGGAGAGTGAGCTGCGTTCAGGGGATCTATGTGTTTGAGAATGTGAGTTGGAAGCAGATATTACAGCTAGTCTTTACAGTATCCTACTGTTTAGAAACTCTGTTTGAAGGACATCCATAAATGAGACATTCAGAGGGCCATTGTCCTTTTCCCTCACTCAGGCTATATAAAATCCGATCAGTTGTGTGTGTTGCCCCCACTTCACGAGACACTTATAATCTGTCAATGGATCAGTTTCTCTCTCTCTCTCCCTCGCTCTCTCTCTTTCTCTCTCTCTCCCTCGCTCTCTTTCTCTCTCTCTCCCTCGCTCTCTTTCTCTCTCTCTCCCTTTCTCTCTCTCTCCCTCGCTCTCTTTCTCTCTCTCTCCCTCGCTCTCTTTCTCTCCCTCTCCCTCACTCTCGCTCTCTCTCCCTCGCTCTCTCTTTCTCTCTCTCGCTCTCTCTCGCTCTCTCTTTCTCTCTTTCTCTCTTTCTCTCTCTCTCTCTCTCTCTCTCTCTCTCTCTCTCTCTCTCTCTCTCTCTCTCTCTCTCTCTCTCTCTCTCTCTCTCTCTCTCTCTCTCTCTCTCTCTCTCTCTCTCTCTCTCTCTCTCTCTCTCTCTCTCTCTCTCTCTCTCTCTCTCTCTCTCTCTCTCTCTCTCTCTCTCTCTCTCTCTCTCTCTCTCTCTCTCTCTCTCTCTCTCCCTCTCCCTCGCTCTCTCTCTCTCTCTCTAGACCTGGATATCATGTGTATAGACCTATCTGCCTTGGACAAAAATACTGCAATATAAAGGGAATAGTGTGCCATTTGGGAGTGGTCTCTGGTCCAAAGTTGTGCACTATCAAGGGATTAGGGTGCCATGCCCGTCAGACCAGGGTATTCTTTACAGAGATGATTTACTGTTCTCTATTCAAAAATCCATCCTGTCAGATCAGGCTATCCTTTATAGAGTTGATTTACCGTTCTCTTATCACAGATCCGACACGATTAGCTCAGCAACGCTAATGCCGTTTAGGCGTCCTCTAACTTAACTCTCGACCAGGTCCCAGACATCTATCTGTCCTGTCTCAGTCTCGGCCAGTTCCAAGCTATCTATCCGTCCTGTCTCAGTCTAGGCCAGTTCCCAGCTATCTATCTGTCCTGTCTCAGTCTAGGCCAGTTCCCAGACATCTATCTGTCCTGTCTCAGTCTAGGCCAGTTCCCAGCTATCTATCTGTCCCGTCTCAGTCTAGGCCCGTTCCTAGACATCTATCTGTCCTGTCTCAGTCTAGGCCAGTTCCCAGCCATCTATCTGTCCTGTCTCAGTCTAGGCCAGTTCCTAGCTATCTATCTGTCCTGTCTCAGTCTAGGCCAGTTCGCAGCTATATATCTGTCCTGTCTCAGTCTAGGCCAGTTCCCAGCTATCTATCAGTCCTGTCTCACTGTAGACCAGGTCCCAGCTATCTATCTGTCCTGTCTCAGTCTAGGCCAGTTCCCAGCTATCTATCTGTCCTGTCCCAGCTATCTATCTGTCCTGTCTCAGTCTAGTCCTGTCTCAGTCTAGGCCAGTTCCTAGCTATCTATCAGTCCTGTCTCAGTCTAGGCCAGTTCCCAGCCATCTATCAGTCCTGTCTCAGTCTAGGCCAGTTCCAGCTATCTATCTGTCCTGTCTCAGTCTAGGCCAGTTCCCAGCTATCTATCTGTCCTGTCTCAGTCTAGGCCCGTTCCTAGACATCTATATGTCCTGTCTCAGTCTCTATCTGTCCTGTCTCAGTCTAGGCCAGTTCCTAGCTATCTATCTGTCCTGTCTCAGTCTAGGCCAGTTCGCAGCTATATATCTGTCCTGTCTCAGTCTAGGCCAGTTCCCAGCTATCTATCAGTCCTGTCTCACTGTAGACCAGGTCCCAGCTATCTATCTGTCCTGTCTCAGTCTAGGCCAGTTCCCAGCTATCTATCTGTCCTGTCTCAGTCTAGACCAGTTCATAGCTATCTATCTGTCCTGTCTCTGTCTAGGCCCATTCCTAGCTATCTATCTGTCCTGTCTCAGTCTAGGCCAGTTCCTAGCTATCTATCTGTCCTGTCTCAGTCTAGGCCAGTTCCTAGCTATCTATCTGTCCTGTCTCAGTCGAGGCCAGTTCCCAGCTATCTATCTGTCCCGTCTCAGTCTAGGCCCGTTCCTAGACATCTATCAGTCCTGTCTCAGTCTAGGCCAGTTCCCAACTATCTATCCGTCCTGTCTCAGTCTAGGCCAGTTCACAGCTATCTATCAGTCCTGTCTCAGTCTAGGCCAGTTCTCAGCTATCTATCTGTCCTGTCTCAGCTATCTGTCAGTCCTGTCTCAGTCTAGGCCAGTTCCCAGCCATCCAGTTCCCAGGCCATCTATCTGTCCTGTCTCAGTCTAGGCCAGTTCCCAGACATCTATCTGTCCTGTCTCAGTCTAGGCCAGTTCCAGCCTATCTATCTGTCCTGTCTCAGTCTAGACCAGTTCCTAGCCATCTATCTGTCCTGTCTCAGTCTAGGACCAGTTCCAGCATCTATCTTCCTGTCTCAGTCTGGCCAGTTCCCAGCCTATCTATCTGTCCTGTCTCAGTCTAGGCCAGTTCCTAGCTATCTATCTGTCCTGTCTCAGTCTAGGCCAGTTCCCAGCTATCTATCTGTCCTGTCTCAGTCTAGGCCAGTTCCCAGCTATCTATCAGTCCTGTCTCATAGACCAGGTCCCAGTCTATCTGTCCTGTCAGTCTAGGCCAGTTTCCTATCTGCTGTCTCATCTATCTGTCCTGTCTCAGTCTAGGCCAGTTCCTAGCCATCTATCTGTCCTGTCTCAGTCTAGGCCAGTTCCCAGCCATCTATCAGTCCTGTCTCAGTCTAGGCCAGTTCCTAGCTATCTATCTGTCCTGTCTCAGTCTAGGCCAGTTCCCAGCTATCTATCTGTCCTGTCTCAGTCTAGGCCCGTTCCTAGACATCTATCTGTCCTGTCTCAGTCTAGGCCAGTTCCCAGCCATCTATCTGTCCTGTCTCAGTCTAGGCCAGTTCCTAGCTATCTATCTGTCCTGTCTCAGTCTAGGCCAGTTCCCAGCTATATATCTGTCCTGTCTCAGTCTAGGCCAGTTCCCAGCTATCTATCAGTCCTGTCTCAGTGTAGACCAGGTCCCAGACATCTATCTGTCCTGTCTCAGTCTAGGCCAGTTCCCAGCTATCTATCTGTCCTGTCTATCAGTCCTGTTTCTCAGTCTAGGCCAGTTCCCAAACTATCTATCCGTCCTGTCTCAGTCTAGGCCAGTTCCCAGCTATCTATCTGTCCTGTCTCAGTCTAGACCAGTTCCTAGCTATCTATCTGTCCTGTCTCAGTCTAGGCCAGTTCCCAGCTATCTATCTGTCCTGTCTCAGTCTAGGCCAGTTCCCAGCTATCTATCAGTCCTGTCTCAGTCTAGGCCAGTTCCCAGCCATCTATCAGTCCTGTCTCAGTCTAGGCCAGTTCCTAGCTATCTATCTGTCCTGTCTCAGTCTAGGCCAGTTCCTAGCTATCTATCTGTCCTGTCTCAGTCTAGGCCAGTTCCCAGCTATCTATCTGTCCTGTCTCAGTCTAGGCCAGTTCCCAGCTATCTATCTGTCCTGTCTCAGTCTAGGCCAGTTCCCAGCCATCTATCTGTCCTGTCTCAGTCTAGGCCAGCTATCTATCTGTCCTGTCTCAGTCTCCCAGCTATCTATCTGTCCTGTCTCAGTCTAGGCCAGTTCCCAGCTATCTATCTGTCCTGTCTCAGTCTAGGCCAGTTCCCAGCTATCTATCTGTCCTGTCTCAGGCCTGTTCCCAGCTATCTATCAGTCCTGTCTCAGTCTAGGCCAGTTCCCAGCTATCTATCTGTCCTGTCTCAGTCTATCTGGCCAGTTAGGCCAGCTATATATCTGTCCTGTCTCAGTCTAGGCCAGTTCCCAGCTATCTATCTGTCCTGTCTCAGTCTAGGCCAGTTCCCAGCTATCTATCTGTCCTGTCTCAGTGTCTCAGTCTAGGCCAGTTCCCAGACATCTATCTGTCCTGTCTCAGTCTAGGCCAGTTCCCAGCTATCTATCAGTCCTGTCTCAGTGTAGACCAGGTATCTATCTGTCCTGTCTCAGTCTAGGCCAGTTCCCAGCTATCTATCTGTCCTGTCTCATTCTAGGCCAGTTCCCAGCCATCTATCAGTCCTGTCTCAGTCAGTTCCCAGCCATCTATCAGTCCTGTCTCAGTCTCCAAGCTATCTATCCGTCCTGTCTCAGTCTAGGCCAGTTCCCAGCTATCTATCAGTCCCGTCTCAGTCTCGGCCAGTTCCCAGCTGTCTATCTGTCCTGTCTCAGTCTAGGCCAGTTCCCAGCCATCTATCTGTCCTGTCTCAGTCTAGGCCAGTTCCCAGCTATCTATCAGTCCTGTCTCAGTCTAGGCCAGTTCCCAGCCATCTATCAGTCCTGTCTCAGTCTAGGCCAGTTCCCAGCCATCTATCAGTCCTGTCTCAGTCTAGGCCAGTTCCCAGCCAACCTTCAGTCCTGTCTCAGTCTAGGCCAGTTCCTAGCTATCTATCTGTCCTGTCTCAGTCTAGGCCAGTTCCTAGCTATCTATCTGTCCTGTCTCTGTCTAGGCCCGTTCCTAGCTATCTATCTCTCCTGTCTCAGTCTAGGCCAGTTCCCAGCTATCTATCTGTCCTGTCTCAGTCTAGGCCTGTTCCCAGCTATCTATCTGTCCTATCTCAATCTAGGCCAGTTCCCAGCTATCTATCTGCCCTGTCTCAGTCTAGGCCAGTTACCAGCTATCTATCCGTCCTGTCTCAGTCTAGGCCAGTTCCCAGCTATCTATCTGTCCTGTCTCAGTCTAGGCCAGTTCACAGCTATATATCTGTCCTGTCTCAGTCTAGGCCAGTTCCCAGCTATCTATCAGTCCTGTCTCAGTGTAGACCAGGTCCCAGACATCTATCTGTCCTGTCTCAGTCTAGGCCAGTTCCCAGCTATCTATCTGTCCTGTCTCAGTCTAGGCCAGTTCCCAGCTATCTATCTGTCCTGTCTCATTCTAGGCCAGTTCCCAGCCATCTATCAGTCCTGTCTCAGTCTAGGCCAGTTCCAAGCTATCTATCCGTCCTGTCTCAGTCTAGGCCAGTTCCCAGCTATCTATCAGTCCCGTCTCAGTCTCGGCCAGTTCCCAGCTGTCTATCTGTCCTGTCTCAGTCTAGGCCAGTTCCCAGCCATCTATCTGTCCTGTCTCAGTCTAGGCCAGTTCCCAGCTATCTATCAGTCCTGTCTCAGTCTAGGCCAGTTCCCAGCCATCTATCAGTCCTGTCTCAGTCTAGGCCAGTTCCCAGCCATCTATCAGTCCTGTCTCAGTCTAGGCCAGTTCCCAGCCATCTATCAGTCCTGTCTCAATCTAGGCCAGTTCCCAGCTATCTATCAGTCCTGTCTCAGTCTAGGCCAGTTCCCAACCATCTATCAGTCCTGTCTCAGTCTAGGCCAATTCCCAACCATCTATCAGTCCTGTCTCAGTCTAGGCCAGTTCCCAGCCATCTATCAGTCCTGTCTCCGTCTAGGCCAGTTCCCAGCCATCTATCTGTCCTGTCTCAGTCTAGGCCAGTTCCTAGCTATCTATCAGTCCTGTCTCAGTCTAGGCCAGTTCCCAGCCATCTATCTGTCCTGTCTCAGTCTAGGCCAGTTCCCAGCTATCTATCAGTCCCGTCTCAGTCTCGGCCAGTTCCCAGCTATCTATCTGTCCTGTCTCAGTCTAGGCCAGTTCCTAGCTATCTATCAGTCCTGTCTCAGTCTAGGCCAGTTCCCAGCCATCTATCTGTCCTGTCTCAGTCTAGGCCAGTTCCTAGCTATCTATCTGTCCTGTCTCAGTCTAGGCCAGTTCGCAGCTATATATCTGTCCTGTTTCTGTCTAGGCCAGTTCCCAGCTATCTATCTGACCTGTCTCAGTCTAGGCCAGTTCCAAGCTATCTATCCGTCCTGTCTCAGTCTAGGCCAGTTCCCAGCTATCTATCTGTCCTGCCTCAGTCTAGGCCAGTTCGCAGCTATATATCTGTCCTGTCTCAGTCTAGGCCAGTTCCCAGCTATCTATCAGTCCTGTCTCAGTGTAGACCAGGTCCCAGACATCTATCTGTCCTGTCTCAGTCTAGGCCAGTTCCCAGCTATCTATCTGTCCTGTCTCAGTCTAGGCCAGTTCCCAGCTATCTATCTGTCCTGTCTCATTCTAGGCCAGTTCCCAGCCATCTATCAGTCCTGTCTCAGTCTAGGCCAGTTCCAAGCTATCTATCCGTCCTGTCTCAGTCTAGGCCAGTTCCCAGCTATCTATCAGTCCTGTCTCAGTCTCGGCCAGTTCCCAGCTATCTATCTGTCCTGTCTCAGTCTAGGCCAGTTCCCAACCATCTATCAGTCCTGTCTCAGTCTAGGCCAGTTCCCAGCCATCTATCAGTCCTGTCCTGCCATCTATCAGTCCTGTCTCAGTCTAGGCCAGTTCCCAGCCATCTATCAGTCCTGTCTCAATCTAGGCCAGTTCCCAGCTATCTATCAGTCCTGTCTCAGTCTAGGCCAGTTCCCAGCCATCTATCTGTCCTGTCTCAGTCTAGGCCAATTCCCACCATCTATCAGTCCTGTCTCAGTCAGGCCAGTTCCCAGCCATCTATCAGTCCTGTCTCCGTCTAGGCCAGTTCCCAGCCATCTATCTGTCCTGTCTCAGTCTAGGCCAGTTCCTAGCTATCTATCAGTCCTGTCTCAGTCTAGGCCAGTTCCCAGCCATCTATCTGTCCTGTCTCAGTCTAGGCCAGTTCCCAGCTATCTATCAGTCCGTCTCAGTCTCGGCCAGTTCCCAGCTATCTATCTGTCCTGTCTCAGTCTAGGCCAGTTCCTAGCTATCTATCAGTCCTGTCTCAGTCTAGGCCAGTTCCCAGCCATCTATCTGTCCTGTCTCAGTCTAGGCCAGTTCCTAGCTATCTATCTGTCCTGTCTCAGTCTAGGCCAGTTCGCAGCTATATATCTGTCCTGTTTCTGTCTAGGCCAGTTCCCAGCTATCTATCTGACCTGTCTCAGTCTAGGCCAGTTCCAAGCTATCTATCCGTCCTGTCTCAGTCTAGGCCAGTTCCCAGCTATCTATCTGTCCTGCCTCAGTCTAGGCCAGTTCGCAGCTATATATCTGTCCTGTCTCAGTCTAGGCCAGTTCCCAGCTATCTATCAGTCCTGTCTCAGTGTAGACCAGGTCCCAGACATCTATCTGTCCTGTCTCAGTCTAGGCCAGTTCCCAGCTATCTATCTGTCCTGTCTCAGTCTAGGCCAGTTCCCAGCTATCTATCTGTCCTGTCTCATTCTAGGCCAGTTCCCAGCCATCTATCAGTCCTGTCTCAGTCTAGGCCAGTTCCAAGCTATCTATCCGTCCTGTCTCAGTCTAGGCCAGTTCCCAGCTATCTATCAGTCCCGTCTCAGTCTCGGCCAGTTCCCAGCTATCTATCTGTCCTGTCTCAGTCTAGGCCAATTCCCAACCATCTATCAGTCCTGTCTCAGTCTAGGCCAGTTCCCAGCCATCTATCAGTCCTGTCTCAGTCTAGGCCAGTTCCCAGCCATCTATCTGTCCTGTCTCAGTCTAGGCCAGTTCCTAGCTATCTATCAGTCCTGTCTCAGTCTAGGCCAGTTCCCAGCCATCTATCTGTCCTGTCTCAGTCTAGGCCAGTTCCCAGCTATCTATCAGTCCCGTCTCAGTCTCGGCCAGTTCCCAGCTATCTATCTGTCCTGTCTCAGTCTAGGCCAGTTCCTAGCTATCTATCAGTCCTGTCTCAGTCTAGGCCAGTTCCCAGCCATCTATCTGTCCTGTCTCAGTCTAGGCCAGTTCCCAGCTATCTATCTGTCCTGTCTCAGTCTAGGCCAGTTCCCAGCTATCTATCTGTCCTGTTTCTGTCTAGGCCAGTTCCCAGCTATCTATCTGACCTGTTCCAGTCAGGCCAGTTCCAAGCTATCTAGTCCTGTCTCAGTCTAGGCCAGTTCCCAGCTATCTATCTGTCCTGCCTCAGTCTATCAGCTATATATCTGTCCTGTCTCAGTCTAGGCCAGTTCCCAGCTATCTATCAGTCCTGTCTCAGTGTAGACCAGGTCCCAGACATCTATCTGTCCTGTCTCAGTCTAGGCCAGTTCCCAGCTATCTATCTGTCCTGTCTCAGTCTAGGCCAGTTCCCAGCTATCTATCTGTCCCGTCTCAGTCTAGGCCCGTTCCTAGACATCTATCAGTCCTGTCTCAGTCTAGGCCAGTTCCCAACTATCTATCCGTCCTGTCTCAGTCTAGGCCAGTTCACAGCTATCTATCAGTCCTGTCTCAGTCTAGGCCAGTTCTCAGCTATCTATCTGTCCTGTCTCAGTCTAGGCCAGTTCCCAGCTATCTATCTGTCCTGTCTCAGTCTAGGCCAGTTCCCAGCTATCTATCAGTCCTGTCTCAGTCTAGGCCAGTTCCCAGCCATCTATCAGTCCTGTCTCAGTCTAGGCCAGTTCCCAGCCATCTATCAGTCCTGTCTCAGTCTAGGCCAGTTCCCAGCCATCTATCAGTCCTGTCTCAGTCTAGGCCAGTTCCCAGCTATCTATCAGTCCTGTCTCAGTCTAGGCCAGTTCCCAGCCATCTATCTGTCCTGTCTCAGTCTAGGCCAGTTCCCAACCATCTATCAGTCCTGTCTCAGTCTAGGCCAGTTCCCAACCATCTATCAGTCCTGTCTCAGTCTAGGCCAGTTCCCAGCCATCTATCAGTCCTGTCTCAGTCTAGGCCAGTTCCCAGCCATCTATCTGTCCTGTCTCAGTCTAGGCCAGTTCCTAGCTATCTATCAGTCCTGTCTCAGTCTAGGCCAGTTCCCAGCCATCTATCAGTCCTGTCTCAGTCTAGGCCAGTTCCCAGCCATCTATCAGTCCTGTCTCAGTCTAGGCCAGTTCCCAGCTATCTATCAGTCCCGTCTCAGTCTCAGCCAGTTCCCAGCTATCTATCTGTCCTGTCTCAGTCTAGGCCAGTTCCCAGCCATCTATCTGTCCTGTCTCAGTCTAGGCCAGTTCCCAGCTATCTATCAGTCCCGTCTCAGTCTCGGCCAGTTCCCAGCTATCTATCTGTCCTGTCTCAGTCTAGGCCAGTTCCCAACCATCTATCAGTCCTGTCTCAGTCTAGGCCAGTTCCCAACCATCTATCAGTCTCAGTCTAGGCCAGTTCCCAGCCATCTATCAGTCCTGTCTCAGTCTAGGCCAGTTCCCAGCCATCTATCTGTCCTGTCTCAGTCTAGGCCAGTTCCTAGCTATCTATCAGTCCTGTCTCAGTCTAGGCCAGTTCCCAGCCATCTATCAGTCCTGTCTCAGTCTAGGCCAGTTCCCAGCCATCTATCAGTCCTGTCTCATTCTAGGCCAGTTCCCAGCTATCTATCAGTCCCGTCTCAGTCTCGGCCAGTTCCCAGCTATCTATCTGTCCTGTCTCAGTCTAGGCCAGTTCCCAGCCATCTATCTGTCCTGTCTCAGTCTAGGCCAGTTCCCAGCTATCTATCAGTCCCGTCTCAGTCTCGGCCAGTTCCCAGCTATCTATCTGTCCTGTCTCAGTCTAGGCCAGTTCCCAGCCATCTATCAGTCCTGTCTCAGTCTAGGCCAGTTCCCAGCCATCTATCAGTCCTGTCTCAGTCTAGGCCAGTTCCCAGCTATCTATCAGTCCTGTCTCAGTCTAGGCCAGTTCCCAGCCATCTATCTGTCCTGTCTCAGTCTAGGCCAGTTCCCAACCATCTATCAGTCCTGTCTCAGTCTAGGCCAGTTCCCAATCCATCTATCAGTCCTGTCTCAGTCTAGGCCAGTTCCCAGCCATCTATCAGTTCCCAGCCATCTATCTGTCTGTCTCAGTCTAGGCCAGTTCTATCCAGTCTCATCTATCTCAGTCCTGTCTCAGTCTAGGCCAGTTCCCAGCCATCTATCAGTCCTGTCTCATTCTAGGCCAGTTCCCAGCTATCTATCAGTCCCGTCTCAGTCTCGGCCAGTTCCCAGCTATCTATCTGTCCTGTCTCAGTCTAGGCCAGTTCCCAGCCATCTATCTGTCCTGTCTCAGTCTAGGCCAGTTCCCAGCTATCTATCAGTCCCGTCTCAGTCTCGGCCAGTTCCCAGCTATCTATCTGTCCTGTCTCAGTCTAGGCCAGTTCCCAGCCATCTATCAGTCCTGTCTCAGTCTAGGCCAGTTCCTAGCTATCTATCTGTCCTGTCTCAGTCTCGGCCAGTTCCTAGCTATCTATCTGTCCTGTCTCAGTCTAGGCCAGTTCCCAGCCATCTATCTGTCCTGTCTCAGTCTAGGCCAGTTCCTAGCTATCTATCAGTCCTGTCTCAGTCTAGGCCAGTTCCCAGCCATCTATCAGTCCTGTCTCAGTCTAGGCCAGTTCCTAGCTATCTATCTGTCCTGTCTCAGTCTCGGCCAGTTCCTAGCTATCTATCTGTCCTGTCTCAGTCTAGGCCAGTTCCTAGCCATCTATCAGTCCTGTCTCAGTCTAGGCCAGTTCCTAGCTATCTATCAGTCCTGTCTCAGTCTAGGCCAGTTCCTAGCCATCTATCAGTCCTGTATCAGTCTAGGCCAGTTCCTAGCTATCTATCAGTCCTGTCTCAGTCTAGGCCAGTTCCTAGCTATCTATCAGTCCTGTCTCAGTCTAGGCCAGTTCCCAGCCATCTATCTGTCCTGTCTCAGTCTAGGCCAGTTCCCAGCTATCTATCATGAGCAGTTTGATATAATGGAGTGTGACTCCGCCTGTTTGCCTTTCTGGCTCTGAGGCCGGTCTGGGTGAATTAGACCAGTCATTATAAGTATTGGAAATTGGGCTATACTACCTGTCCCTGTTTTGTCATTTTTTTTTGTTGCGTATCATAATTAGCCAGTTCCTTGTGTTTTATGTGTGCTTGGCAGCTTAGTCACACCATGTTTGTCAAACACACAACACTGTTGCCTGGTTCTGTAGCTCAGTTGGTAGAGCATGGCGCTTGTAACGCCAGGGTAGTGGGTTCGATTCCCGGGACCACCCATACGTAGAATGTATGCACACATGACTGTAAGTCGCTTTGGATAAAAGTGTCTGCTAAATGGCATATATTATTATATATTATAAAAATCTTTTTTTTTTTTGAGCTAGGATTTTAAATTGGTTTGGTTTTAGCTTGTAAATGTGAGTATTTCTATAAACTAGGGTACCAGTGGGTCTTTCTATAAACTAGGGTACCAGTGGGTCTTTCTATAAACTAGGGTACCAGTGGGTCTTTCTATAAACTAGGGTACCAGTGGGTATTTCTATAAACTAGGGTACCAGTGGGTATTTCTATAAACTAGGGTACCAGTGGTTCTTTCTATAAACTAGGGTACCAGTGGGTATTTCTATAAACTAGGGTACCAGTGGTTCTTTCTATAAACTAGGGTACCAGTGGGTCTTTCTATAAACTAGAATACAAGTAGTTATTACTAGGGTGCCAGTGGGTCTTTCTCTAAACTAGGGTACCAGTGGGTCTTTCTATGCACTAGGGTACCAGTCAGTATTTCTATAAATGTAAATGTAAATGTAAATCAAATTTATTGATATAGCCCTTCGTACATCAGCTGATATCTCAAAGTGCTGTACAGAAACCCAGCCTAAAACCCCAAACAGCAAGCAATGCAGGTGTAGAAGCACGGTGGCTAGGAAAAACTCCCTAGAAAGGCCAAAACCTAGGAAGAAACCTAGAGATGAACCAGGCTATGTGGGGTGGCCAGTCCTCTTCTGGCTGTGCCGGGTGGAGATTATAACAGAACATGGCCAAGATGTTCAAATGTTCATAAATGACCAGCATGGTCGAATAATAATAAGGCAGAACAGTTGAAACTGGAGCAGCAGCACAGTCAGGTGGACTGGGGACAGCAAGGAGTCATCATGTCAGGTCGTCCTGGGGCACGGTCCTTGGGCTCAGGTCCTCCGAGAGAGAGAAAGAAAGAGAGAATTAGAGAGAGCATATGTGGGGTGGCCAGTCCTCTTCTGGCTGTGCCGGGTGGAGATTATAACAGAACATGGCCAAGATGTTCAAATGTTCATAAATGACCAGCATGGTCAAATAATAGTAAGGCAGAACAGTTGAAACTGGAGCAGGTTACCAGTGGGTCTTTCTCTAAACTAGGGTACCAGTGAGTCTTTCTCTAAACTAGGATACCAGTGGGTATTTCTAGGATACCAGTGGGTCTTTCTCTAAACTAGGGTACCAGTGGGGTCTTTCTATAAACTAGGTTACCAGTGGGTCTTTCTCAAAACTAGGGTACCAGTGGGTCTTTCTCTAAACTAGGGTACCAGTGGGGTCTTTCTATAAACTAGGGTACCAGTGGGGTCTTTCTCTAAACTAGGGTATCAGTGGGTCTTTTTCTAAATTAGGATGCCAGTGGGTATTTCTAGGATACTAGTGGGTCTTTCTCTAAATTAGGATACCAGTGGGTATTTCTAGGATACCAGTGGGTATTTTTAGGATACTAGTGGGTCTTTCTCTAAACTAGGTTACCAGTGGGTCTTTCTCTAAACTAGGGTACCAGTAGTTATTTCTAGGGTACCAGTGGGTCTTGCTCTAAACTAGGGTACCATTGGGTCTTTTTCTAAACTAGGGTACCAGTAATTGTTTCTAGTGTACCAGTGGGTCTTTCTATAAACTAGGGTACCAGTGGGTCTTTCTATAAACAAGGGTACCAGTAGTTATTTCTAGGGTACCAGTGAGTCTGTCCATGAACTAGGGTACAAGTGTGTTTTTCACTAAACTAGGTTACCAGTTGGTCTTTCTCTAAACTAGGGTACCAGTAGTTGTTTCTATGGTACCAGTGGGTCTTTCTCTAAACTAGGGTACCAGTGGGTCTTTCTCTAAACTAGGGTACCAGTGGGTCTTTCTATTAACTAGGGTACCAGTAGTTGTTTCTAGTGTACCAGTGGGTCTTTCTATAAACTAGGATACCAGTAGTTGTTTCTAGGGTACCAGTGGGTATTTCTCTAAACTAGGGTACCAGTGGGTATTTCTAGGATACCAGTGTGTATTTCTCTAAACTAGGGTACCAGTGGGTATTTCTAGAATACCAATGGGTATTTCTCTAAACTAGGGAACCAGTGGGTATTTCTATGATACCAGTGGGTCTTTCTCTAAACTAGGGTACCAGTGGGTATTTATATGATACCAGTGGGTCTTTCTCTAAACTAGGGTACCAGTGGGTATTTCTAGGATACCAGTGGGTCTTTCTCTAAACTAGGGTACCAGTGGGTCTTTCTATAAACTAGGGTACCAGTGGGTCTTTCTATAAACTAGGATACCAATGAGTACTTATTGTAGTGGACAATTGTTTGGAGCCATTGCAAAGTCACTAATAGCAATTAGCTATTTTTCATGATAATACATTAACTTATAATGGGGGATCATAGATATATTAACTTATAATGGGGGAAACATAGAACATTAACTTATAATGGGGGAAACATAGAACATTAACTTATAATGGGGGAAACATTCAGCCAGTCAGCCAGTCAGTTAGCCAGTCAGCTAGTCAGTCAGCCAATCAATTAGCCAGTCAGCTAGTCAGTCATCCAGCCAGTCAGCTCATCAGTTAGCCAGTCAGCTAGTCAGTCAGCCAGCCAGTCAGGCAATCAGTTAGCCAGTCAGCCAGTCAGCCAGTCAGCCCTGCCAGCCAGTCAGCCAGCCAGCCAGCCAGTCAGCCAGTTAGCCAGCCAGCCAGTCAGCCAGTCAGTTAGCCAGTCAGCCAGTCAGTTAGCCAGTCAGCCAGTCAGTTAGCCAGTCAGACAGTGAGCCAGCCAGTCAGTCAGCCAGCCAGCCAGTCAGCCAGTTAGCCAGCCAGCCAGCCAGTCAGCCAGTCAGCCAGCCAGCCAGTCAGCCAGCCAGTCAGTGTATATTTTTTTTATACCTGTCAAATTGTTGCTTTGGAGAATCTCAGTTGCGTTTCCTTGATTCGTTGCATCCTCCCAGGTCAATCTCATCCATCCTTTCCCAGTTGTCTCCATATTTACGGAAACCCTCCAAACCTGTCATCTCCAGGATGATTTTTTCGATGGCTGGTGAGATGAACATGTAGAATGTCCTGGGCAACTGCATGACTTGTGGGCCCTGGGGTCATTCTTATGACATGTTGTGTTGCCTTCCTGTCCTGGTCGTCATGGTGACAAGGACCATGTTATTTTGCTGTTCTTTGACAAAAAATGTTTCTCCTTCAGCTCTGAGGATTTCTTCTTCATCTGAAGATGATGTATCGTGGCTCTGGGTTGTATTCTTCCCTCATCTTCTTCTTCAGACACCTTCTAATCTTCTAAATCATCGTTCTCTGGTTCCTCCTGGACATCTGGAAAAATCTGACCTACGACCTGAAACGTTGCACTCATGGCTACATCAAAGAGACAACTGGGGGGACTGTCATCTGCAGCACCTTTACAGCCTCTGACTGCATTCACCACTAGTAAACAATGCTTTCAAGACATGTTTATTTTGTCTGTGAACTTGAGTCATGTGTGGAGGTCGTGGAGGGGAGATGCTGATCATGCACACAAGACAGTTTAAGTTTTGTCTGAGTTCAATCAGTAGCACACATAATCTCAATTTATCATTGTGTGTGTGTGTGTGTGTGTGTGTGTGTGTGTGTGTGTGTGTGTGTGTGTGTGTGTGTGTAAATGATTTTAGAACTGCCGGGTCAACAACAATGACCCTAAGAATCTTTGTACCCTGGTGGTGTACAGTTTCCATGGGAACACGGGAGATGTTTCACTGATTCTAATGTCACTCTCGGAAAAGTCGTCAAATTTCACGTTGAAAAAAATGTATCATTTAGGGGGTTATTCTCTGCTGATAGTGGCGAGACGTTTTGACCCTTCAGACAGCCCAAAGGTTAAATATATCATTTAGGGGGTTATTCTCTGCTGATAGTGGCGAGACGTTTTGACCCTTCAGACAGCCCAAAGGTTAAATATATCATTTAGGGGGTTATTCTCTGCTGATAGTGGCGAGACGTTTTGACCCTTCAGACAGCCCAAAGGTTAAATGTATCATTTAGGGGGTTATTCTCTGCTGATAGTGGCGAGACGTTTTAACCCTTCAGACAGCCCAAAGGTTAAATGTATCATTTAGGGGGTTATTCTCTGCTGATAGTGGCGAGACGTTTTGACCCTTCAGACAGCGCAAAGGTTAAATGTATCATTTAGGGGGTTATTCTCTGCTGATAGTGGCGTTTTAACCCTTCAGACAGCCCGTTTGACCCTTAGTGGCGAGAGACAGCCCAAAGGTTAAATATATCATTTAGACGGGGTTTTTTCTCTGCTGATAGTGGCGAGACGTTTGACCCTTCAGACAGCCCAAAGGTTAAATGTATCATTTAGGGGGTTATTCTCTGCTGATAGTGGCGAGACGTTTTAACCCTTCAGACAGCCCAAAGGTTAAATGTATATCAAACCATTTAGAAATGTTGACACTGACGTTGACCCTTTATTTATAGAAAGACCCTTATGTCTCTGTGTGAAAATGACTTTACAAAGGTCTTTGTCTCGGGGCTGTTAACCGAGGAGGATTACACCAATCCCTGCCCTGAAGTGACACTGTGTATTTAAAAGTGTAAAGTTCAAAGGTCACTGAGGATAGTGTTGAATGGCCAGCATTTAACCCCCAATCTGCCTCTATTCTGATGTGTCTCTGACCCACCTTTTGCATCCCAAGTGGAACACTATTCCCTACAGAGTGGAACACTATTCCCTACGGAGTGGAACACTATTCCCTAAGGAGTGGAACACTATTCCCCACGGAGTGCAACACTATTCCCTACAGAGTGGAACACTATTCCCTACAGAGTGGAACACTATTCCCTACGGAGTGGAACACTATTCCCTAAGGAGTGGAACACTATTCCCCACGGAGTGCAACACTATTCCCTACGGAGTGGAGTACTATTCCCGACAGAGTGGAACACTATTCCCTACAGAGTGGAACACTATTCCCTACGGAGTGGAATACTATTCCCTACAGAGTGGAACACTATCCCCTACAGAGTGGAACACTATTCCCTACGGAGTGGAATACTATTCCCTACAGAGTGGAACACTATCCCCTACAGAGTGGAACACTATTCCCTACAGAGTGGAACACTATTCCCTACAGAGTGGAACACTATCCCCTACAGAGTGGAACACTATTCCCTACAGAGTGGAACACTATTCCCTACAGAGTGGAATACTATTCCCTACGGAGTGGAACACTATTCCCTATGGAGTGGAACACTATTCCCTACAGAGTGGAACACTATTCCCTACAGAGTGGAATAATATTCCCTACGGAGTGGAACACTATTCCCCACGGAGTGGAACACTGTTCCCCACGGAGTGGAACACTATTCCCTACAGAGTGGAGTACTATTCCCGACAGAGTGGAACACTAGCCCCTACGGAGAGGAATACTATTCCCTACGGAGTGGAACACTAGCCCCTACGGAGTGTAACACTACCCCTACCCCCTACGGAGTGGAACACTACCCCCTACAGAGTGGAACACTACCCCCTACCACCTATGAAGTGGAACACTACCCCCTACAGAGTGGAACACTACCCCCTAACCCCTACGGAGTGGAACACTACCCCTACCACCTACAGAGTGGAACACTACCCCTACCACCTACGAAGTGGAACACTACCCCCTAACCCCTACGGAGTGGAACACTACCCCTACCACCTACAGAGTGGAACACTACCCCCTACCACCTACGAAGTGGAACACTACCCCCTACAGAGTGGAACACTACCCCCTACAGAGTGGAACACTACCCCCTACAGAGTGGAACACTACCCCTACCACCTACAGAGTGGAACACTACCCCTACCACCTACGAAGTGGAACACTACCCCCTAACCCCTACGGAGTGGAACACTACCCCTACACCTACAGAGTGGAACACTACCCCCTACCACCTACGAAGTGGAACACTACCCCCTACAGAGTGGAACACTACCCCCTAACCCCTACAGAGTGGAACACTACCCCTACCACCTACAGAGTGGAACACTACCCCCTACCACCTACAGAGTGGAACACTACCCCCTACCACCTACAGAGTGGAACACTACCCCCTACCACCTACAGAGTGGAACACTACCCCCTACCCCTACAGAGTGGAACACTACCCTACCACCTACAGAGTGGAACACTACCCCCTACCACCTACAGAGTGGAACACTACCCCCTACCCCTACAGAGTGGAACACTACCCCTACCACCTACAGAGTGGAACACTACCCCTACCACCTACAGAGTGGAACACTACCCCTACCACCTACAGAGTGGAACACTACCCCTACCACCTACAGAGTGGAACACTACCCCTACCACCTACAGAGTGGAACACTACCCCTACCACCTACAGAGTGGAACACTACCCCTACCCCTACAGAGTGGAACACTACCCCTACCACCTACAGAGTGGAACACTACCCCTACCCCCTACAGAGTGGAACACTACCCCTACCACCTACGAAGTGGAACACTACCCCCTAACCCCTACGGAGTGGAACACTACCCCTACACCTACAGAGTGGAACACTACCCCCTACCACCTACGAAGTGGAACACTACCCCCTACAGAGTGGAACACTACCCCCTAACCCCTACAGAGTGGAACACTACCCCTACCACCTACAGAGTGGAACACTACCCCCTACCACCTACAGAGTGGAACACTACCCCCTACCACCTACGAAGTGGAACACTACCCCCTACCACCTACAGAGTGGAACACTACCCCCTACCCCCTACAGAGTGGAACACTACCCCTACCACCTACAGAGTGGAACACTACCCCTACCACCTACAGAGTGGAACACTACCCCTACCCCCTACAGAGTGGAACACTACCCCTACCACCTACGAAGTGGAACACTACCCCTACCACCTACAGAGTGGAACACTACCCCTACCACCTACAGAGTGGAACACTACCCCTACCACCTACAGAGTGGAACACTACCCCTACCACCTACAGAGTGGAACACTACCCCTACCACCTACAGAGTGGAACACTACCCCTACCCCCTACAGAGTGGAACACTACCCCTACCACCTACAGAGTGGAACACTACCCCTACCCCCTACAGAGTGGAACACTACCCCTACCCCCTACAGAGTGGAACACTACCCCCTACCACCTACGGAGTGAAACACTACCCCCTACCCCCTACGGAGTGAAACACTACCCCCTACCCCCTATGGAGTGGAACACGACCCCCTAGTGAGTGGAACACGACCCCCTAGTGAGTGGAACACGACCCCCTAGTGAGTGTACACTATCCCCTACGGAGTGCACTATTTTTGACCAGGGCAAATGTAGGGCATAGGGTTCCATTCGGTTTGCAACCTTTTGTGTGGAGAGCTGTGAGCCCGGTCAGGACCAAATCTTCACATAAATGGACAGTTCTGGGAACACTAACCATGCTTTAGGGAGTATAGACACGAATACAAACACACACACACACACACCAATCAATATTTATCTCTGCGATGATCATTTCAAATGCTTAGTGATTCAATTATTCCACACCCAGGTGATATTGATTATTCATCTCTTTGTGTGACAAACTGAAGAGAGAGAGAATTGTTTATTTCTTCATGTATACAGTGCCTTCAGAATGTATTCAGACCCCTTGACTTTAAGAAAAACAAACATTTTGTTACATTACAGACTTATTTTAAGATGTATATAGAAATAAAGAAAATCCTCAGCAATATACACACGATAGAAGGTCGACACTCCTCAGTAAGAGGCACATGACAACCCGCTTGGAGTTTTCCAAAAGGCACCGAAAGACTATCTGGTCTGATGAAATCATTGCTTGTCTTGAATGCCAAGCGTCACGTCTAGAGGAAACCTGTTACCGTCTCTACGGTGAAGCATGGTGGTGGCAGCGTCACGTCTAGAGGAAACCTGTTACCGTCTCTACGGTGAAGCATGGTGGTGGCAGCGTCACATCTAGAGGAAACCTGTCACCATCTCTACGTTGAAGCATGGTGGTGACAGCATCACGTCTAGAGGAAACCTGTCACCATCTCTACGTTGAAGCATGGTGGTGGCAGCGTCACGTCTAGAGGAAACCTGTCACCGTCTCTACGGTGAAGCATGGTGGTGGCAGCGTCACATCTAGAGGAAACCTGTCACCATCTCTACGGTGAAGCATGGTGGTGGCAGCGTCACGTCTAGAGGAAACCTGTCACCATCTCTACGTTGAAGCATGGTGGTGGCAGCGTCACATCTAGAGGAAACCTGTCACCATCTCTACGTTGAAGCACGGTGGTGGCAGCGTCACGTCTAGAGGAAACCTGTCACCATCTCTACGGTGAAGCATGGTGGTGGCAGCGTCACATCTAGAGGAAACCTGTCACCATCTCTACGGTGAAGCATGGTGGTGACAGCATCACGTCTAGAGGAAACCTGTCACCATCTCTACGGTGAAGCACGGTGGTGGCAGCGTCACGTCTAGAGGAAACCTGTCACCATCTCTACGGTGAAGCATGGTGGTGACAGTGTCACGTCTAGAGGAAACCTGTCACCATCTCTACGGTGAAGCATGGTGGTGACAGCATCACGTCTAGAGGAAACCTGTCACCGTCTCTACGGTGAAGCATGGTGGTGGCAGCGTCACATCTAGAGGAAACCTGTCACCGTCTCTACGGTGAAGCATGGTGGTGACAGTGTCACGTCTAGAGGAAACCTGTCACCATCTCTACGGTGAAGCATGGTGGTGGCAGCGTCATGCTGTGGGGATGTTTTCCACCATCTCTACGTTGAAGCATGGTGGTGGCAGCATCACGTCTAGAGGACACCTGTCACCATCTCTACGGTGAAGCATGGTGGTGGCAGCATCATGCTTTGGGGATGTTTTTCCAGCTGCAGAGACTGGGAGACTAGTCAGGATCGAGGGAAAGATGAACAGAGCAAAGTACAGGGACATCCTTGATGAAAACCTTCTCCAAAGCGCTCAGGACCTCAGACTGGGGTGAAAGTTCACCTTCTATTAGGATAACGACCCTAAGCACACAGCCAAGACAATGCAGGTGTGGCTTCGGGACAAGTCTCTGAATGTCTTTGAGTGGCCCAGCCAGAGCCTGGACTTGAACCCGATCGAAAATCTCTGGAGAGACCTGAAAATAGCTGTGCAGCGATGCTCCCCATCCAACCTGATAGAGCTTTAGAGGATCTGCAGAGAAGAATGGGAGAAAATCCCCAAATACAGGTGTGCAAAGCTTGTAGCGTCAAACCTAAGAAAACCCGAGGCTCTAATCGCTGCCAAAGGTGCTTCAACAAAGTACTGAGTCAAGGGTCTGAGTACTTATGTAAATATGATATTTATGTTTTAAATCTTTAATAAATTAACAAAAATGTCTTTAAAAATACCGTTTTTGCTTTGTCATTATGGGATATTGTGTGTAGATTGATGAGGGGGGTAAAAAACCAACAATTTAATTAATTTTAGAATAAGGCTGTAACGTAACAAAAGGAAGGGGATCTGAGTAATCTCCGAAAGGCACTGTAAAGGGACATTTGTTTTTACATCGAACAATCCTCATTTGGGTTTGATATAAAATAAATCCTCATTTGGGTTTGATATAAAAT
>NC_068440.1:45761479-45783979 GCF_023373465.1 Oncorhynchus keta | reverse complement strand
GAGATGGGAGGCGTGGGGTTGGGGAGAGATGGGAGGCGTGGGGGAGGAGAGAGATGGGAGGCGTGGGGGTGGGAAAGAGATGGGAGGCGTGGGGAGGGGGAGGGAGAGAGAGATGGGAGGCGTGGGGGGAGGGAGAGAGATGGGAGGCGTGGGGGTGGGAGAGAGATGGGAGGCGGGGGAGGGAGCGAGATGGGAGGCGTGGGGGGAGGGGAGAGATGGGAGGCGTGGGGGGTGGGAGAGAGATGGGAGGCGTGGGGGAAGGGAGGGAGATGGGTGGCTATGGAGAGGGGAGAGAGAGAGATGGGAGGCGTGGGGGGGGGAGAGAGATTGAAGGCGTGGGGGAGGGAGAGAGATGGGAGGCGTGGGGGGGGGAGAGAGATGGGAGGCGTGGGGAGGGAGAGAGATGGGAGGCGTGGGGGGTGGGAGAGAGATGGGAGGCGTTGGGTGTGGGAGAGAGATGGGAGGCGGGGGGGTGGGGAGAGAGATGGGAGGCGTGGGGGAAGGGAGGGAGATGGGTGGCTATGGAGAGGGGGAGAGAGAGATGGGAGGCGTGGGGGAGGGGAGAGAGATGGAAGGCGTGGGGGAGGGAGAGAGATGGGAGGCGGGGGGAGGGAGAGAGATGGGAGGCGTGGGGGAGGGAGAGAGATGGGAGGCGGGGGGGTGGGGAGAGATGGGAGGCGTGGGGGAGGGAGAGAGATGGGAGGCGTGGGGGGAGGGAGAGAGATGGGAGGCGTGGGGGAGGGAGAGAGATGGGAGGCGTGGGGGTGGGAAAGAGATGGGAGGCGTGGGGGAGGGAGAGAGATGGGAGGCGGGGGAGGGAGAGAGATGGGAGGCGTGGGGGAGGGGAGAGAGATGGGAGGCGTGGGGGGAGGGAGAGAGATGGGAGGCGGGGGGGAGGGAGAGAGACGGGAGGCGGGGGGGTGGGAGAGAGATGGGAGGCGTGGGGGGAGGGAGAGAGATGGGAGGCGGGGGGGGAGAGAGATGGGAGGCGTGGGGAGGGGAGAGAGACGGGAGGCGTGGGGGGTGGGAGAGATGGGAGGCGTGGGGGTGGGGGAGAGAGATGGGAGGCGTGGGGGAGGGGAGAGAGATGGGAGGCGTGGGGGAGGGAGAGAGATGGGAGGCGTGGGGGGTGGGAGAGAGATGGGAGGCGTGGGGGTGGGAGAGAGATGGGAGGCGTGGGGGAAGGGAGGAGATGGGAGGCGTGGGGGAGGGAGAGAGATGGGTGGCTATGAGAGGGGAGAGAGAGAGAGATGGGAGGCATGGGGGATGGGAGAGAGATGGGAGGCGTGGGGGAGGGGAGAGAGATGGGAGGCGTGGGGGGAGGGGAGAGAGATGGTAGGCGTGGGGGAGGGAGAGAGATGGGAGGCGTGGGGAGGGAGAGAGATGGGAGGCGTGGGGGAGGGAGAGAGATGGGAGGGTGGGGAGGGAGAGAGACGGGAGGCGTGGGGGAGGGAGAGATGGGAGGCGTGGGGGTGGGAGAGAGATGGGAGGCGTGGGGGGGGGAGAGATGGGAGGCGTGGGGGAGGGGAGAGAGACGGGAGGCGTGGGGGTGGGAGAGAGACGGGAGGCGTGGGGGAGGAGAGAGATGGGAGGCGTGTGGGAGGAGAGAGATGGGAGGCGTGGGGAGGGAGAGAGATGGGAGGCGTGGGGGAGGGGAGAGAGATGGGAGGCGTGGGGGGGAGGGAGAGAGATGGGAGGCGTGGGGGTGGGAGAGAGATGGCAGGCGTGGGGGTGGGAGAGAGATGGGAGGCGTGGGGGAGGGAGAGAGTATATGTTGTGTGATGGGGAGATTGTGAAAGCTAACCGATATTGAAAGATGTATTCAAATCAAATCTAATTGAATTGGTCACATACACGTGTTTAGCAGATGTTATTGCAGGTGTAGCGAAATGCTTGTGCTTCTTGCTCCAACAGTACAGTAATATCTAACTGACATTTAATCCCAGTAACAATTCCCTGTTTTAGGTCGGTTAGGATCACCACTTTATTTTAAGAATGTGAAATGTCAGAATAATATTAGAGAGAATGATTTATTTCATATTTTATTTCTTTTTTATTTCTTTATTTCTTTCATCACATTCCCAGTGCCTTTAAATTGTTTAACTTGGGTCAAACGTTCCGGGTAGCCTTCCACAAGCTTCCCACAATAAATTGGGTGAATTTTGGCCCATTCCTCCTGTCATGACGTTGGCCTGGGGGTAGGTTTATGACAGTCATAAATACCTCTTCCCCCCTGTTTCCTCTCTCTACCCTGCTGATGTTACATTTGCAAAACCCCTTGGTTAACATAGAGATTCTAGGAACATCTGTAGGTGGGGGGAAATGAACTATATTCTGGTAATCCGAACAATTGAACATATGCGGTGGTACTTAATGAATATGATGTCAGTTCAGTTGTCATCTGAGACATTCTCATCAATGATAAGATGACATAAACTCTACAGTGGAAAGTCTACACATCAGAGTTATCGGATTCACATGGAATTGTTGTTCAATTTAAATGTTTGAACATGAAATTATTCGTGATGGGATGAAATGTGATTTAACTTCTAAAATGTGAGAATTGTTTTTTTTTTATGAGTGAATTAGGCCCGACTCAGTGGCCCGCCCACGTGAAGTGTCGTGGAAATTTCCTGTATTTACCAAATCATGAGAGCAAACCACACACAAGTCAGAGTTATCATTAAGTTTGTATTTAATTATATGAGCTCCATCACAACCCTGTGACTCTCAGATCAATTCAGTGTCTATAAATGAATTCTCTGAGAGTGTCAACATAATGGCAACTGAGATCCTTTGTAGCAAAGATCCACCCCCTAGTCGACATGACAAACCACAGGTCTTAGGAAAACTGCACAAAGGAAGAATTTTACTTGAGAGAGAGGAGTATCCCATAGCCAGACAGCATTAGCTATAAATTATTGTTTAGTTTGGTCTCCTAAACAAAGTTCTTATCTCATTATTGGTACCACTTAGGACCAAAACATTACCTCATCCAATATCAATTGTCAATTCTAGATACTGCCATATCAAATACAACCCGTCCTGGACAAGACCACAGAGAGGAGTGACTGACACACAGACATTGTGGAGCCAACTAACTGATTCCCCATTAATCACACCATCCCTTCACATGGTTTAGGAATAGTTACAGACACATTCACAGATACGACTAACCTGACCTCTCCCCTCTCTGGTTCCCCATTAATCACTCCATCCCCTCACATGGTTTAGGAATAGTTACAGACACATTCACAGATAAGACTGACCTGACCTCCCCACTCACTGGTTCCCCATTAATCACACCATCCCTTCACATGGTTTAGGAATAGTTACAGACACATTCACAGATAAGACTAACCTGACCTCTCCCCTCTCTGGGCCCCAAGTAACTGAGCCCTAGCAGAGAAGGGATAACTGCAAACTGCCAACAGTATCATCCAAAAAGAAGATATCCTAATGACAAATATCTCACATATTATATAAATAAAACATCTTATTTATCAATGTTACCTAACTAATTCTGATTCTGCTACCACAGAAGAGACATAGGTTGTAAACTATGAAACAAACCCCTTTTCTCCCTCCACTATATAAGCCCTTGACGCAAATCTAACTTTCTGTTCCGAGGATGTGAGGATGACGGTCCTATGTCAGAATGGTTCAGATAATAACTACAGAACGAAGCCAACATCAGCGTGAGCTTTGGTTGCAAATGGTATGAACTTTGAACTCTTATTCACTACAGAAGTGATACCTCCTAGCCGCTGAGTTAGCAACAGCAGATGCAAACGAGGGTTAGGAAGGAACAGACAGAGTATCCCGTCTATCACACAATGACGTTACGACAATTTATTCTATTGACCACATGAGACATTCTTCAAAGGACAAAGGACAAAGGACTTGGTTTGGCAACACGGTCTTCCATCTACCACCAACGTACTGAAGTGCAGCTCAGAGTAAATATTTATTGCATTTTCCTTTTCCAAATGTGTGGTCATTTAGAATGCATAAGGTACTATATTTACGATAGCACAGCTTCGCCCTTTGTTCCTCAGTCTTCCTGCTCTTTCACTCAAACCCAGCCCTTTTCTTTTGTGTAACCAGCTGTCATATCTGTTCCGCCCGCTAGGGACGTTTTCCTTTATGACATAATTTGTAATCAAGGTATAATTCATTCTTTGTATATGTTATTCTGTGTGATTAGTTAGGTATTTAGTAAATACATAATTAGACCCAATTTTGTATTGCTGATTCAACTTGTTAGCCAGGGTTCGTGCAGATAACCAAGAATTGACAACTTTCAGATGAGACTGAATTAAGGTGACGATTAATATTGACTGCTATGGATGTAAAATATTACTAGGTCTTTAAGAGTTTATTCGGAAGATAACAGCTCTATAAATATTATTTTGTGGTGCCCCGACTCTCTAGTTAATTATATTTACATGATTAGCTGAATCAGGTAATATTAATTATGGAGAAATTATTTATAGAATAGCATGTCATATCACTTAATCTGGCATAGCCAAAGACACGACACTCCTGACAGAGCTGGTGTAACTGAGTCAGGTTTAAATGCCTCCTTGCTCACACACACTTTTTCAGTTCTGCCCACAAATTGTCTATGGGATTGAGGTCAGGGCTTTGTGATGGTCCCTTCAATACTATGACATTGTTGTCCTTAAACAACTTTGACACCATTTGGAAGTATGCTTGGGGTCATTGTCCATTTGGAAGACCCATTTGCGACCAAGCTTTAAGTTACTGAGTGATGTCTTGAGATGTTGCTTTAATATATCCACGTAATTTTTGTTCCTCATGATGTCATCTATTTTGTGAAGTGCACCAGTCCTCCTGCAGCAAAGCACCCCCACAACATGATGCTGCCACCCCTGTGCTTCAAGGTTGGGAAGGTGTTCTTCGGCTTGCAAGCCTCACCCTTTTCTTCCAAACATAACATTGGTCAGTATGGCCAAACAGTTCTATTTTGTTTCATCAGACCAGAGGACATTTCTCCAAAAGTATGATCTTTGTCCCCATTGTGCAGTTGCAAACCGTAGTCTGGCTTTTTTATGGTGGTTTTTGAGCAGTGGCTTCTTCCTTGCTGAGCGGCCTTTCAGGTTATGTCGATTTAAGACTTGTTTTACTGTGGATTTAGATACTTTTGTACCTGTCTCCTCCAGCATATTCACAAGGTCCTTTGCTGTTGTTCTGGGATTGATTTGCACTTTTCACATCAAAGTACGTTCATCTCTAAGAGACAGAATGTGTCTCCTTCCTGAGTGGTATGACGGCTTCGTGGTCCCATGGTGTTTATACTTCCATACTAGTGTTTGTACAGATGAACGTGGTACCTTCAGGCGTTTGGAAATTGGTCCCAAGGATGAACCAGACTTGTGGAGGTCTACAATTCTTTTTCTGAGGCCTTGGCTGATTTCTTTAGATTTTCCCATGTTGTCAAGCAAAGAGACACTGATTTGAAGGCAGGCCTTGAAATACATAAATGATGTCAATTAGCCTATCAGAAGCTTCTAAAGCCATGACATCATTTTCTGGAATTTTCCAAGCTGTTTAAAGGCACAGTCAACTTAGTGTATGTAAACTTCTGACCCACTGCAATTGTGATACAGTGAATTTTAAGTGAAATAATCTGTCTGTAATCAATTGTTGGCAAAATTACTTGAGTCGTGCACAAAGTAGATGTCCTAACAGACTTGCCAAAACTATAGTTTGTTCACAAGAAATGTGTGGAGTGGTTGAAAAACAAGTTTTAATGACTCCAACCTAAGTGTATGTACATTTCTGACTGCAATATGTAAACTCAATTTAAATGTGACTTAAATACCATAGAATAGTGTGGAGGTACAGATTATACATATCAGATGAGTAATGCAAGATAAGGAGACATTATTAATTAAAGTGGCCAGTGATCCATTTCTAAAAGGGGCCAGTGATTCCTAATCTATGTCCATTAGGCCTCTGATGTGCTATTGGAGTCTGTTTAACAGTCTGATGGCCTTGAGCTGTTTTTCAGTCTCTCGGTCCCTGCTTTGATGCACCTGTACTGACCTCGCCTTCTGGATGATAGCTGGGTGAACAGGCAGTGGGCCTTGTATTATGAAGTAATATAATGGGCCTTGTATTCTACTGTATTATACTGGGCCTGGTATTATACTGTATTATACAGTAATATACTGGGTCTGGTATTATACTGTATTATACTGTATTATACTGTATTATACTGTATTATACTGGGCCTGGTATTATACTGTATTATACTGTATTATACTGTATTATACTGTAATATACTGGGTCTTGTATTCTACTGTATTATACTGGGTCTGGTATTATACTGTATTATACTGTATTATACTGTATCATACTGGGCCTGGTATTATACTGTATTATACTGTAATATACTGGGTCTTGTATTCTATTGTATTATACTGGGTCTGGTATTATACTGTATTATACTGGGCCTTGTATTATATTGTATTATACTGTATTATACTGTATTATACTGGGTCTGGTATTATACTGTATTATACTGTATTATACTGTATTATACTGGGTCTTGTATTCTACTGTATTATACTGGGTCTGGTATTATACTGTATTATACTGTATTATACTGTATTATACTGTATTATACTGGGTCTTGTATTATACTGTATTATACTGTATTATACTGTATTATACTGGGCCTTGTATTCTACTGTATTATACTGTATTATACTGTATTATACTGGGCCTTGTATTATACTGTATTATACTGTATTATACTGTATTATACTGGGCCTTGTATTATACTGTATTATACTGTATTATACTGTATTATACTGGGCCTTGTATTATACTGTATTATACTGTATTATACTGTATTATACTGGGCCTTGTATTCTACTGTATTATACTGGGCCTTGTATTATACTGTATTATACTGTATTCTACTGTATTATACTGGGTCTTGTATTATACTGTATTATACTGTATTATACTGGGCCTTGTATTCTACTGTATTATACTGTATTATACTGTATTATACTGGGTCTGGTATTATACTGTATTATACTGTATTATACTGTATTATACTGTATTATACTGGGCCTGGTATTATACTGTATTATACTGTATTATACTGTATTATACTGGGTCTTGTATTATACTGTATTATACTGTATTATACTGTATTATACTGGGCCTTGTATTCTACTGTATTATACTGTATTATACTGTATTATACTGGGTCTGGTATTATACTGTATTATACTGTATTATACTGTATTATACTGGGCCTTGTATTCTACTGTATTATACTGTATTATACTGTATTATACTGGGCCTTGTATTCTACTGTATTATACTGTATTATGCTGTATTATACTGGGCCTTGTATTATTCTGTATTCTACTGTATTATACTGGGCCTTGTATTATACTGTATTATAATGTATTATACTGTATTATACTGTATTATACTGGACCTTGTATTATACTGTATTATACTGTATTATACTGGGTCTTGTATTATACTGTATTACACTGTATTATACTGTATTATACTGTATTATACTGGGCCTTGTATTATACTGTATTATACTGGGTCTTGTATTATACTGTATTATACTGTATTATACTGTATTATACTGTATTATACTGGGTCTTGTATTATACTGTATTATACTGTATTATACTGTATTCTACTGTATTATACTGGGCCTTGTATTATACTGTATTATACTGTATTATACTGTATTATACTGGGCCTTGTATTATACTGTATTATACTGTATTATACTGTATTATACTGTATTCTACTGTATTATACTGGGTCTTGTATTATACTGTATTATACTGTATTCTACTGTATTATACTGGGCCTTGTATTCTACTGTATTATACTGTATTATAATGGGCCTTGTATTCTACTGTATTATACTGTATTATACTGTATTATACTGTATTATAATGGGCCTTGTATTCTACTGTATTATACTGTATTATAATGGGCCTTGTATTCTACTGTATTATACTGTATTATACTGTATTATACTGGGTCTGGTATTATACTGTATTATACTGTATTATACTGTATTATACTGTATTATACTGGGTCTTGTATTCTACTGTATTATACTGGATCTTGTATTATACTGTATTATACTGGGTCTGGTATTATACTGTATTATACTGTATTATACTGTATTATACTGGGTCTTGTATTATACTGTATTATACTGGGTCTGGTATTATACTGTATTATACTGTATTATACTGTATTATACTGGGTCTTGTATTATACTGTATTATACTGTATTATACTGTATTATACTGGGCCTTGTATTATACTGTATTATACTGTATTATACTGTATTATACTGGGCCTTGTATTCTACTGTATTATACTGTATTATACTGGGCCTTGTATTATACTGTATTATACTGTATTATACTGGGCCTTGTATTCTTCTGTATTCTACTGTATTATACTGTATTATACTGGGCCTTGTATTATACTGTATTATACTGTATTATACTGGGTCTGGTATTATACTGTATTATACTGGGCCTTGTATTCTACTGTATTATACTGGGCCTTGTTTTGTACTGTATTATACTGTATTATACGGGGCCTTGTATTATACTGTATTATACTGTATTCTACTGTATTATACTGGGCCTTGTATTCTACTGTATTATACTGGGCCTTGTATTATACTGTATTATAATGTATTATACTGTATTATACTGTATTATACTGGGCCTTGTATTATACTGTATTATACTGTATTATACTGGGCCTTGTATTATACTGTATTATACTGTATTATACTGTATTATACTGTATTATACTGGGTCTTGTATTATACTGTATTATACTGTATTATACTGTATTATACTGGGCCTTGTATTATACTGTATTATACTGTATTATACTGTATTATACTGGGCCTTGTATTACACTGTATTATACTGTATTATACTGTATTATACTGGACCTTGTATTCTACTGTATTATACTGTATTATACTGGGCCTTGTATTCTACTGTATTCTACTGTATTATACTGTATTATACTGGGCCTTGTATTATACTGTATTATACTGGGTCTGGTATTATACTGTATTATACTGGGCCTTGTATTCTACTGTATTATACTGGGCCTTGTATTATACTGTATTATGCTGTATTATACTGGGCCTTGTATTATACTGTATTATACTGTATTATACTGTATTATACTGGGCCTTGTATTCTACTGTATTATACTGGGCCTTGTATTATACTGTATTATAATGTATTATACTGTATTATACTGTATTATACTGGGCCTTGTATTATACTGTATTATACTGTATTATACTGGGTCTTGTATTATACTGTATTACACTGTATTATACTGTATTATACTGTATTATACTGTATTATACTGGGCCTTGTATTATACTGTATTATACTGTATTATACTGTATTATACTGTATTATACTGGGTCTTGTATTATACTGTATTATACTGTATTATACTGTATTCTACTGTATTATACTGGGCCCTGTATTATACTGTATTATACTGTATTATACTGTATTATACTGTATTATACTGGGCCTTGTATTATACTGTATTATACTGTATTATACTGTATTATACTGTATTATACTGTATTATACTGTATTCTACTGTATTATACTGGGTCTTGTATTATACTGTATTATACTGTATTCTACTGTATTATACTGGGCCTTGTATTATACTGTATTATACTGTATTATAATGGGCCTTGTATTCTACTGTATTATACTGTATTATACTGTATTATACTGTATTATAATGGGCCTTGTATTCTACTGTATTATACTGTATTATAATGGGCCTTGTATTCTACTGTATTATACTGTATTATACTGGGTCTGGTATTATACTGTATTATACTGTATTATACTGTATTATACTGGGTCTTGTATTCTACTGTATTCTACTGGATCTTGTATTATACTGTATTATACTGGGTCTGGTATTATACTGTATTATACTGTATTATACTGTATTATACTGTATTATACTGGGTCTTGTATTATACTGTATTATACTGGGTCTGGTATTATACTGTATTATACTGTATTATACTGTATTATACTGGGTCTTGTATTATACTGTATTATACTGTATTATACTGTATTATACTGGGCCTTGTATTATACTGTATTATACTGTATTATACTGTATTATACTGGGCCTTGTATTCTACTGTATTATACTGTATTATACTGGGCCTTGTATATACTGTATTATACTGTATTATACTGTATTATACTGGGCCTTGTATTCTACTGTATTCTACTGTATTATACTGTATTATACTGGGCCTTGTATTATACTGTATTATACTGTATTATACTGGGTCTGGTATTATACTGTATTATACTGGGCCTTGTATTCTACTGTATTATACTGGGCCTTGTATTATACTGTATTATACTGGGCCTTGTATTATACTGTATTATACTGTATTCTACTGTATTATACTGGGCCTTGTATTCTACTGTATTATACTGGGCCTTGTATTATACTGTATTATACTGTATTATACTGGGCCTTGTATTCTACTGTATTATACTGTATTATACTGGGCCTTGTATTATACTGTATTATACTGTATTATACTGGGCCTTGTATTCTACTGTATTATACTGTATTATACTGTATTATACTGGGCCTTGTATTATACTGTATTATAATGTATTATACTGTATTATACTGGGCCTTGTATTCTACTGTATTATACTGGGCCTTGTATTCTACTGTATTATACTGTATTATACTGTATTATACTGGGTCTTGTATTATACTGTATTATACTGTATTATACTGTATTATACTGGGCCTTGTATTCTACTGTATTATACTGTATTATACTGGGCCTTGTATTATACTGTATTATACTGTATTATACTGGGCCTTGTATTCTACTGTATTATACTGGGCCTTGTATTCTACTGTATTATACTGTATTATACTGGGCCTTGTATTATACTGTATTATACTGTATTATACTGTATTATACTGGGCCTTGTATTATACTGTATTATACTGTATTATACTGGGCCTTGTATTCTACTGTATTATACTGTATTATACTGGTCCTTGTATTATACTGTATTATACTGGGCCTTGTATTATACTGTATTATACTGGGCCTTGTATTCTACTGTATTATACTGTATTATACTGGGCCTTGTATTATACTGTATTATAATGTATTATACTGTATTATACTGTATTATACTGGGCCTTGTATTATACTGTATTATACTGGGCCTTGTATTATACTGTATTCTACTGTATTATACTGGGCCTTGTATTATACTGTATTATACTGTATTATACTGTATTATACTGGGTCTTGTATTATACTGTATTATACTGTATTCTACTGTATTATACTGTATTATACTGGGCCTTGTATTATACTGTATTATACTGTATTATACTGTATTATACTGGGCCTTGTATTATACTGTATTATACTGTATTATACTGGGCCTTGTATTCTACTGTATTATACTGTATTATACTGGGCCTTGTATTATACTGTATTCTACTGTATTATACTGTATTATACTGGGTCTTGTATTATACTGTATTCTACTGTATTCTACTGTATTATACTGTATTATACTGGGCCTTGTATTATACTGTATTATACTGTATTATACTGTATTTTACTGTATTATAATGGGCCTTTTATTCTACTGTATTATACTGTATTATAATGTATTCTTGTATTATACTGTATTATACTGTATTATTGTATTATCCTGGGCCTTGTATTATACTGTATTATACTGGGCCTTGTATTCTACTGTATTCTACTGTATTATACTGGGCCTTGTATTATACTGTATTATACTGTATTATACTGTATTATACTGGGTCTTGTATTATACTGTATTATACTGTATTCTACTGTATTATACTGTATTATACTGGGCCTTGTATTATACTGTATTCTACTGTATTATACTGTATTATACTGGGCCTTGTATTCTGCTGTATTATACTGTATTATACTGGGCCTTGTATTCTACTGTATTATACTGTATTATACTGGGTCTTGTATTATACTGTATTATACTGTATTATACTGTATTATACTATATTATACTGGGCCTTGTATTATACTGTATTATACTGTATTATACTGGGCCTTGTATTCTACTGTATTATACTGTATTATACTGGGTCTTGTATTATACTGTATTATACTGTATTCTACTGTATTATACTGGGCCTTGTATTATACTGTATTATACTGTATTATACTGTATTATACTGTATTTTACTGTATTATAATGGGCCTTGTATTCTACTGTATTATACTGTATTATAATGGGCCTTGTATTCTACTGTATTATACTGGGCCTTGTATTATACTGTATTCTACTGTATTATACTGGGCCTTGTATTATACTGTATTATACTGTATTATACTGTATTATACTGGGTCTTGTATTATACTGTATTATACTGTATTCTACTGTATTATACTGTATTATACTGGGCCTTGTATTATACTGTATTCTACTGTATTATACTGTATTATACTGGGCCTTGTATTCTACTGTATTATACTGTATTATACTAGGCCTTGTATTCTACTGTATTATACTGTATTATACTGGGTCTTGTATTATACTGTATTATACTGTATTATACTGTATTATACTGTATTATACTGGACCTTGTATTATACTGCATTATACTGTATTCTACTGTATTATACTGGTCCTTGTATTATACTGTATTATACTGGGTCTTGTATTCTACTGTATTATAATGGGCCTTGTATTTTACTGTATTATACTGTATTATACTGTATTATACTGGTCCTTGTATTATACTGTATTTTACTGTATCATACTGGGCCTTGTATTCTACTGTATTATACTGGGCCTTGTATTCTACTGTATTATACTGGGCCTTGTATTCTACTGTATTCTACTGTATTATTCACCATAGTACACCATACTGTACACCATAGTACACCATACTGTACACCATAGAACCTGTAAGACAGCATACGGCGATAATACAATGGTGTTTTTGTGTGATTTATTATATTGCACCATGCAGTTTCCAGAAAACGAAATCATGTTATTCCGTATAGTACCACGAGAAACTAGAAGCATGGTTAATCGTCTCCTTCAGCTCAGTATAAAGCGGTGTGGATGCGACGAAATGCCACTCAATTTCTCCAGACTTTTATCTTTTGTGCTACGTTGTGCGGCAGGTAGCCTAGTGGTTAGAGCGTTGGGCCAGTAACCAGCAGGTAGCCTAGTGGTTAGAGTGTTGGGCCAGTAACCAGCAGGTATTCTAGTGGTTAGAGTGTTGGGCCAGTAACCAGCAGGTAGCCTAGTGGTTAGAGTGTTGGGCCAGTAACCAGCAGGTAGCCTAGTGGTCAGAGTGTTGGGCCAGTAACCAGCAGGTAGCCTAGTGGTCAGAGTGTTGGGCCAGTAACCAGCAGGCAGCCTAGTGGTCAGAGTGTTGTGCCAGTAACCAGCAGGTAGCCTAGTGGTTAGAGTGTTGGGCCAGTAACCAGCAGGTAGCCTAGTGGTTAGAGTGTTGTGCCAGTAACCAGCAGGTAGCCTAGTGGTTAGAGTGTTGGGTCAGTAACCAGCAGGTAGTCTAGTGGTTAGAGTGTTGGGCCAGTAACCAGCAGGTAGCCTAGTGGTTAGAGTGTTGTGCCAGTAACCAGCAGGTAGCCTAGTGGTTAGAGTGTTGGGTCAGTAACCAGCAGGTAGTCTAGTGGTTAGAGTGTTGGGCCAGTAACCAGCAGGTAGCCTAGTGGTTAGAGTGTTGGGCCAGTAACCAGCAGGTAGCCTAGTGGTTAGAGTGTTGGGCCAGTAACCAGCAGGTAGCCTAGTGGTTAGAGTGTTGGGTCAGTAACCAGCAGGTAGCCTAGTGGTTAGAGTGTTGTGCCAGTAACCAGCAGGTAGCCTAGTGGTTAGAGTGTTGTGCCAGTAACCAGCAGGTAGCCTAGTGGTTAGAGTGTTGGGCCAGTAACCAGCAGGTAGCCTAGTGGTTAGAGTGTTGGGCCAGTAACCAGCAGGTAGCCTAGTGGTTAGAGTGTTGGGCCAGTAACCAGCAGGTAGCCTAGTGGTCAGAGTGTTGGGCCAGTAACCAGCAGGTAGCCTAGTGGTTAGAGTGTTGGACTAGTAACCAGCAGGTAGCCTAGTGGTTAGAGTGTTGGACTAGTAACCAGCAGGTAGCCTAGTGGTTAGAGCATTGGGTCCAGTAACCAGCAGGTAGCCTAATGGTTAGAGTGTTGGGCCAGTAACCAGCAGGTAGCCTAGTGGTCAGAGTGTTGGGCCAGTAACCAGCAGGTAGCCTAGTGGTCAGAGTGTTGGGCCAGTAACCAGCAGGTAGCCTAGTGGTTAGAGTGTTGTGCCAGTAACCAGCAGGTAGCCTAATGGTTAGAGTGTTGGGCCAGTAACCAGCAGGTTAGATAGTGGTTAGAGCGTTGGGCCAGTAACCAGCAGGTAGCCTAGTGGTCAGAGTGTTGGGCCAGTAACCAGCAGGTAGCCTAGTGGTTAGAGTGTTGGGCCAGTAACCAGCAGGTAGCCTAATGGTTAGAGTGTTGGGCCAGTAACCAGCAGGTAGCCTAATGGTTAGAGTGTTGGGCCAGTAACCAGCAGGTAGCCTAGTGGTTAGAGTGTTTGGTCAGTAACCAGCAGGTAGCCTAGTGGTTAAAGTGTTGGGCCAGTAACCAGCAGGTAGCCTAGTGGTTAGAGTGTTGGGTCAGTAACCAGCAGGTAGCCTAGTGGTTAGAGTGTTGGGCCAGTAACCAGCAGGTAGCCTATTGGTTAGAGTGTTCGACCAGTAACTAGCAGGTAGCCTAGTGGTTAGAGTGTTGGGCCAGTAACCAGCAGGTAGCCTATTGGTTAGAGTGTTGGGCCAGTAACCAGCAGGTAGCCTAGTGGTTAGAGTGTTGGTCCTGTAACCAGCAGGTAGCCTAGTGGTTAGAGCGTTGGGCCAGTAACCAGCAGGTAGCCTAGTGGTTAGAGTGTTGGGCCAGTAACCAGCAGGTAGCCTAGTGGTTAGAGTGTTGTGCCAGTAACCAGCAGGTAGCCTAGTGGTTAGAGTGTTGGGCCAGTAACCACCAGGTAGCCTATTGGTTAGAGTGTTGGGCCAGTAACCAGCAAGTAGCCTAGTGTTTAGAGTGTTGGGCCAGTAACCAGCAGGTAGCCTAGTGGTTAGAGCATTGGGTCCAGTAACCAGCAGGTAGCCTAGTGGTTAGAGCGTTGGGCCAGTAACCAGCAGGTATTCTAGTGGTTAGAGCGTTGGGCCAGTAACCAGCAGGTTAGATAGTGGTTAGAGCGTTGGGCCAGTAACCAGCAGGTAGCCTAGTGGTTAGAGTGTTGGGCCAGTAACCAGCAGGTAGCCTAGTGGTTAGAGCATTGGGTCCAGTAACCAGCAGGTAGCCTAGTGGTTAGAGCGTTGGGCCAGCAACCAGCAGGTTAGATAGTGGTTAGAGCGTTGGGCCAGTAACCAGCAGGTAGCCTAGTGGTTAGAGTGTTGGGTCAGTAACCAGCAGGTATTCCAGTGGTTAGAGCGTTGGGCCAGTAACTAGCAGGTAGCCTAGTGGTTAGAGCGTTGGGCCAGTAACCAGCAGGTTAGATAGTGGTTAGAGCGTTGGGCCAGTAACCAGCAGGTAGCCTAGTGGTTAGAGCGTTGGGCCAGTAACCAGCAGGTAGCCTAGTGGTTAGAGCGTTGGGCCAGTAACTAGCAGGTAGCCTAGTGGTTAGAGCGTTGGGCCAGTAACCAGCAGGTTAGATAGTGGTTAGAGCGTTGGGCCAGTAACCAGCAGGTAGCCTAGTGGTTAGAGTGTTGGGCCAGTAACCAGCAGGTAGCCTAGTGGTTAGAGTGTTGTGCCAGTAACCAGCAGGTAGCCTAGTGGTTAGAGTGTTGGGCCAGTAACCAGCAGGTAGCCTATTGGTTAGAGTGTTGGGCCAGTAACCAGTAGGTAGCCTAGTGTTTTGAGTGTTGGGCCAGTAACCAGCAGGTAGCCTAGTGGTTAGAGCGTTGGGCCAGTAACCAGCAGGTTAGATAGTGGTTAGAGCGTTGGGCCAGTAACCAGCAGGTAGCCTAGTGGTTAGAGCGTTGGGCCAGTAACCAGCAGGTAGCCTAGTGATTAGAGTGTTGGGCCAGTAACCAGCAGGTAGCCCAGTGGTTAGAGCGTTGGGCCAGTAACCAGCAGGTAGCCTAGTGGTTAGAGCGTTGGGCCAGTAACCAGCAGGTAGCCTAGTGATTAGAGTGTTGGGCCAGTAACCAGCAGGTAGCCTAGTGGTACAGTAAATCATAATTTGTTCTTAATTAAATAAAGGTTACAAGAATGAAAAATGTTGTTTTCCACAATTACATGGTGTAGCCAGCCAAGTAGAAAAAAAGGCCAGCAAGGCTCCACCTGTAACGATTCTCGTGCTCGTCTGATGAGGAATATGAACGGTCGGACCAAAATGCAGCTTGGTACGTGTCCACGTTAAGGAATATGAACGACCGGACCAAAATAATAATAATATATGCCATTTAGCAGACGCTTTTATCCAAAGCGACTTACAGTCATGTGTGCATACATTCTACGTATGGGTGGTCCCGGGAATCGAACCCACTACCCTGGCGTTACAAGCGCCATGCTCTACCAACTGAGCTACAGAAGGACCAAATGCAGCGTGGTACGTGTTCACGTTAAGGAATATGAACTACCCACAAACACAGGTGGGAACAGGATACCCAAGTATGGTTCTCAATCAGAGACAACGATAGACAGCTGCCTCTGATTGGGAACCATACCAGGCCAAACATAGAAATACAAAACATAGAACAAAAACATAGAATCCCCCCCCCTCCTCCCCAACTCACGCCCTGACCAAACCAAAAATAGAGACAATAAAAGGAACTAAGGTCAGAAAGTGACACCACCGGGCTTGGGGGGTATGAAGATATTTTGTTTTACCAAACAAGCTCTATTTTGGTGGCTTCTGGCACGTTCTAATGCTAGATTGTATTTTCAACCAGCAACTATCAGAAACTCACACAGATCACCCCCCCCCACACAATTTGACAGTGTTAGCTTTGTCAGCTGTTTGATATAAATAACCAGCATAAATGTATTTGTGTCCTTCACTGAGTCTTCATAAAGAGTCCTGTGAAGAGCTACATGCTTCCATTTTTTATTAGAATTGTTCAATGTAGATGTTTACAAGGCAGGATTCAGCGGCTCGTATGTAGGGTCCATGTGTGGAAGCCTGGAGATGCTGAACGTGTTTCTGTAAAATTAAAGGTCCATTTCTGTGAGACTGGTCATGCTTTTGCATGACAATAACCAGCTGACAAAATGCCATGACCACCACAGCCCAATTATGTTGCTATGGTTGGTTCACTGGCGTTTTGGAAAAGCCAATCAGTCCGTACGTTAAGGAATCAATGCTTTCGTAAAGACATTGATATTTTCTTGACAGGCTTTCTTTTGAGGTCAAGAGAAGGCGGGAGAAGTTGAGGGAGGAAGAGGCTGAGAGGTATTCAGAGAGAAGTAGAGGGAGGAAGAGACTGAGAGGTATTCAGAGAGAAGTAGAGGGAGAAAGAGACAGAGGTATTCAGAGAGAAGTAGAGGGAGAAGGAGACTGAGAGGTATTCAGAGAGAAGTAGAGGGAGGAAGAGACTGAGAGATATTCAGAGAGCAGTAGAGGGAGAAAGAGACAGAGGTATTCAGAGAGAAGTAGAGGGAGAAGGAGACTGAGAGGTATTCAGAGAGAAGTTGAGGGAGAAAGAGACTGAGAGGTATTCAGAGAGAAGTTGAGGGAGAAAGAGACTGAGAGGTATTCAGAGAGAAGTAGAGGGAGGAAGAGACAGAGAGGCATTCAGAGAGAAGTAGAGGGAGAAAGAGACTGAGAGGTATTCAGAGAGAAGTAGAGGGAGAAAGAGAGAGTGGGGTCGACCGAGAGAAATAGAGAGAGAAAGAGGTATTTCGGGGAGAAGTAGAGGGAAAAAGAGGTATTCAGGGAGAAATAGAGAGAGAAAGAGGTATTCAGGGAGAAGTAGAGAGAGAAAGAGGTATTCAGAGAGAAGTAGAGGGAGAAAGAGGTATTCAGGGAGAAATAGAGAGAGAAAGAGGTATTCAGGGAGAAATAGAGAGAGAAAGAGGTATTCAGGGATAAGTAGAGAGAGAAAGAGGTATTCAGGGAGAAATAGAGAGAGACAGAGCTATTCAGAAAGAAGTAGAGAGAGAAAGAGGTATTCAGGGAGAAATAGAGAGAGAAAGAGGTATTCAGGGAGAAATAGAGAGAGAAAGAGGTATTCAGGGAGAAATAGAGAGAGAAAGAGGTATTCAGGGAGAAATAGAGGGGGAGATATAGAGAGATTTAACGACAGAAAGGTGGATATAGAAAGAGATTTAACGATAGAAAGGTGGATATAGAAAGAGATTTAACGACAGAAAGGTGGATATAGTGATCAGCAGTCCCCTCTCTGCCATATTGTTGGGTGTACAGTGTGAGAGCTGTGGGATTCATACCCCTGTCATTTCCCCCACTGAAACCCAGTGTAATTGTCAACAGTCGCTCTCTCTATCTCTCTCTGCGTATTGTAGCTATCTGTCACCTTGTGAGTTTGTCTACTCTCTGTCAAGGTGTCCCATGGAGCTGTGGTTATGGAATGGATTATACCCACACACACCCACACACACCCACAGACCCACCCACCCACACCCACCCACACCCACCCACACCCACATCCACCCACACCCACCCACACCCACATCCACCCACACCCACCCACACACACACACCCACACCCACCCACACACCCACCCACACCCACCCACACACACCCACCCACCCACACCCACATCCACCCACACCCACCCACACACACCCACCCACACCCACCCACACACCCACACCCACCCACACACCCACCCACACCCACCCACACACCCACCCACACATCCACCCACACCCACATCCACCCACACCCACCCACACCCACCCACACCCACCCACCCACACCCACCCACACCCACCCACACCCACCCACCCACCCACACCCACCCACCCACCCACACCCACCCACCCACCCACCCACACCCACCCACACCCACCCACCCACACCCACCCACCCACACCCACCCACCCACCCACCCACCCACACCCACCCACACCCACCCACACCCACCCACCCACACCCACCCACATCCACGGGCGGGTGGCTTGAATAAAGAGAAAACAATTCATTTAAAATCCATAACAACGTCTTGGTGCAACCATCCCTTTTAGAGAGGGTCAGTTAGGTACATACAGGACCTGTGGGTGTATTTTCGTCTGCGATGTCGATGCCATCCCTTTTAACGGGATAGTTGAGAAAACAACTTCCTCTGAATTGCAGAGTGCCACATTTTAATTAAATTACTAAAAATATGTGATTTTCATGAAATCACAAGTGCAATAAAACACAGCTTGTTGTTAATCCACCTGGCGATTTCAATAAGGTTTTTGGCGAAAGCATAACAAGCGTTTATGTAAGAACATCTCTCTCAGTAGACAAAATATTACAAACACTAGCAGCCAAGTAGATTGGTCACGAAAGTCAGGAAAGAAATAAATTAAATCGCTTACCTTTGATGATCTTCAGATGTTTGCACTCACGAGACTCCCAGTTACACAACAAATGTTCCGTTTGTTCCATAAAGATGATTTTTATATGCAAAATACCTCCGTTTGTTGGGCTCGTTATCTTCAGAAATCCACACGCTCGAGCGGTCATGACATCGCAGACAAAAATACCAAATAGTGTCCGTAAAGTTCGTAGAAAGATGTTAAATGTTTTTTTATAATCAATCCTCAGGTTGTTTTTACAATATATAATCAATAATATGTCAACCAGAATGTAGCGTCTTTAAGAGAGAAAGAAAATGGCGCATGAAAAACTCTGCCAGCCATCCACTGACGCGATTGGTTCTTTCTCGCTCATTTCTCAAAATAGAAGCCTAAAACTGTGTCTAAAGACTGTTCACAGCTTGAGGAAGCCATAGGAAAAGGAATCTGGCTGATATCCATTTTAAATGGAGTGGAGGCAGGCTATGGAACATGGAGTTTTCAAAATAGAAGCCACTTCCTGGTTTGATTTTCCTCAGGTTTTCGGCTGCAAAGTTCTGTTATATTCATAGACAATATTTTGACATATTTTTGTCTTGGAAACTTTAGAGTGTTTTCTATCCTAATCTGACAATTATATACATATTTTAGATTCTGGGCATGAGAAATAGGCAGTTTCATTTTGGGTACGTTTTTCATCCAAAAACCTAAATACTGCCCTCTAGTCTCAATTAAGAGGCCCAACTATATGATGAACTAGTGTGTCAATTTAAGTTACAAAAATAATTCCCATCAAAATCTGGGGATAGGCGACCCTTCTGGTGAAACTGGGCAATTCAAATAAATAATCATACATTTTATGGATATTAAACATTTAGGTACATGTAAGTGTCTTATATCGGTTGAAAGCTAAAATTCTTGTTAATCTAACTGCACTGTTCGATTTACAGTAGTTATTACAATGAAAACATGCAATTGTTTAAGGACGGCGCCCCATGTAAAAAAAAAATCCACCGGCACAATTAAATATTCTTTTAGTTTTGAAAATCTTCCTCTGATTTGTCATCCAAAGGGCCCCAACTATAACATGTAGTGTCATTTTGTTAAATTTTGTTACATAAATTCCTTCTTTATTATATCCCAAAAAGTCCTTCACCTTGTTCAACTGTTGCACCTGCAAAAAAGAATGCTCAGATATGCAAGTGCCTTTTTAATTTTTAATTACGGTTACAGAAGTTAACAACTGATAGTGCCTGGGGAATAGGAGTGGAACTGGGGGCTACAGGGCCACCTCTACATCACCAGAGGAACAGAGGATGAGTAGGATAAGGGTACGGCTAAAGGCTATAAGAACTGGTCGTCTGATGGGGACAGAGAATTAAAGGAGCAAATTTCTGGGCTTGGTAGAATAGATTCAGGGCATAATGCACAGACAAAGGTATGGTTGGATGTGAGTATAGTGGAGGTAAACCTAGGCGTTGAGTGACGATGAGAGACGTTTCGTCTCTGGAGGCACGAGTTAAGTGGGTCAGTTAGGTACATACAGGACCTGAGTTCGAGCCTGGGGCCGACAGGTAAATGGTGATGAATGGGCAGAGAGGGTCAGTTAGGTACATACAGGACCTGAGTTCGAGGCTAGGGCCGACAGGTAAATGGTGATGAATGGGCAGAGAGGGTCAGTTAGGTACATACAGGACCTGAGTTCGAGGCTGGGGCCGACAGGTAAATGGTGATGAATGGGCAGAGAGGGTCAGTTATGTACATACAGGACCTGAGTTCGAGGCTAGGGCCTACAGGTAAATGGTGATGAATGGGCAGAGAGGGTCAGTTATGTACATACAGGACCTGAGTTCGAGGCTGGGGACAACAGGTAAATGGTGATGAATGGGCAGAGCGGGTCAGTTAGGTACATACAGGACCTGAGTTCGAGGCTAGGGCCGACAGGTAAATGGTGATGAATGGGCAGAGCGGGTCAGTTAGGTACATACAGGACCTGAGTTTGAGGCTGGGGCCGACAGGTAAATGGTGATGAATGGGCAGAGAGGGTCAGTTATGTACATACAGGACCTGAGTTCGAGGCTAGGGCCGACAGGTAAATGGTGATGAATGGGCAGAGGGGGTCAGTTAGGTACATACAGGACCTGAGTTCGAGGCTAGGGCCGACAGGTAAATGGTGATGAATGGGCAGAGAGGGTCAGTTATGTACATACAGGACCTGAGTTCGAGGCTGGGGCCAACAGGTAAATAAATGGTGATGAATGGGCAGAGCGGGTCAGTTATGTACATACAGGACCTGAGTTCGAGGCTGGGGCCAACAGGTAAATAAATGGTGATGAATGGGCAGAGAGGGTCAGTTATGTACATACAGGACCTGAGTTCGAGGCTGGGGCCGACAGGTAAATGGTGATGAATGGGCAGAGAGGGTCAGTTAAATACATACAGGACCTGAGTTCGAGGCTAGGGCCGACAGGTAAATGGTGATGAATGGGCAGAGAGGGTCAGTTATGTACATACAGGACCTGAGTTCGAGGCTAGGGCCGACAGGTAAATGGTGATGAATGGGCAGAGAGGGTCAGTTAGATACATACAGGACCTGAGTTCGAGGCTGGGGCCGACAGGTAAATGGTGATGAATGGGCAGAGATGGTCAGTTATGTACATACAGGACCTGAGTTCGAGGCTGGGGCCGACAGGTAAACAAAATGTGTTAATGGGGGTTAATGGGGGTTCATTTCAGTTAGCCTGTTGGAATAGCCTGTTGATCTTCGGGCGATTACGTCGGCAGACCAGTCATGATCGGTGGTACTCCGTGTCGAAATGAAGGGTGCAGGCCAACTGGCGAAAATGTATTG
>NC_068440.1:45711479-45753979 GCF_023373465.1 Oncorhynchus keta | reverse complement strand
AACTTTGTAAAGACAGTCAAACAAAATAAAAAATAATCAAAGTTGCTAAGCTAGCTAGATAAACTCCTACGAATGACAGAATATCTCCTATTTTGTCAAAAATCGAGTTGATGGTTATGGAGATAGCAGATCAGCTCATGTGTAACAGGGAGATGAAGAGTGGAAATGGTTTAAATATCAATGTGTCTTAACAGGGACCATCTCTGAGAGGCGCAAGCGGTCTAAGGCACTGCATCTCAGTGCTAGAGGCGTCACTACAGACCGTGGTTTGATTCCAGGCTGTATCACTAACCGGCCGTGATTGGGAGGCGTCGTTTCTGGATACGATTCTTATTTTTTATTTTTATTTATTTATTTTTATTTACCTGTGATCAGAAAAATATATTGTTTTGGGTGCAAGCAGGTTTCTCATGTGTTAGTCAGTCACAGAGTTTCTAAAACTGTGTCATCTTTAAGTCAGTCATGTTTCTTCTAAATAACTCAACTGGCTAGTTTGCCTGTCTGTAAAGAGAAGGGCTGGCTGTACGTTGATACTGATGTTCTGATTGGACAAGAGTGAAGCTGTAATTCTCCCGTCCTCTCGCTTCATAATTTCACCAGATCAGTTTTCCTCACATGTTCTCAGTCTGATCAGTCTGATCGCTGCTACTATGATAAATCACATGTTCTCAGTCCGATCAGTCTGATCGCTGCTACTATGATAAATCACACGGCGAGGGCGTTTGCTATCAAGCTGTCAATGTGCGTAATATCTAACAAGAGGGACAAGACGAGTGGCGAATTGTTGCCTCATTCTGCCCGAGTGCCACAAACTTGGCTGCCTCAATGCAAGTAGAAGATGCTCAGACAGACAGACACCAATCAGCTGCTCCTAATCTGCAGCTTTTATGTGTGTTTCTTTTGTTGTTTTGTCTGTATTTTTGACATGCAACATGTTCCTTCCTGAAACGGGTCACATGGGACATGTTCCTTCCTGAAACGGGTCACATGGGACATGTTCCTTCCTGAAACGGGTCACATGGGACATGTTCCTTCCTGAAACGGGTCACATGGGACATGTTCCTTCCTGAAACGGGTCACATGGGACATGTTCCTTCCTGAAACGGGTCACATGGGACATGTTCCTTCCTGAAACGGGTCACATTTGAGCGAACAAAAAATAAAGGTGATCATGAGCCTAATTGGAGATACAGTGAAAACGAGGATCTGACATGGATTGATTATCTCCCTCATCTCAAAGCATCGATTGATTATCTCCCTCGTCTCAAAGCATCGTGATGGCGATGTCCCAATCAAAACTGTGCTGAAATGATCATCACACGACTAGTGCTTTAAATTAGTATAACGGTTCTATGTGACTTTGGGAGTTTCAGCAAGAATTTGATACATGCCTTCAACTGCATTACTTTATTCCATTATGTTCATCAGTCAGTTGAATAAGGTGAGTTTTCTTCTCTGGGCAGTTCCCTCGTCTCCTTCTACCGCTGTTCCCTCGTCTCCTCCTTCCAATGTTCCCTCGTCTCCTCCTTCCAATGTTCCCTCGTCTCCTCCTTCCAATGTTCCCTCGTCTCCTCCTTCCAATGTTCCCTCGTCTCCTCCTTCCAATGTTCCCTCGTCTCCTTCTGCCGCTGTTCCCTCGTCTCCTCCTTCCACTGTTCCCTCGTCTCCTCCTTCCGCTGTTCCCTCGTCTCCTCCTTCCGCTGTTCCCTCGTCTCCTCCTTCCACTGTTCCCTCGTCTCCTTCTACCGCTGTTCCCTCGTCTCCTCCTTCCAATGTTCCCTCGTCTCCTCCTTCCAATGTTCCCTCGTCTCCTCCTTCCAATGTTCCCTCGTCTCCTTCTGCCGCTGTTCCCTCGTCTCCTCCTTCCACTCTTCCCTCGTCTCCTCCTTCCACTGTTCCCTCGTCTCCTCCTTCCACTGTTCCCTCGTCTCCTCCTTCCACTCTTCCCTCGTCTCCTCCTTCCGCTGTTCCCTCGTCTCCTCCTTCCAATGTTCCCTCGTCTCCTTCTGCCGCGTTCCCTCGTCTCCTCCTTCCGCTGTTCCCTCGTCTCCTCCTTCCGCTGTTCCCTCGTCTCCTCCTTCCGCTGTTCCCTCGTCTCCTCCTTCCACTGTTCCCTCGTCTCCTCCTGCCGCTGTTCCCTCGTCTCCTCCTTCCACTGTTCCCTCGTCTCCTCCTTCCGCTGTTCCCTCGTCTCCTCCTTCCGCTGTTCCCTCGTCTCCTCCTTCCACTGTTCCCTCGTCTCCTCCTTCCGCTGTTCCCTCGTCTCCTCCTTCCGCTGTTCCCTCGTCTCCTCCTTCCGCTGTTCCCTCGTCTCCTCCTTCCGCTGTTCCCTCGTCTCCTCCTTCCACTGTTCCCTCGTCTCCTCCTTCCACTGTTCCCTCGTCTCCTCCTTCCACTGTTCCCTCGTCTCCTCCTTCCACTGTTCCCTCGTCTCCTCCTTCCGTGGTTCCCTCATCTCCTCCTTCCACTGTTCCCTCGTCTCCTCCTTCCACTGTTCCCTCGTCTCCTCCTTCCGTGGTTCCCTCATCTCCTCCTTCCGCTGTTCCCTCGTCTCCTCCTTCCACTGTTCCCTCGTCTCCTCCTTCCACTGTTCCCTCGTCTCCTCCTTCCGCTGTTCCCTCGTCTCCTCCTTCCGCTGTTCCCTCGTCTCCTCCTTCCGCTGTTCCCTCGTCTCCTCCTTCCGCTGTTCCCTCGTCTCCTCCTTCCAATGTTCCCTCGTCTCCTTCTGCCGCTGTTCCCTCGTCTCCTCCTTCCACTGTTCCCTCGTCTCCTTCTGCCGCTGTTCCCTCGACTCCTCCTTCCGCTGTTCCCTCGTCTCCTCCTTCCGCTGTTCCCTCGTCTCCTCCTTCAGCTTTTCCTTCGTCTCCTCCTTCCGCTGTTCCCTCGTCTCCTTCTGCCGCTGTTCCCTCGTCTCCTTCTGCCGCTGTTCCCTCGTCTCCTCCTTCCACTGTTCCCTCGTCTCCTCCTTCCACTGTTCCCTCGTCTCCTCCTTCCCGCTGTTCCCTCGTCTCCTCCTTCCACTGTTCCCTCGTCTCCTCCTTCCGCTGTTCCCTCGTCTCCTCCTTCCACTGTTCCCTCGTCTCCTCCTTCCGTGGTTCCCTCGTCTCCTCCTTCCACTGTTCCCTCGTCTCCTCCTTCCACTGTTCCCTCGTCTCCTCCTTCCACTGTTCCCTCGTCTCCTCCTTCCCGCTGTTCCCTCGTCTCCTCCTTCCACTGTTCCCTCGTCTCCTCCTTCCGCTGTTCCCTCGTCTCCTCCTTCCGCTGTTCCCTCGTCTCCTCCTTCCCGCTGTTCCCTCGTCTCCTCCTTCCACTGTTCCCTCGTCTCCTCCTTCCACTGTTCCCTCGTCTCCTCCTTCAGCTGTTCCCTCGTCTCCTCCTTCCGCTGTTCCCTCGTCTCCTCCTTCCACTGTTCCCTCGTCTCCTCCTTCAGACCAGGCCTGGGCTTCAGCTCACCGGTCGGTCCAGATCGGTTCTAATGAGAACTCTAAACTGCATTCGGGTCTCGTGTCCGGCAGTGAATTTATGACCTTGTGTGAAGTGAATATGCTAAAGGATTCTTCAATCTGATCCCAGTTACCCGTGTGTGTGTGTGTGTGTGTGTGTGCATGTGTGTGTGTGTGTGTGTGTGTGTGTGTGTGTGTGTGTGTGTGTGTGTGTGTGTGTGTGTGTGTGTGTGTGTGTGTGTGTGTGTGTGTGTGTGTGTGTGTGTATCCAACCAGAGCACACAAGTCAAGACATTACCAACGATTAGTGGTATCTGGAATCCTTGGGAATTACCTACCCTAACCCTAACCCTAACCCTAACCCTAACCCTAACCCTAACCTTAACCTTAACATTACATTTTACCCCTACATAAACCTAACATTAACCTTTACCCTAACCTAACCCTAACCTTTACCTTTACCCTTAACCTTACCTAACCTTAACCTTAACCTTAACCTTTACCCTTACCTAACCCCAACCTTAACCTTAACCTTTACCCTAACCTTAACCTTAACCCTTACCTAACCCTAACCTTAACCTTAACCTTAACCTTTACCCTTACCTAACCCCAACCTTAACCTTAACCTTTACCCTAACCTTAACCTTAACCCTTACCTAACCTTAACCTTAACCTTAACCTTAACCTTTACCTAACCTTAACCTTAACCTTAACCTTAACCTTTACCCGTAGCTAACCCTAACCTTAACCTTACTCTTAACCCTAACCTTAACCTTAACCTTTACCCTTACCCTTACCTAACCTTAACCATGACATTTACCTTAAACTTTACCTTAACCTTAACCTTAACCTTAACCTTAAACTTTACCTTAACCTTAACCTTAACCTTAACCTTCACCTTTACCCTTACCTAACCTTAACCTTAACATTTACCCTTACCTAATCCCAACCTTAACCTTTACCCTTACCTAACCCTAACCCTAACCTTTACCCTTACCTAACACTAAGGGAAGAATTCGGCAGTACCTGTATGGTTAGTGAGAAAGTCCATATTGCAAATGTACGGTCCCTTACTAGACGTCCGAAATCGTTTGTAAAATTCGCGGACGGCGTCGGGCCGAGCGGCAGGGCCGGACCTACCAGGAAGTCATCAAATGAACGTTGTCGGACATTCGGTTTCCGTTTACAAAAATAATAAGATTTATGTCATTTTTCCCATGTCCCGGAAATTCCCACAAGAGGGCATAAGCAATCATATGGCTATTGCTACAAAACATCACGATTCACGACGGGGCCTTATCTCGAAAACTGAAAATATTTAGAAGCCGAAACTCGGTGAGCGTAGGGGCGGCATAATGGGCAGTTGGCCCCGAACAAGATGGCGTCTAGGCCTCAACGGTTTTTGAGTTATGGCCATTTATCTGGGATTAAAGGTCCAAAATGAAAATAGAGAAATTATTTTTCCACTTCACGTCAAAGTCAAGGAGCCTCCGGTGTCAATAAAAAAGAACCAGCCATTTATCTATCGTCATTTAAGAGAAATCGTACAACGACACCTTGGTGATGTTCACGGATAGGTGTTTTTTTTTTCAACGGTTACAGATCCAGTTGCAGGTTGTTCTTACGAATCTTTTTAAAGTGTGCTGCGGAGCTCTGCGAGATTTCTGTGATTTTCTATGATTTTCTGAAATAACACACACTCACTAAACCCTCCGTAAATAACTCAGTTCTTAACGTAAAGACTTAAAACTCGGGATTCTGTAAAGGCATACCCCAATCATGATATGAGTTTATTTATAGCTTCCTGTGCCAACCGGAAGTGCCTTTAATGGTGTCACAGTGGCAGTTTCCATGGGTTAAAAAGGTCAGATCTTTTCAAAACTTCATATGTGTGACTAGGTAACCCTCGTGAACTGTAAATCAGTCATTTCTCCCAGCAGATGTCAAAGAAAAGCTCTCACACGCACACACAGCAAGGATGGAGTGAAAAAGTGTGGTTCTTAAAGACACAGAGAGCAGGCAATGGCATAAACATAATGTCTAGGCCGTGCCGAGTTCAACGAGATATCCCGCTTGACCGTAGCTCGCTCGGTCTGAGCGCAGCGACCATTAGAAAAGTAGGCCCAAAATGAAGCCTGCCCCACAACGTCATTTGCTTTTGGGTGACAGTGAGAGAACCGTTAGGGTGAGAAGCACAATTCGACCTCAGGTATGTTCCTAAGGTCCTTCCGATCCGTGCAAGCCTAACGTTGACAGTGTGGCATTAACCCTTAATAGTTAAAAGATGGTGTTTACTTCAAAAAGTTTGCATTGATTTCTCTCCCCATAGGAATACATTGCCTTTACCCCTAAATTCAACCTGAAGTCTATATGGGTTATGAATGCCGTATGAACCTGTCTTTGGTAACAGTCCATCAGGCCAGTATGAGGTCTACCTGTGTTGATTCTAAGCTTCCTGGACCAACCGGAAGTGGTTAAAATCACCCTAAAAGTGTTTTTCCATTACCTGCCTGCAGTTTGATAGACATAGTGCATTCAACCCTGTGTAAATCAGTCAATTCTTAACGTAAGGACTTAAAACTCAGGATTCTGTAAAAGCATAGCCCAGTGAGGATATGTGTTGACTTATAGCTTCCTGTGACAACCGGAAGTGCCTTAATTGGTGTCTCAGGGGCTGTTTCGAGGGGTTAAAAAAGTCAGATCTGTCCAAAACTTCATATGTGTGATTAGGCAACCCCCATGAACTGTAAATCAGTCATTTTTCCCATAAAATTTCAAAGGAAAACTAAATCACACAGACACACAACTTGGAAGGAGGGACGTATTGGGGGTTGTAGAGACAGACAGTGCCTCCAATAGTTAGCTTTGTTCGAGCTAAAAAAGAACCGTCAGACCTAGAGTTCGAAACTTTAGAAACCTGTTCTAGACCTCGGGTCGATAGTGCGTGGTGAGTTAGGTGGCTCTAGAAGGTTCTCGGACCGAGAAATAGCCTCGTACATTTGCAATGATTTCAATTCATTTTGACCATTACGAAAATGGCGACATTTAGAAAAGTCTCAGAGACACAAGACTAGGTGCATTGGAACCGGCTCGGCCCATAGAGACGGACCCCAACGTTTCGGTCCGATAGCTCATTCAAGGACCCCATAGCAAGGCATGGAAAAAGTGGATTTTCAGCACCAATTAGGGTTTTACTCGGGCACCGAAGGACCTATCGAGCCGAAACTCGGGATTCGGGGTCGCCTCACATAGGCCTTCACATAATGTCTGACCTGGACCCGCAGCTAGAACGTAACTATGTGTTTTACGTTTTTATTATGTTTTAAACTAATGGCGCTGTGAATTATGGGCCTGCTCTGACATATGTGATAGTTGGCTTCTAAATGAGTTGGAAAAAGTGGGTTTGGTGTCAATTGGTATCAGTTTGGTGTCAGAATGACATCTAATTGACTGGTGGACACTGACTTGCTAGTTGACTTTTGTACATTAGCAATATGTTTAAACGGAGAGGGACCATCACCAAAATGGCATTCTGAAATCAACACAAAAATGGCATCACCATAGTCTCCAGGCTGTGCAGAGTTCAACGAGACGCCCCGCTTGACCGTAGCTCGCTCTGAGTGCAGCGACCTGAAAAAAAAAGAAGGCGCAAAAGGAAGCCTGGCCCTCAATGTCATTTGCTTTTGGGTGACAGTGAGAGAACCGTTAGGGTGAGAAGCACAATTCGACCTCAGGTACGTTCCTAAGGTCCTTCCGATCCGTGCAAGCCTAACCTTGACCGTGTGGCATTAACCCTTAATAGTTAAAAGAAGGTGTTTACTTCAAAGAGTTTGCATTGACTTCTATCCCCATAGGAATACATTGCCTTTACCCCTAAATTCAACCTGAAGTCTATATGGGTTATGAATGCCGTATGAACCTGTCTTTGGTAACAGTCCATCAGGCCAGTATGAGGTCTACCTGTGTTGATTCTAAGCTTCCTGGACCAACCGGAAGTGGTTAAAATCACCCTAAAAGTGTTTTTCCATTACCTGCCTGCAGTTTGATAGACATAGTGCATTCAACCCTGTGTAAATCAGTCAATTCTTAACGTAAGGACTTAAAACTCAGGATTCTGTAAAAGCATAGCCCAGTGAGGATATATGTTGACTTATAGCTTCCTGTGACAACCGGAAGTGCCTTAATTGGTGTCTCAGGGGCTGTTTCGAGGGGTTAAAAAAGTCAGATCTTTTCAAAACTTCATATGTGTGACTAGGTAACCCTCATGAACTGTAAATCAGTCATCTCTCCCAACAGATGTCAAAGAAAAGCTCTCACACGCACACACAGCAAGGATGGAGTGAAAAAGTGTGGTTCTCAAAGACACAGAGAGCAGGCAATGGCATAAACATAATGTCTAGGCCGTGCCGAGTTCAACGAGATATCCCGCTTGACCGTAGCTCGCTCGGTCTGAGCGCAGCGACCATTAGAAAAGTAGGCCCAAAATGAAGCCTGCCCCACAACGTCATTTGCTTTTGGGTGACAGTGAGAGAACCGTTAGGGTGAGAAGCACAATTCGACCTCAGGTACGTTCCTAAGGTCCTTCTGATCCGTGCAAGCCTAACCTTGACCGTGTGGCATTAACCCTTAATAGTTAAAAGAAGGTGTTTACTTCAAATAGTTTGCATTGATTTCTCTCCCCATAGGAATACATTGCCTGCACCCCTAAATTCAACCTGAAGTCTATATGGGTTATGAATGCCGTATGAACCTGTCTTTGGTAACAGTCCATCAGGCCAGTATGAGGTCTACCTGTGTTGATTCTAGGCTTCCTGGACCAACCGGAAGTGGTTAAAATCACCCTAAAAGTGTTTTTCCATTACCTGCCTGCAGTTTGATAGACATAGTGCATTCAACCCTGTGTAAATCAGTCAATTCTTAACGTAAGGACTTAAAACTCAGGATTCTGTAAGTTTCTATGTCAATCAAGACATGGGTTTACTTATAGCTTCCTGTGCCAACCGGAAGTGCCTTTAATGATGTCACAGTGGCAGTTTCCAAGGGTTAAAAAGGTCAGATCTTTCAAAACTTCATATGTGTGACTAGGTAACCCTCATGAACTGTAAATCAGTCATTTCTCCCAACAGATGTCAAAGAAAAGCTCTCACACGCACACACAGCAAGGATGGAGTGAAAAAGTGCGGTTCTCAAAGACACAGAGAGCAGGCAATGGCATAAACATAATCTCTAGGCCGTGCCGAGTTCAACGAGATATCCCGCTTGACCGTAGCTCGCTCGGTCTGAGCGCAGCGACCATTAGAAAAGTAGGCCCAAAATGAAGCCTGCCCCACAACGTCATTTGCTTTTGGGTGACAGTGAGAGAACCGTTAGGGTGAGAAGCACAATTCGACCTCAGGTACGTTCCTAAGGTCCTTCCGATCCGTGCAAGCCTAACGTTGACCGTGTGGCATTAACCCTTAATAGTTAAAAGAAGGTGTTTACTTCAAATAGTTTGCATTGATTTCTCTCCCCATAGGAATACATTGCCTGCACCCCTAAATTCAACCTGAAGTCTATATGGGTTATGAATGCCGTATGAACCTGTCTTTGGTAACAGTCCATCAGGCCAGTATGAGGTCTACCTGTGTTGATTCTAGGCTTCCTGGACCAACCGGAAGTGGTTAAAATCACCCTAAAAGTGTTTTTCCATTACCTGCCTGCAGTTTGATAGACATAGTGCATTCAACCCTGTGTAAATCAGTCAATTCTTAACGTAAGGACTTAAAACTCAGGATTCTGTAAGTTTCTATGTCAATCAAGACATGGGTTTACTTATAGCTTCCTGTGCCAACCGGAAGTGCCTTTAATGATGTCACAGTGGCAGTTTCAAGGGTTAAAAAGGTCAGATCTTTTCAAAACTTCATATGTGTGACTAGGTAACCCTCATGAACTGTAAATCAGTCATTTCTCCCAACAGATGTCAAAGAAAAGCTCTCACACGCACACACAGCAAGGCTGGAGTGAAAAAGTGCGGTTCTCAAAGACACAGAGAGCAGGCAATGGCATAAACATAATGTCTAGGCCGTGCCGAGTTCAACGAGATATCCCGCTTGACCGTAGCTCGCTCGGTCTGAGCGCAGCGACCATTAGAAAAGTAGGCCCAAAATGAAGCCTGCCCCACAACGTCATTTGCTTTTGGGTGACAGTGAGAGAACCGTTAGGGTGAGAAGCACAATTCGACCTCAGGTACGTTCCTAAGGTCCTTCCGATCCGTGCAAGCCTAACCTTGACCGTGTGGCATTAACCCTTAATAGTTAAAAGAAGGTGTTTACTTCAAATAGTTTGCATTGACTTCTCTCCCCATAGGAATACATTGCCTGCACCCCTAAATTCAACCTGAAGTCTATATGGGTTATGAATGCCGTATGAACCTGTCTTTGATAACAGTCCATCAGGCCAGTATGAGGTCTACCTGTGTTGATTCTAGGCTTCCTGGACCAACCGGAAGTGGTTAAAATCACCCTAAAAGTGTTTTTCCATTACCTGCCTGCAGTTTGATAGACATAGTGCATTCAACCCTGTGTAAATCAGTCAATTCTTAACGTAAGGACTTAAAACACAGGATTCTGTAAAAGCATAGCCCAGTGAGGATATGTGTTGACTTATAGCTTCCTGTGCCAACCGGAAGTGCCTTAATTGGTGTCTCAGGGGCTGTTTCGAGGGGTTAAAAAGTCAGATCTGTCCAAAACTTCATATGTGTGATTAGGCAACCCCCATGAACTGTAAATCAGTCATTTTTCCCATAAAATTTCAAAGGAAAACTAAATCACACAGACACACAACTTGGAAGGAGGGACGTATTGGGGGTTGTAGAGACAGACAGTGCCTCCAATAGTTAGCTTTGTTCGAGCTAAAAAAGAACCGTCAGACCTAGAGTTCCGAAACTTTAGAAACCTGTTCTAGACCTCGGGTCGATAGTGCGTGGTGAGTTAGGTGGCTCTAGAAGGTTCTCGGACCGAGAAATAGCCTCGTACATTTGCAATGATTTCAATTCATTTTGACCATTACGAAAATGGCGACATTTAGAAAAGTCTCAGAGACACAAGACTAGGTGCATTGGAACCGGCTCGGCCCATAGAGACGGACCCCAACGTTTCGGTCCGATAGCTCATTCAAGGACCCCATAGCAAGGCATGGAAAAAGTGGATTTTCAGCACCAATTAGGGTTTTACTCGGGCACCGAAGGACCTATCGAGCCGAAACTCGGGATTCGGGGTCGCCTCACATAGGCCTTCACATAATGTCTGACCTGGACCCGCAGCTAGAACGTAACTATGTGTTTTACGTTTTTATTATGTTTTAAACTAAAGGCGCTGTGAATTATGGGCCTGCTCTGACATATATGATAGTTGGCTTCTAAATGAGTTGGAAAAAGTGGGTTTGGTGTCAATTGGTATCAGTTTGGTGTCAAAATGACATCTAATTGACTGATGGACACTGACTTGCTAGTTGACTTTTGTACATTAGCAATATGTTTAAACGGAGAGGGACCATCACCAAAAGTGACATTCTGAAATCAACCCTAACGAGCCATGGAGATGAACCAGAATCACTGCCCAGCTATCCCGAGTTCATCGGGCCAGTCAATTTCACATTCCTGCAGGATTTTTATAGCATGACAAATTCGTGATGGTACCTGCCCATTGAACCATATTGCAAATGCACAGTGACTTTGCAAAAGTGAGAAAACATAAACAAATGGACATGATGAAATCAACACAACAGGTGATGGAAATGTACAACTATCACTGCTCGGCCATCCTGTGTCCATCAGACCAGTCAATTTTGCATTTTTGAGCATGTCAAATTTCATATGGTAAATGCACATTGAAACATATTGCAAATGCGCGCGCACTTGCAATATGATTCTATAGTGTAAAAACATCACCTAATGGACATGATGAAATCAACACAACGAGTGATGGAAATGTACAACTATCACTGCTCGGCCATCCTGTGTCCATCAGACCAGTCAATTTTGCATTTTTGAGCATGTCAAATTTCATATGGTAAATGCACATTGAAACATATTGCAAATGCGCGCGCACTTGCAATATGATTCTATAGTGTAAAAACATCACCTAATGGACATGATGAAATCAACACAACGAGTGATGGAAATGTACAACTATCACTGCTCGGCCATCCTGTGTCCATCAGACCAGTCAATTTTGCATTTTTGAGCATGTCAAATTTCATATGGTAAATGCACATTGAAACATATTGCAATGCGCGCGCACTTGCAATATGATTCTATAGTGTAAAAACATCACCTAATGGACATGATGAAATCAACACAACGAGTGATGGAAATGTACAACTATCACTGCTCGGCCATCCTGTGTCCATCAGACCAGTCAATTTTGCATTTTTGAGCATGTCAAATTTCATATGGTAAATGCACATTGAAACAACAAATCGCACTTGCAATATGATTCTATAGTGTAAAAACATCACCTAATGGACATGATGAAATCAACACAACGAGTGATGGAAATGTACAACTATCACTGCCCGGCCATCCTGTGTTCCCATCAGCCAGCATTAATATCAGAATTTGTAAATTTTTACAACCATATTTTAATTTTTGGGTTACCAGTTGCACAACAATGCACGTGCATTTGCAATATGATTCTATAGTGAAAAAACATCACCTAATGGACATGATGAAATCAACACAACAAGTGATGGAAATGTACAACTATCACTGCTCGGCCATCCTGTGTTCATCAGACCAGTCAATTTCACATTTGCATTTTTATAGCATGACAAATTCGTGATGGTACCTGCCCATTGAACCATATTGCAAATGCACAGTGACTTTGCAAAAGTGAGAAAACATAAACAAATGGACATGATGAAATCAACACAACAGGTGATGGAAATGTACAACTATCACTGCTCAGCCATCCTGTGTTCATCAGACCAGTCAATTTTGCATTTTTGAGCATGTCAAATTTCATATGGTAAATGCACATTGAAACATATTGCAAATGCGCGCGCACTTGCAATATGATTCTATAGTGAAAAAAACATCACCTAATGGACATGATGAAATCAACACAACGAGTGATGGAAATGTACAACTATCACTGCTCGGCCATCCTGTGTCCATCAGACCAGTCAATTTTGCATTTTTGAGCATTTCAAATTTCATATGGTAAATGCACATTGAAACATATTGCAAATGCGCGCGCACTTGCAATATGATTCTATAGTGTAAAAACATCACCTAATGGACATGATGAAATCAACACAACGAGTGATGGAAATGTACAACTATCACTGCCCGGCCATCCTGTGTTCCCATAGCGAGCATTAATATCAGAATGACCGGTAAATGCATTTACAACCATATTTTAATTTTTGGGTTACCAGTTGCACAACAATGCACGTGCATTTGCAATATGATTCTATAGTGAAAAAACATCACCTAATGGACATGATGAAATCAACACAACAAGTGATGGAAATGTACAACTATCACTGCTCGGCCATCCTGTGTTCATCAGACCAGTCAATTTCACATTCCTGCAGGATTTTTATAGCATGACAAATTCGTGATGGTACCTGCCCATTGAACCATATTGCAAATGCACAGTGACTTTGCAAAAGTGAGAAAACATAAACAAATGGACATGATGAAATCAACACAACAGGTGATGGAAATGTACAACTATCACTGCTCAGCCATCCTGTGTTCATCAGACCAGTCAATTTTGCATTTTTGAGCATGTCAAATTTCATATGGTAAATGCACATTGAAACATATTGCAAATGCGCGCGCACTTGCAATATGATTCTATAGTGAAAAAACATCACCTAATGGACATGATGAAATCAACACAACGAGTGATGGAAATGTACAACTATCACTGCTCGGCCATCCTGTGTCCATCAGACCAGTCAATTTTGCATTTTTGAGCATGTCAAATTTCATATGGTAAATGCACATTGAAACATATTGCAAATGCGCGCACTTGCAATATGATTCTATAGTGTAAAAACATCACCTAATGGACATGATGAAATCAACACAACGAGTGATGGAAATGTACAACTATCACTGCCCGGCCATCCTGTGTTCCCATAGCGAGCATTAATATCAGAATGACCGGTAAATGCATTTACAACCATATTTTAATTTTTGGGTTACCAGTTGCACAACAATGCACGTGCATTTGCAATATGATTCTATAGTGAAAAACATCACCTAATGGACATGATGAAATCAACACAACAAGTGATGGAAATGTACAACTATCACTGCTCGGCCATCCTGTGTTCATCAGACCAGTCAATTTCACATTCCTGCAGGATTTTTATAGCATGACAAATTCGTGATGGTACCTGCCCATTGAACCATATTGCAAATGCACAGTGACTTTGCAAAAGTGAGAAAACATAAACAAATGGACATGATGAAATCAACACAACAGGTGATGGAAATGTACAACTATCACTGCTCAGCCATCCTGTGTTCATCAGACCAGTCAATTTTGCATTTTTGAGCATGTCAAATTTCATATGGTAAATGCACATTGAAACATATTGCAAATGCGCGCGCACTTGCAATATGATTCTATAGTGTAAAAACATCACCTAATGGACATGATGAAATCAACACAACGAGTGATGGAAATGTACAACTATCACTGCCCGGCCATCCTGTGTTCCCATAGCGAGCATTAATATCAGAATGACCGGTAAATGCATTTACAACCATATTTTAATTTTTGGGTTACCAGTTGCACAACAATGCACGTGCATTTGCAATATGATTCTATAGTGAAAAACATCACCTAATGGACATGATGAAATCAACACAACAAGTGATGGAAATGTACAACTATCACTGCTCGGCCATCCTGTGTTCATCAGACCAGTCAATTTCACATTCCTGCAGGATTTTTATAGCATGACAAATTCGTGATGGTACCTGCCCATTGAACCATATTGCAAATGCACAGTGACTTTGCAAAAGTGAGAAAACATAAACAAATGGACATGATGAAATCAACACAACAGGTGATGGAAATGTACAACTATCACTGCTCAGCCATCCTGTGTTCATCAGACCAGTCAATTTTGCATTTTTGAGCATGTCAAATTTCATATGGTAAATGCACATTGAAACATATTGCAAATGCGCGCGCACTTGCAATATGATTCTATAGTGAAAAACATCACCTAATGGACATGATGAAATCAACACAACGAGTGATGGAAATGTACAACTATCACTGCTCGGCCATCCTGTGTCCATCAGACCAGTCAATTTTGCATTTTTGAGCATGTCAAATTTCATATGGTAAATGCACATTGAAACATATTGCAAATGCGCGCGCACTTGCAATATGATTCTATAGTGTAAAAACATCACCTAATGGACATGATGAAATCAACACAACGAGTGATGGAAATGTACAACTATCACTGCCCGGCCATCCTGTGTTCCCATAGCGAGCATTAATATCAGAATGACCGGTAAATGCATTTACAACCATATTTTAATTTTTGGGTTACCAGTTGCACAACAATGCACGTGCATTTGCAATATGATTCTATAGTGAAAAAACATCACCTAATGGACATGATGAAATCAACACAACAAGTGATGGAAATGTACAACTATCACTGCTCGGCCATCCTGTGTTCATCAGACCAGTCAATTTCACATTCCTGCAGGATTTTTATAGCATGACAAATTCGTGATGGTACCTGCCCATTGAACCATATTGCAAATGCACAGTGACTTTGCAAAAGTGAGAAAACATAAACAAATGGACATGATGAAATCAACACAACAGGTGATGGAAATGTACAACTATCACTGCTCAGCCATCCTGTGTTCATCAGACCAGTCAATTTTGCATTTTTGAGCATGTCAAATTTCATATGGTAAATGCACATTGAAACATATTGCAAATGCGCGCGCACTTGCAATATGATTCTATAGTGAAAAAACATCACCTAATGGACATGATGAAATCAACACAACGAGTGATGGAAATGTACAACTATCACTGCTCGGCCATCCTGTGTCCATCAGACCAGTCAATTTTGCATTTTTGAGCATGTCAAATTTCATATGGTAAATGCACATTGAAACATATTGCAAATGCGCGCACTTGCAATATGATTCTATAGTGTAAAAACATCACCTAATGGACATGATGAAATCAACACAACGAGTGATGGAAATGTACAACTATCACTGCCCGGCCATCCTGTGTTCCCATAGCGAGCATTAATATCAGAATGACCGGTAAATGCATTTACAACCATATTTTAATTTTTTGGGTTACCAGTTGCACAACAATGCACGTGCATTTGCAATATGATTCTATAGTGAAAAAACATCACCTAATGGACATGATGAAATCAACACAACAAGTGATGGAAATGTACAACTATCACTGCTCGGCCATCCTGTGTCCATCAGACCAGTCAATTTTGCATTTTTGAGCATTTCAAATTTCATATGGTAAATGCACATTGAAACATATTGCAAATGCACGCGCGCACTTGCAATATGATTCTATAGTGAAAAAACATCACCTAATGGACATGATGAAATCAACACAACGAGTGATGGAAATGTACAACTATCACTGCTCGGCCATCCTGTGTTCATCAGACCAGTCAATTTTGCATTTTTGAGCATTTCAAATTTCATATGGTAAATGCACATTGAAACATATTGCAAATGCGTGCACTTGCAATATGATTATATAGTGAAAAACATCACAAAATGGACATGATGAAGTCAACACAACGAGTGATGGAAAGGAACAACTATCACTGCCCGGCCATCCCGAGTTCATCAGGCCAGTCAATTTTGCATTTCTGCAGGATTTTTGAGCATGTCAAATTTCTTACGTCATTTGGCCCACAAAAAAATCCTTATGCACAATTAAAAAAAAATATATAAAAAAATATGATAATAAAATTGGACAAAAGTATATTCATACAGTTCTTACACATGTGTAATTGACAAAAAAATTGAAAGAATTTCAAAAACGGTCCAGAAAGCACTTTTTAAGGGTGTGTGAAGTTTTTACAAAATTTTGACATTTTTGACTTTTGACTTTTGACTTCCTATGAAATCATATTGGAATTGGACAAAACATATTCCTTATGCGCATGTAAAAAAAAAAAAAAAAAAAAATTATGATAATAAAATTGGACAAAAGTATATTCATACAGTTCTTACACATGTGTAATTGACAAAAAATCGAAAGAATTTCGAAAAACGGTCCAGAAAGCACTTTTTTATGGGTGTGTGAAGTTTTTACAAAATTTTGACATTTTTGACTTTTGACTTTTGACTTCCTATGAAATCATATTGGAATTGGACAAAACATATTCCTTATGCGCATGTAAAAAAAAAAAAAAAATTATGATAATAAAATTGGACAAAAGTATATTCATACAGTTCTTACACATGTGTAATTGACAAAAAATCGAAAGAATTTCGAAAAACGGTCCAGAAAGCACTTTTTATGGGTGTGTGAAGTTTTTACAAAATTTTGACATTTTTGACTTTTGACTTTGACTTCCTATGAAATCATATTGGAATTGGACAAAACATATTCCTTATGCGCATATAAAAAAATTAAAAAAATTATGATAATAAAATTGGACAAAAGTATATTCATACAGTTCTTACACATGTGTAATTGACAAAAAAATCGAAAGAATTTCGAAAAACGGTCCAGAAAGCACTTTTTTAAGGGGTGATAAGTTTTTGAAAAAAGTTCATTTTTTCAAAATTTTACTTTTGGACATTAATTTGGGTTACATATCCAATATGAAAAACCCCGGTGGAGCGCATTTGCCCCCTGTTGAATTTTTAAAGTGTTACAACTGGCAATTACCATATGGCATTTGCAATACACTTTGGATGAATCAACGCCGAATTGGGTGGTATTGGCCAATGTGTATATGGTTTGTCCGATGCCAATGACATGCCATTCATTTTTGTCCAATACAGGGGGAACCTTAACCGTTACCCTTACTTTTGCCTTAACCTTAACCTTTACCCTTACCCTTACCTAACCTTAATCTTAACCTTTACCCTTATCTAACCTTAACCTTAACCCTTATCTAACCCCAACCTTAAACTTAACCCTTACCTAACCTTAACCTTAACCTTACTTAAAACTAACCTTAACCTTTAACCTTACTTAACCTTAACCTTACCTAACCCTAACCTTAACCCTTACCTAACCTTAACCTGTACCCTTACCTAACCTTAACCTTAACCTTAACCTTTACCCTTACCTAACACTAACCTTAACTGTTACCCTTACCTAACCTTAACCTTGACCCTTACCTAACCTTAACCTTGACCTTAACCTTACCCTTACCCTTACCCTTACCCTTACCCTTACCCTTACCCTTACCCTTACCTAACCTTAACATTAATCTTAACCTTACCTAAACTTAAACTTTACCCTTATCTAACCTTAACCTTTACCTTTACCTAACCCCGACCTTAACCTTAACCTTAACCTTTACCCTAACCTTAACCCTTACCTAACCTTAATCTTAACCTTTACCCTTACTCTAACCTTACCCTTAATCTTAACCTTAATCTTAGCCTTACCTAACCTTAACCTTTACCCTTATCTAACCCCAACCTTAACTATAACCTTTACCCTAACCTTAACCCTAACCTAACCTTAACCTTCACCTTTACCCTTTACCCTTTACCTTAACCTTACCTAACACTTACCCTAACACTAACATTTGCCCTTACTTAACCTTTACCCGTACCGAACCCTAACCTTAACCTTAATCTTAACATTCATCTTAACCTTACCTAACCTTAACCTATACCCTTACCTAACCCTAACCTTGACCCTTACCTAACCTTAACCTTTACCCTTACTTAACGCTGACCTTAACCTTTACCCTTTAAGGGGTTTCCTGTGGTGAAGGAGAAGCGGACCAAAATGCAGCGTGGTGGTTATTCATGTTCATGTGTCAGTCATCTGTTTCTCAAAATAGACACTCTAATGTACTTGTACTTGTCCTCTTGCTCAGCTGTGCACTGGGGCCTCCCACTCCTCTTTCTATTCTGGTTAGAGACAATTTGCGCTGTTCTGTGAAGGGAGTAGTACACAGCATTGTACGAGAACTTCAGTTTCTTGGAAATTTCTCGCATGGAATAGCCTTCATTTCTCAGAACAAGAATAGACTGACGAGTTTCAGAAAAAATGATTTGTTTCTGGCCATTTTGTGCCTGTAATCGAACCCACAAATGCTGATGCTCCAGATACTCAACTAGTCTAAAGAAGGACAGTTTTATTGCTTCTTTAATCAGGACAACAGTTTTGAGTGAGACGCTTTTCAATGTACCCTCCCTAGTCTCCTCTCCTCTCCTCTCCTCTCCTCTCCTCTCCTCCTCTCCTCTCCTCTCCTCTCCTCTCCTCTCCTCTCCTCTCCTCTCCTCTCCTCTCCTCTCCTCTCCCTCTCCTCCCTCCCTCCCTCCCTCCCCTCCCTCCCTCCCTCCCTCCCTCCCTCCCTCCCTCCCTCCCTCCCTCCCCCCTCCCTCCCTCCCCCTCCCTCTCCCTCCCTCCCCCTCCCTCTCCCTCCCTCCCCCTCCCTCCCTCCCTCTCTGCTGTGTGTGAGAGGCTTTTCAATGTACTTGCTGTATTTCCTTCTTAGTTGTTCGAGGCTCTGTGAGCTTTTGAAATGATTCCACAGAAACACATTTGAATGGAGTTGACTTCACGTTAGCAGAACAAACCTGAATTGAAGTATTTAGTGTTTGAAGTGTGCACTCATTAGGGTCTATATGCAGGGGTAAAGTATGCACTTCAAGTAAATGAAAGACTGAAAAGTGGGTGTTATTTCTGTCAGACTGAATCTCCCTGAGGAGTCAACAAAACTGGCATGATGAATACACTCCCTCTGCATCGCTTGTAATCCTCCAAAAAAAGACCAAACAACCATGCCATGTCTTTCACCCCTTCTCTCCTCCTCCCCTCCCCTCCTGTCCTATCCTCCAATCCCCTTTCCCCTTCCCACTCCTTCCCGCATCTCCCCTCCCCTCCTGTCCTCTCCTCCAATCCCCTTCCCACATCTCCCCTCCCCTCCTGTCCTCTCCTCCAATCCCCTTCCCACATCTCCCCTCCCCTCCTGTCCTCTCCTCCAATCCCCTTTTCCCCTTCCCACATCTCCCCTCCCCTCCTGTCCTCTCCTCCAATCCCCCTTTCCCCTTCCCACATCTCCCCTCCCCTCCTGTCCTCTCCTCCAATCCCCCTTTCCCCTTCCCACATCTCCACTCCCCTCCTGTCCTCTCCTCCAATCCCCTTTCCCCTTCCCACATCTCCCCTCCCCTCCTGTCCTCTCCTCCAATCCCCTTTCCCCTTCCCACATCTCCCCTCCCTCCTGTCCTCTCCTCCAATCCCCTTTTCCCCTTCCCACATCTCCCCTCCCCTCCTGTCCTCTCCTCCAATCCCCTTTTCCCCTTCCCACATCTCCCCTCCCCTCCTGTCCTCTCCTCCAATCCCCTTTTCCCCTTCCCACATCTCCCTCCCCTCCTGTCCTCTCCTCCAATCCCCTTTCCCCTTCCCACATCTCCCCTCCCCTCCTGTCCTCTCCTCCAATCCCTTTCCCCTTCCCACATCTCCCTTCCCCTCCTGTCCTCTCCTCCAATCCCCTTCCCACATCTCCCCTCCCCTCCTGTCCTCTCCTCCAATCCCCTTTTCCCCTTCCCACATCTCCCCTCCCCTCCTGTCCTCTCCTCCAATCCCCTTTCCCCTTCCCACATCTCCCCTCCCCTCCTGTCCTCTCCTCCAATCCCCTTTCCCCTTCCCACATCTCCCTTCCCCTCCTGTCCTCTCCTCCAATCCCCTTCCCACATCTCCCCTTCCCTCCTGTCCTCTCCTCCAATCCCCTTTTCCCCTTCCCACATCTCCCCTCCCCTCCTGTCCTCTCCTCCAATCCCCTTTTCCCCTTCCCACATCTCCCCTCCCCTCCTGTCCTGTCCTCTCCTCCAATCCCCTTCCCACATCTCCCCTCCCCTCCTGTCCTCTCCTCCAATCCCCTTTCCCCCTTCCCACATCTCCCCTCCCCTCCTGTCCTCTGCTCCAATCCCCTTTCCCCCTTCCCACATCTCCCATCCCCTCCTGTCCTCTCCTCCAATCCCCTTTTCCCTTCCCACATCTCCCCTCCTCCTGTCCCTCTCCTCCAATCCCCTTTTCCCCTTCCCACATCTCCCATCCCTCCTGTCCTCTCCTCCAATCCCCTTTTCCCCTTCCCACATCTCCCCTCCCCTCCTGTCCTCTCCTCCAATCCCTTTCCCCTTCCCACATCTCCCCTCCCCTCCTGTCCTCTCCTCCAATCCCCCTTTCCCCTTCCCACATCTCCCCTCCCCTCCTGTCCTCTCCTCCAATCCCCAGGATGTCACTGTCCCTCAGATTCTACCTTATTTCCTTTGTCTTCTTTCCTCTGTTGATTGGTCACCATGATGACCATTGACTGACCAGGCCCACCTGTGGGAATTGATTACTCTCTGTGCAAATCTAATTTGACATTAACCTTGATGTGTATCTGAAGAGATAAGAAGAGAGAAAGAGAGATAGAGATAGGGACAGGGAGAGAGACCGAGATGGAGAGACAGTGATGGAGATAGAGGGAGAGAGACAGAGAGAGAGACATAGATGGAGATAGAGGGAGAGACAGAGATGGAGAGAGACAGACAGAGAGAGAGACAGAGAGAGAGACAGAGAGAGAGACATAGATGGAGATAGAGGGAGAGACAGAGAGAGAGAGAGACAGAGATGGAGATAGAGGGAGAGACAGAGAGAGAGAGACAGAGATAGAGTGGGAGAGAGATGGAGAGAGAGAGACAGATGGAGATAGAGGGAGAGAGACAGAGAGAGAGACATAGATGGAGATAGAGGGAGAGACAGAGAGAGAGAGACAGAGATGGAGATAGAGGGAGAGACAGAGAGAGAGAGACAGAGATAGAGTGGGAGAGAGATGGAGAGAGAGAGACAGAGATGGAGATAGAGGGAGAGACAGAGATAGAGTGGGAGAGAGATAGATATACAGTTGAAGTCAGAAGTTTACATACACTTTAGCCAAATACATTTAAACTCAGTTTTTCACAATTCCTGACATTTAATCCTAGTAAAAATTCCCTGTATTAGGTCAGTTAGGATCAACACTTTATTTTAAGAATGTGAAATGTCAGAATAAAAGTAGAGAGAATGACTTATTTCAGCTTTTATTCATTTCATCACATCCCAGTACCTTTAAAGTGTTTAACTTGGGTCAAACGTTTCAGGTAGCCTTCCACAAGCTTCGCACAATAAGCTGGGTGAATTTTTGCCCATTCCTCCTGACAGAGCTGGTGTAACTGAATCAGGTTTCTAGGCCTCCTTGATCACACACACCTTTTCAGTTCTGCCCACAAACTTTCTATGGGATTGAGGTCAGGGCTTTGTGATGGTCACTCCAATACTTTGACTTTGAACGGGGTTCTGCGAGGAAATTGTGGCTACTTTGAAGAATCTCAAATATTAAATACATTTTGATTTGTTTAACACTTTTTTGATTACTACATGAATCCATATTTGTTATTTCTAGAAAATAAAGAAAACCCAAAATGTATGTAATTTAACAGTCACTTTTATCCGAAGAGACTTGCAGACATCCATTTTACGTACGGGTGGCCCCGGGATTTGAACCCACAATCTGGTCGTGGAATGCATGGTGCTCTACCAACTGAGGCATATGAGACCACATTTCATATTGACGACAATATTTTGTCATAGACAAATATGCAACAGCGGAGGAAAATGAATGCAGCCTTGAGTGGGTGGGCTGCCCATCATGTTATTACAATGACCTCATCTCCTCTTCACTTATTCTCTCTCTGTCTCTCTCTCTCTCTCTCTGTCTCTCTCTCTCTCTCTCTCTCTCTCTCTCTCTGTCTCTCTGTCTCTCTCTCTCTCTCTGTCTCTCTCTCTCTCTCTCTCTCTCTCTGTCTCTCTCTCTCTCTCTCTGCTCTCTCTCTCTCTCTCTCTCTCTCTCTCTCTCTCTCTCTCTCTCTCTCTCCCTCTGTCTCTCTCTCTCTCTCTGTCTCTCTCTCTCTCTCTGTCTCTCTCTCTCTCTGTCTCTCTCTCTCTCTCTCTCTCTCTCTCTCTCTGTCTCTCTGTCTCTCTCTCTCTCTCTGTCTCTCTCTGTCTCTCTCTCTCTCTCTCTCTCTCTCTGTCTCTCTCTCTCTCTCTCTCTCTCTCTCTCTCTCTCTCTCTCTCTCTCTCTCTCTCTCTCTCTCTCTCTCTCTCCCTCTGTCTCTCTCTCTCTCTCTGTCTCTCTCTCTCTCTCTGTCTCTCTCTCTCTCTCTCTCTCTCTCTCTCTCTCTCTCTCTCTCTCTCTCTCTCTCTCTCTCTCTCTCTCTCTGTCTCTATCTCTGTCTCTATCTCTGTCTCTCTCTCTCTCTCTCTCTCTCTGTATTGATGGTTAATGGAGAGAGAGTGTCAGTGGAGGTGTAAAAATAGATGTAGTGTGTCGATAGAAGTGTGGAGAAGTGGGAGGACTACCGATTAGCACTCCAATGTCGGGCTGGGCAACATATCAAATATGGATTAGCTCAGATGTATTCTTTAGTGCGATGTTCCACATGCCCCTCCTCCAGACACCAAGCCTCTCCCCCAGACACCAAGCCCCTCCTCCAGACACCAAGCCTCTCCTCCAGACGCCATACCCCTCCTCCAGACACCAAGCCCCTCCCCCAGACATCAAGCCCCTCCTCCAGACACCAAGCCCCTCCCCCAGACACCTTGCCCCTCCTCCAGACACCAAGCCTCTCCCCCAGACACCAAGCCCCTCCTCCAGACACCAAGCCCCTCCCCCAGACACCATGCCCCTCCTCCAGACACCAAGCCCCTCCCCTTGCTACTCACAACAACAAAGACTTAACGCTGCGGTGATTCCCACTGTTCTTCAAAGAGAGGATGCCGTAATGACAGAGATAAGGTAGCTACTGAAAACAGGCCTCTTTACAAGATTAAATTACGACAGGAGCATTTAATTCTTATTAAAGAGAGGGAGTCCAGACATGTTACTTTAGGAAACGTTCTGAATGGACATATATACGCCTAGAAAGAGACAATCAACTCACAAATGCCTTTGTAAAAAACACTTGTCAATCAAAGCCACTGGCATATACCAGGCACAAGCAAATGTTTTTCCTTCCCATTATTAACCTATGTAAAATCCTTCTGAAAGTACATCGTCGAACGAACATGTGACGGGGACAGCTGAGCTGTAGTCTGAAGATGAAATGGACATGAATCATTGACAAATAGAAACAAACCCCCTCAACATGTCCATAGCCTATTGATCAGCGAGGCTGAGTAGCCATAGCCTATTGATCAGCGAGGATGAGTATAGATTGGGAGAGGATTGGAACGATTATTATCATTTGAATGGATGTAAAAAAAAAAATACAAAAATGTTTTAAAAATGCTAAAAAAGGACTTTGTTGATTTACCGTTTGAGGTGCAGACGAATGACAGAAGCCAAGCTGGGCACTTTCCTACATTTAACATGTTCTGAGGTTATCAACATTAACTGGACAGAGAAACCAGACAACAAACAGCTACAGCCTACAGCACATTATCAACTGGGAAAAGAGGAAATATGGAAACGTTTGATAGAATAAATGAGCAAAACAAAAGCTCATAATCGTTAGTAATGACTCCCACTAATTATGAAGTTAATACAATATATATATATATATATATATATATATATATATATATATATATATATATAAATAAATGTAGGCCTTTCTAAACCTTTTTTACACTTACTTTATGTATTATTATTGGACCATGCTGGTCATCGATGAACATTTGAACATCTTGGACATGCACCTGGCCCAGGTGGTTCTGCATGGAGAGGGACTCCTCCCTGAATGGGGAAGAGGTGTATTTATCCTGGGAGACACCAGGCCCAGGTGTGTCTGCATGGAGAGAGTCTCCATGAATGGGGAAGTGGTGTATTTATCCTGGGAGGCACTGGGCCCAGGTGTGTCTGCATGGAGAGAGTCTCCTCCATGAATGGGGAAGAGGTGTATTTATCCTGGGAGACACCGGGCCCAGGTGTGTCTGCATGGAGAGAGTCTCCTCCATGAATGGGAAGTGGTGTATTTATCCTGGGAGGCACCTGGCCCAGGTGTGTCTGCATGGAGAGAGTCTCCTCCATGAATGGGGAAGTGGTGTATTTATCCTGGGAGACACTGGGCCCAGGTGTGTCTGCATGGAGAGAGTCTCCTCCATGAATGGGGAAGTGGTGTATTTATCCTGGGAGGCACCTGGCCCAGGTGGTTCTGCATGGAGAGAGTCTCCTCCCTGAATGGGGAAGTGGTGTATTTATCCTGGGAGGCACCGGGCCCAGGTGTGTCTGCGTGGAGAGAGACTCCTCCATGAATGGGGAAGTGGTGTATTTATCCTGGGAGGCACCGGGCCCAGGTGTGTCTGCATGGAGAGAGTCTCCTCCATGAATGGGGAAGTGGTGTATTTATCCTGGGAGGCACCTGGCCCAGGTGTGTCTGCATGGAGAGAGTCTCCTCCATGAATGGGGAAGTGGTGTATTTATCCTGGGAGGCACCGGGCCCAGGTGTGTCTGCATGGAGAGAGTCTCCTCCATAAATGGGGAAGTGGTGTATTTATCCTGGGAGACACTGGGCCCAGGTGTGTCTGCATGGAGAGAGTCTCCTCCATGAATGGGGAAGTGGTGTATTTATCCTGGGAGACACTGGGCCCAGGTGTGTCTGCATGGAGAGAGTCTCCTCCATGCATGGGGAAGTGGTGTATTTATCCTGGGAGACACTGGGCCCAGGTGTGTCTGCATGGAGAGAGTCTCCTCCATAAATGGGGAAGTGGTGTATTTATCCTGAGAGGCACCTGGCCCAGGTGTGTCTGCATGGAGAGAGTCTCCTCCCTGAATGGGGAAGTGGTGTATTTATCCTGGAAGACACTGGGCCCAGGTGTGTCTGCATGGAGAGAGTCTCCTCCCTGAATGGGGAAGTGGTGTATTTATCCTGGGAGGCACCTGGCCCAGGTGTGTCTGCATGGAGAGAGTCTCCTCCATGAATGGGGAAGTGGTGTATTTATCCTGGGAGGCACCTGGCCCAGGTGTGTCTGCATGGAGAGAGTCTCCTCCATGAATGGGGAAGTGGTGTATTTATCCTGGGAGACACTGGGCCCAGGTGTGTCTGCATGGAGAGAGTCTCCTCCCTGAATGGGGAACTGGTGTATTTATCCTGGGAGACACCTGGCCCAGGTGTGTCTGCATGGAGAGAGTCTCCTCCATGAATGGGGAAGTGGTGTATTTATCCTGGGAGACACCGGGCCCAGGTGTTTCCCATGTAGCTGACGACCCTCCCAACTCTGCCCACCGGCATCCTAATAAGGAAACAAGAACAAAGAGAGAATACGGCAGACAGAGTGGCAGGGTCGTCACAGTGTGTGTGTGTGTGTGTGTGTGTGTGTGTGTGTGTGTGTGTGTGTGTGTGTGTGTGTGTGTGTGTGTGTGTGTGTGTGTGTGTGTGTGTGTGTGTGTGTGTGTGTGTGTGTGTGTGTGTGTGTGTGTGTGTTTATAAGCTTACTTGTTTGTAATGCAACACAGCATACTAAAAACAAAAAGCACAGATTAAACCACTGACCGAGAAAGCATTCAGGGTGACAGGACTTCTCGGTTTCATGAAGGCAGTAGTAGTGATGCACTGTAATACATCTGTTTGTTAACTTGTGTGTGAATGTTCAGAGTGATTACGTTTCTCATCCCTCAGCTTCTTACCGAAACAGGGTGTCGGTTTGTTGTTATTTCAACTGCAAATATCTCTTTAATGTTTACTTAGTAAACGTTGAGTCGACTTTGCTAACAACATTTTCTCCATCCTTTTTCCCTCTCCCCCCCTCTCCCCACCCTCTCCCTTCCCCCTCCCCTCCCCACCCTCTCCCCACCCTCTCCCCACCCTCCCCTCCCTCCCCCTCCCCCCTCCCCCCTCTTCCCCCTTCCCCCTCCCCCTCTCCCCCCTCCTTCTCCCCCCCCCCTCCCCACCCTCTCCCTTCCCCCTCCCCCTCTCCCACCCTCTCCCCCCTCTCCCCCTCCCCCCCCTCCCCCCCTCTCCCCCACCCTCTCCCCTTCCCCTCCCCCTCTCCCCACCCTCTCCCTCTTCCCTCTCCCCCTCTCCCCCCTCTCCCCACCCCTCTCCCCTCCCCCCTCCCCCTCTCCCCCCTTCCCCCTCCCCCTCTCCCCACCCTCTCCTTCTCCCCCCCTCCCCCTCCCTTCCCCCCCCTCCCCCCCCTCTCCCTTCCCTTCCCCCTCCCCCCTCTCCCCCTCTCCCTTCCCTCCCCCCCTTCCCCTCCCCCCTCTCCCCCCCTCTCCCCCTCCCTTCCCCCTCCCCCTCCCCCCTCTCCCCACCCTCTCCCTTCCCCCCCTCCCCCTCCCCACCCTCTCCCACCCCCTCCCCCTTCCCCTCTCCCCACCCTCTCCCTCCCCCTCCCCCCCCCTCTCCCCACCCTCTCCCTTCCCCCTCCCCCTCTCCCCCTCTCCCCACCCTCTCCCTTCCCCCTCCCCCTCTCCCCCTCTCCCCACCCCTCTCCCTTCCCCCTCCCCCTCTCCCCCTCTCCCCACCCTCTCCCCTCCCCTCTCCCCCCTCTCCCCCCCTCCCCCTTCCCTCCACCCTCTCCCTTCCCCTCCTCTCTCCCTCTCCCCACCCTCTCCTTCCCTCCCCTCTCCCCTCTCCCCACCCTCTCCTTCCCCTCTCCCCCTCTCCCCTCTCCCTTCCCCACCCTCTCCCTCCCACCCCTCTCCCTCTCCTCCCCTCTCCCCTCCCACCCTCTCTCCCCTCCCCCCTCTCCCTCTCCTCCCCCTCTCCCCCCTCCCCTCTCCTCCCCCTCTCCCCTCTCCCCACCTCTCCCTCCCCTCCTCCTCTCCCCCTCTCCCCCTCTCCCCACCCCAACAGCTCAGAACTGCAGTTATTCTCTCCAGAGCCCCAACGGTACGATAGAGAGCCCCGGCTACCCGTACGGTTACCCCAACTATGCCAACTGTACGTGGGTGATCCTGGCAGCAGAACACAACAGGATACAGCTGGTGTTCCAAGGTTTCGCTCTAGAGGAAGACTTCGACATGCTGTCTGTCTACGACGGTCCGCCCAGCCCGGGGAACCTTCGGACCAGGTCAGAATTATGGATGATTTGGGATAACACTGTTGGGCTTAATATAGACAGGAGTTTTCCTTGGCCAGGTGGATTAATGTCTTCCAGCCCGGGGAACCTTCGGACCAGGTCAGAATTATGAATGATTTGGGATAACACTGTTGGGCTTAATATAGACAGGAGTTTTCCTTGGCCAGGTGGATTAATGTCTCCCAGCCCGGGGAACCTTCGGACCAGGTCAGAATTATGGATGATTTGGGATAACACTGTTGGGCTTAATATAGACAGGAGTTTTCCTTGGCCAGGTGGATTAATGTCTCCCAGCCCGGGGAACCTTCGGACCAGGTCAGAATTATGGATGATTTGGGATAACACTGTTGGGCTTAATATAGACAGGAGTTTTCCTTGGCCAGGTGGATTAATGTCTCCCAGCCCGGGGAACCTTCGGACCAGGTCAGAATTATGAATGATTTGGGATAACACTGTTGGGCTTAATATAGACAGGAGTTTTCCTTGGCCAGGTGGATTAATGTCTTCCAGCCCGGGGAACCTTCGGACCAGGTCAGAATTATGAATGATTTGGGATAACACTGTTGGGCTTAATATAGACAGGAGTTTTCCTTGGCCAGGTGGATTAATGTCTTCCAGCCCGGGGAACCTTCAGACCAGGTCAGAATGATGAACGTGGATTATTTGGGATAACACTGTTGGGCTTAATATAGACAGGAGTTTTCCTTGGCCAGGTGGATTAATGTCTTCCAGCCCGGGGAACCTTCGGACCAGGTCAGAATTATGAATGATTTGGGATAACACTGTTGGGCTTAATATAGACAGGAGTTTTCCTTGGCCAGGTGGATTAATGTCTTCCAGCCCGGGGAACCTTCGGACCAGGTCAGAATGATGAACGTGGATTATTTGGGATAACACTGTTGGGCTTAATATAGACAGGAGTTTTCCTTGGCCAGGTGGATTAATGTCTTCCAGCCCGGGGAACCTTCGGACCAGGTCAGAATGATGAACGTGGATTATTTGGGATAACACTGTTGGGCTTAATATAGACAGGAGTTTTCCTTGGCCAGGTGGATTAATGTCTTCCTGATGCATTTAGTTGACACTAGTATCTGCAATGTGAGTTGATTTAAAAAAGTGATGATATATCATATCTCCCAGTGAGGTCAGTGTTCAGAGTAGGGAACTAGAGATTAGACTGGCCTTTTGGATTAGCACTAATTAACATCAGTCTGCAGTGGACAGTAGCACTAACATCAGTCTGTAGTGGGCAGTAGCACTAACATCAGTCTGTAGTGGGCAGTAGCACTAACATCAGTCTGCAGTGGGCAGTAGCACTAACATCAGTCTGCAGTGGGCAGTAGCACTAACATCAGTCTGCAGTGGGCAGTAGCACTAACATCAGTCTGCAGTGGGCAGTAGGACTAACATCAGTCTGCAGTGGGCAGTAGCACTAACATCAGTCTGTAGTGGGCAGTAGCTCTAACATCAGTCTGTAGTGGGCAGTAGCACTAACATCAGTCTGCAGTAGCACTAACATCAGTCTGCAGTGGGCAGTAGCACTAACATCAGTCTGTAGTAGGCAGTAGCACTAACATCAGTCTGTAGTGGGCAGTAGCACTAACATCAGTCTGCAGTAGCACTAACATCAATCTGTAGTAGGCAGTAGCACTAACATCAGTCTGTAGTGGGCAGTAGCACTAACATCAGTCTGCAGTAGCACTAACATCAATCTGTAGTAGGCAGTAGCACTAATATCAGTCTGTAGTGGGCAGTAGCACTAACATCAGTCTATGGTAGGCAGTAGCACTAACATCAGTCTGCAGTGGGCATTAGCACTAACATCAGTCTGTAGTAGGCAGTAGCACTAACATCAGTCTGTAGTGGGCAGTAGCACTAACATCAGCCTGTAGTGGGCAGTAGCACTAACATCAGTCTGTAGTGGGCAGTAGCACTAACATCAGTCTGCAGTAGGCAGTAGCACTAACATCAGTCTGCAGTGGGCATTAGCACTAACATCAGTCTGTATTAGGCAGTAGCACTAACATCAGTCTGCAGTGGGCATTAGCACTAACATCAGTCTGTAGTAGGCAGTAGCACTAACATCAGTCTGTAGTGGGCAGTAGCACTAACATCAGTCTGCAGTGGGCAGTAGCTCTAACATCAGTCTGTAGTAGGCAGTAGCACTGACATCAGTCTGCAGTGGGCAGTAGCACTAACATCAGTCTGCAGTGGGCAGTAGCACTAACATCAGTCTGCAGTGGGCAGTAGCACTAACATCAGTCTGCAGTCAGCAGTAGCACTGACATCAGTCTGTAGTGGGCAGTAGCACTAACATCAGTCTGTAGTGGGCAGTAGCACTAACATCAGTCTGCAGTGGGCAGTAGCACTAACATCAGTCTGCAGTGGGCAGTAGCACTAACATCAGTCTGCAGTGGGCAGTAGCACTAACATCAGTCTGTAGTGGGCAGTAGCACTAACATCAGTCTGCAGTGGGCAGTAGCACTAACATCAGTCTGCAGTGGGCAGTAGCACTAACATCAGTCTGCAGTGGGCAGTAGCACTAATATCAGTCTGCAGTAGCACTAACATCAGTCTGCAGTAGCACTAACATCAGTCTGCAGTAGGCAGTAGCACTAACATCAGTCTGCAGTGGGCAGTAGCACTAACATCAGTCTGTAGTGGGCAGTAGCACTAACATCAGTCTGTAGTGGGCAGTAGCACTAACATCAGTCTGTAGTGGGCAGTAGCACTAACATCAGTCTGCAGTGGGCAGTAGCACTAACATCAGTCTGTAGTGGGCAGTAGCTCTAACATCAGTCTGTAGTGGGCAGTAGCACTAACATCAGTCTGCAGTGGGCAGTAGCACTGACATCAGTCTGCAGTGGGCAGTAGCACTAACATCAGTCTGCAGTCGGCAGTAGCACTAACATCAGTCTGCAGTGGGCAGTAGTACTAACATCAGTCTGCAGTTGGCAGTAGCACTGACATCAGTCTGCAGTGGGCAGTAGCACTAATATCAGTCTGCAGTAGCACAAACATCAGTCTGCAGTAGCACTAACATCAGTCTGCAGTAGGCAGTAGCACTAACATCAGTCTGCAGTCGGCAGTAGCACTGACATCAGTCTGCAGTGGGCAGTAGCACTAATATCAGTCTGCAGTAGCACAAACATCAGTCTGCAGTAGCACTAACATCAGTCTGCAGTAGGCAGTAGCACTAACATCAGTCTGCAGTCGGCAGTAGCACTGACATCAGTCTGCAGTGGGCAGTAGCACTAATATCAGTCTGCAGTAGCACAAACATCAGTCTGCAGTAGCACTAACATCAGTCTGCAGTAGGCAGTAGCACTAACATCAGTCTGCAGTCGGCAGTAGCACTGACATCAGTCTGCAGTGGGCAGTAGCACTAACATCAGTCTGTAGTGGGCAGTAGCACTAACATCAGTCTGCAGTAGCACTAACATCAGTCTGCAGTGGGCAGTAGCTCTAACATCAGTCTGCAGTGGGCAGTAGCACTAACTTCAGTCTGCAGTGGGCAGTAGCTCTAACATCAGTCTGCAGTGGACAGCAGCACTAACATCAGTCTGCAGTGGGCAGTAGCACTAACATCCGTCTGCAGTAGCACTAACATCAGTCTGTAGTGGACAGCAGCACTAACATCAGTCTGCAGTGGGCAGTAGCACTAACATCAGTCTGCAGTTGGCAGTAGCACTAACATCAGTCTGTAGTGGGCAGTAGCACTAACATCAGTCTGCAGTGGGCAGTAGCACTAACATCAGTCTGCAGTGGGCAGTAGCACTAACATCAGTCTGCAGTAGCACTAACATCAGTCTGCAGTGGGCAGTAGCACTAATATCAGTCTGCAGTAGCACTAACATCAGTCTGCAGTGGACAGTAGCACTAACATCAGTCTGCAGTGGGCAGTAGCACTAACATCAGTCTGTAGTGGGCAGTAGCACTAACATTAGTCTGCAGTAGCACTAACATCAGTCTGCAGTGGGCAGTAGCTCTAACATCAGTCTGCAGTGGGCAGTAGCACTAACTTCAGTCTGCAGTGGGCAGTAGCTCTAACATCAGTCTGCAGTGGGCAGTAGCACTAACTTCAGTCTGCAGTGGGCAGTAGCACTAACATCAGTCTGTAGTGGGCAGTAGCACTAACATCAGTCTGCAGTAGCACTAACATCAGTCTGCAGTCTGCAGTAGCACTAACATCAGTCTGCAGTAGCACTAAGTGCTATAGAGTATTGCCCCAGACTGTAAAACGGGTCCATTCTGGGTCAGGGAGGGTTTGAAAGCTGGAGGGAATCAATGTATTGGAGCGTCTGTGTTGTTGATTTACAGTACAAGTGGACCAGTCAGAATAGGGATGAAATGTCCTGTCTCCACATCCTCTCTCATAGCCACTCAATTGCTGAACACTTCAATTGGGTTGGTGTGGCACGACCTCAGAGGTTTTTTTTAGAAATATGCTATGTAAGCCTATATAGAGAGAGAGAGGCCTCATCTTAAGATAGAACTTCCTTTACCAAAGCCTTTCTAGCTGTTGGCAGGCGTGACATTGTCTTGGCTGGTCTTTAAACACACACAGGAACGCCGTACACACATTAGAGGCTCTGTGGTCACCAAACGTAGATAGAGAGGAGGTTTTTATCTTTCATTTTTTCTCTTTGTTTCTGATCCCCCCCTCTGTGGCATGCCAGTCTCTTTCTCTCTCTTTCTCTCTCGCTCCCAGGTCTCTCTCTCTCTCTCTCTCTCTGTCTCTCCCTGTCTCTCTCTTTCCCAGGTCTCTCACTCTCTCCTTCTCTCTCTCTCCCAGGTCTCTCTCTCGTTCTCTCTCTTTCTCTCTCTCTCCCAGGTCTCTCTATCTCTCTCTCTCTCTTTCTCATCTCTCTGTCTCTCTCTCTCTCTGTCTCTCTGTCTCTCTCTGTCTCTCTCTCTCACTCCCAGGTCTCTGTCTCGTTCTCTCTCTCTCCCCGGGCTCTCTCTCGCTCTCGCTCTCTCTCTTTCTCTCTCTCTCCCTCGTCTCTCTCTCTCTCTCTCTCCCTTGTCTCTCTCGCCTATCTCTCACTCTCTCTCTCTTGCTCTCTCTATCTCGCTCCCTTGCTCTTTCTCTCTCTCTCTCTCTCTCTCTCTCTCTCTCTCTCTCTCTCTCTCTCTCTCTCTCTCTCTCTCTCTCTCTCTCTCTCTCTCTCTGTCTCTCCCTGTCTCTCTCTTTCCCAGGTCTCTCACTCTCTCCTTCTCTCTCTCTCTCTCTGTCTCTCTGTCTCTCTCTGTCTCTCTCTCTCACTCCCAGGTCTCTGTCTCGCTCTCTCTCTCTCCCAGGGCTCTCTCTCGCTCTCGCTCTCTCTCTTTCTCTCTCTCTCCCTCGTCTCTCTCTCTCTCTCTCTCTCTCTCTCTCTCTCTCTCTCTCTCTCCCTTGTCTCTCTCGCCTATCTCTCACTCTCTCTCTCTTGCTCTCTCTATCTCGCTCCCTTGCTCTTTCTCTCTCTCACTCCCTCTATTTCTCTCTCTCCCTCATCTCTCTCTCGCTCCCTTGCTCTCTCTCTCTCACTCTCTCTATCTCTCTCTCCCTCATCTCTCTCTCGCTCTCTAATAGCACGTTGTGTTAGCTAATCCAAGTTTATCATTTTAAAAGGCTCATTGATCATTAGAAAACCCTTTTACAAGTATGTTAGCACAGCTGAAAACTGTTAAAGAAGCAATAAAACTGGCCTTCTTTAGACTAGTTGAGTATCTGGAGCATCAGCATTTGTGGGTTCGATTACAGGCTCAAAATGACTAGAAACAAAGAAATTTCTTCTGAAGCTCGTCAGTCTATTCTTGTTCTGAAAAATTAAGGCTATTCCATGTGAGAAATTGCCAAGAAACTTAAGATCTCGTACAACGCTGTGAACTACTCCCTTCACAGAACAGAGCAAACTGGCTCTAACCAGAATTGAAGGAGGAGTGGGAGGCCCCAGTACACAACTGAGGGAGAGGACAAGTACATCAGAGTGTCTAGTTTGAGAAACAGACGCCTCACAAGTCCTCAACTGGCAGCTTCATAAAATAGTACCCACAAAACACCAGTCTCAACGTCAACAGTGAAGAGGCGACTCCGGTATGCTGGCCTTCTAGGCAGAGTTGCAAAGTAAAAGCCATATCTCAGACTGGCCAATAAAAATAAAAGTTTAAGATGGGCAACAAGAACACAGACACTGGACAGAGGAACGCTGCCTAGAAGGCCAAACATCTAGTGTTTGGAACATCAAATCGCAATGAAATCCGGGTATTGATATGCCAATACATATAGAATTGTTAGAATAGCATCGATAGAGTAGCATCACACAATCTTTAGAATAGCATCGTTAGAATAGCATCATACTTTCGTTGGAATAACATCGTTAGAATAGCATTGTTAGAATAGCATCATACATTGGTTAGAATAGCATCGTTAGAATAGCATCACACATTCGTTAGAATAGCATCGTTAGAATAGCATCACACATTCGTTAGAATAGCATTGTTAGAATAGCTTTGTTAGATTAGCATCGTTAGAATAGCATCATACATTCGTTAGAATAGCATCGTTAGAATAGCATCACACATTCGTTAGAATAGCATCATTAGAATAGCATCATACATTCGTTAGAATAGCATCGTTAGAATAGCATCATACATTCGTTAGAATAGCATCGTTAGAATAGCATTGTTAGAATAGCATCATACATTGGTTAGAATAGCATCGTTAGAATAGCATCACACATTCGTTAGAATAGCATCGTTAGAATAGCATCACACATTCGTTAGAATAGCATTGTTAGAATAGCATTGTTAGAATAGCATCATACATTCGTGAGAATAGCATCGTTAGAATAGCATCACACATTCGTTAGAATAGCATCGTTAGAATAGCATCACACATTCGTTAGAATAGCATCGTTAGAATAGCATTGTTAGAATAGCATCATACATTCGTTAGAATAGCATCGTTAGAATAGCATCACACATTCGTTAGAATAGCATCGTTAGAATAGCATCACACATTCGTTAGAATAGCATCGTTAGAATGCCATCACACATTCATTAGAATAGCATCGTTAGAATAGCATCGTTAGAATAGCATCGTTAGAATAGCATTGTTAGAATAGCATCGTTAGAATAGCATCACACTTTCGTTAGAATAGCATCGTTAGAATAGCATCACACTTTCGTTAGAATAGCATCACACATTCGTTAGAATAGCATCATACATTCGTTAGAATAGCATCGTTAGAATAGCATCATACATTCGTTAGAATAGCATCGTTAGAATAGCATCACACAATCGTTAGAATAGCATCGTTAGAATAGCATCACACATTCGTTAGAATAGCATCATACATTCATTAGAATAGCATCGTTAGAATGACATCACACATTCGTTAGAATAGCATCGTTAGAATAGCATCGTTAGAATAGCATCGTTAGAATAGCATTGTTAGAATAGCATCACACAATCGTTAGAATAGCATCGTTAGAATAGCATCACACATTCGTTAGAATAGCATCATACATTCATTAGAATAGCATCGTTAGAATGACATCACACATTCGTTAGAATAGCATCGTTAGAATAGCATCGTTAGAATAGCATCGTTAGAATAGCATTGTTAGAATAGCATCGTTAGAATAGCATCGTTAGAATAGCATTGTTAGAATAGCATCGTTAGAATAGCATCACACTTTCGTTAGAATAGCATCACACATTCGTTAGAATAGCATTGTTAGAATAGCATCACACAATCGTTAGAATAGCATCGTTAGAATAGCATCACACATTCGTTAGAATAGCATCACACATTGGTTAGAATAGCATTGTTAAGAATAGCGTCACACATTGGTTAGAATAGCATCGTTAGAATAGCATCACACATTCGTTAGAATAGCATCGTTAGAATAGCATTGTTAGAATAGCATCGTTAGAATAGCATCACACATTCATTACAATAGCATTGTTAGAATAGCATCACACATTCGTTAGAATAGCATCGTTAGAATAGCATTGTTAGAATAGCATTGTTAGAATAGCATCACACATTCATTAGAATAGCATTGTTGGAATAGCATCACACATTCGTTAGAATAGCATCGTTAGAATAGCATCGTCAGAATAGCTTTGTTAGATTAGCATCGTTAGAATAGCATCATACATTCGTTAGAATAGCATCGTTAGAATAGCATCACACATTCATTAGAATAGCATCGTTAGAATAGCATCGTTAGAATAGCATCACACATTCGTTAGAATAGCATCGTTAGAATAGCATCGTCAGAATAGCTTTGTTAGATTAGCATCGTTAGAATAGCATCATACATTCGTTAGAATAGCATCGTTAGAATAGCATCACACATTCGTTAGAATAGCATCGTTAGAATAGCATCGTTAGAATAGCATCACACAATCGTTAGAATAGCATCACACATTCGTTAGAATAGCATCGTTAGAATAGCATCGTTAGAATAGCATCGTTAGAATAGCATCGTTAGAATAGCATCACACTTTCGTTAGAATAGCATCACACATTCGTTAGAATAGCATTGTTAGAATAGCATCACACAATCGTTAGAATAGCATCGTTAGAATAGCATCACACATTCGTTAGAATAGCATCACACAATCTTTAGAATGGCATCGTTAGAATAGCATCACACATTGGTTAGAATAGCATCGTTAAGAATAGCGTCACACATTGGTTAGAATAGCATCGTTAGAATAGCATCACACATTCGTTAGAATAGCATCGTTAGAATAGCATTGTTAGAATAGCATCGTTAGAATAGCATCGTTAGAATAGCATTGTTAGAATAGCATCGTTAGAATAGCATCACACTTTCGTTAGAATAGCATCACACATTCGTTAGAATAGCATTGTTAGAATAGCATCGTTAGAATAGCATCGTTAGAATAGCATTGTTAGAATAGCATCGTTAGAATAGCATCACACTTTCGTTAGAATAGCATCACACATTCGTTAGAATAGCATTGTTAGAATAGCATCACACAATCGTTAGAATAGCATCGTTAGAATAGCATCACACATTCGTTAGAATAGCATCACACAATCTTTAGAATGGCATCGTTAGAATAGCATCACACATTCGTTAGAATAGCATCACACATTGGTTAGAATAGCATTGTTAAGAATAGCGTCACACATTGGTTAGAATAGCATCGTTAGAATAGCATCACACATTCGTTAGAATAGCATCGTTAGAATAGCATTGTTAGAATAGCATCGTTAGAATAGCATCACACATTCATTACAATAGCATTGTTAGAATAGCATCACACATTCGTTAGAATAGCATCGTTAGAATAGCATTGTTAGAATAGCATTGTTAGAATAGCATCACACATTCATTAGAATAGCATTGTTGGAATAGCATCACACATTCGTTAGAATAACATCGTTAGAATAGCATCGTCAGAATAGCTTTGTTAGATTAGCATCGTTAGAATAGCATCATACATTCGTTAGAATAGCATCGTTAGAATAGCATCACACATTCATTAGAATAGCATCGTTAGAATAGCATCGTTAGAATAGCATCACACATTCGTTAGAATAGCATCGTTAGAATAGCATCGTCAGAATAGCTTTGTTAGATTAGCATCGTTAGAATAGCATCATACATTCGTTAGAATAGCATCGTTAGAATAGCATCACACATTCGTTAGAATAGCATCATTAGAATAGCATCGTTAGAATAGCATCACACAATCGTTAGAATAGCATCACACATTCGTTAGAATAGCATCGTTAGAATAGCATCGTTAGAATAGCATCGTTAGAATAGCATCACACTTTCGTTAGAATAGCATCACACATTCGTTAGAATAGCATTGTTAGAATAGCATCACACAATCGTTAGAATAGCATCGTTAGAATAGCATCGTTAGAATAGCATCACACAATCGTTAGAATAGCATCACACATTCGTTAGAATAGCATCGTTAGAATAGCATCGTTAGAATAGCATCGTTAGAATAGCATCACACTTTCGTTAGAATAGCATCACACATTCGTTAGAATAGCATTGTTAGAATAGCATCACACAATCGTTAGAATAGCATCGTTAGAATAGCATCGTTAGAATAGCATCGTTAGAATAGCATCGTTAGAATAGCATCACACATTCGTTAGAATAGCATCACACAGTCTTTAGAATGGCATCGTTAGAATAGCATCACACATTGGTTAGAATAGCATCGTTAAGAATAGCGTCACACATTGGTTAGAATAGCATCGTTAGAATAGCATCACACATTCGTTAGAATAGCATCGTTAGAATAGCATTGTTAGAATAGCATCGTTAGAATAGCATCACACATTCATTACAATAGCATTGTTAGAATAGCATCACACATTCGTTAGAATAGCATCGTTAGAATAGCATCGTTAGAATAGCATCGTTAGAATAGCATCACACATTCGTTAGAATAGCATTGTTAGAATAGCATCGTCAGAATAGCTTTGTTAGATTAGCATCGTTAGAATAGCATCATACATTCGTTAGAATAGCATCGTTAGAATAGCATCACACATTCGTTAGAATAGCATTGTTAGAATAGCATCATACATTCGTTAGAATAGCATCGTTAGAATAGCATCATACATTCGTTAGAATAGCATCGTTAGAATAGCATCACACATTCGTTAGAATAGCATTGTTAGAATAGCATCGTCAGAATAGCTTTGTTAGATTAGCATCGTTAGAATAGCATCATACATTCGTTAGAATAGCATCGTTAGAATAGCATCGTTAGAATAGCATCGTTAGAATAGCATCACACATTCGTTAGAATAGCATCGTTAGAATAGCATCGTTAGAATAGCATCACACATTCGTTAGAATAGCATCGTTAGAATAGCATCGTTAGAATAGCATCACACATTCGTTAGAATAGCATCGTTAGAATAGCATCGTTAGAATAGCATCACACATTCGTTAGAATAGCATCGTTAGAATAGCATCGTTAGAGTAGCATCACACATTCGTTAGAATAACATTGTTAGAATAGCATCGTTAGAATAGCATCGTTAGAATAGCATCACGCATCATATCGGCACCTAAGAATCGTGATAATATCATGAGGTCCATTGCCTAGTGCCTTCAGATAGTATTTTAGGCCCATTAATTTGTTTCAGTTTTGTTACATTTACAGCCTTATTCAAACATAGATTATTATTTTTTAAATGTCCTCATCAATTCACACAGAATACCTCCTAATGACAAAGTGAAAACCTTTTAATTTTTAAAATTTTATTTACACAAGTATTCAGACTATTTGCTATGGGACTTGAAATTGAGATCAGTTGCATCCTGTTTCCGTTGATCATCCTTGAGATGTTTCTACAACTTGATTAGAGTCCACCTGTGGTAAATTCAATTGATTGGACACGATTTGGAAAGGCACACACCTGTCTATATAAGGTCCCACAGTTACCAGTGCATGTCAGAGCAAAAACACAGCCACGAGGTTGAAGTAATTGTCCGTAGAGCTCCGACAGGATTATGTCGAGGCGCAGATCTGGGGAAGGGTACCAAAACATTTCTGCAGCATTGAAGGTCCCCAAGAATGATTGGCCTCAATCATTCTTAATATGGAAGAAGTTTGGAACCACCAAGACTCTTCCTGGAGCTGGCCGCTCGGCCAAACTGAGTAATTGGAGGTGAACAAGTACACAATGATCACTCTGACAGAGCTCACGAGTTCTTCTGTGGAGTTGGGAGAACCTTCCAGAAGGAAGACCATCAACACAATACACACCACTCTACAGGAACAGTGTTCAAAACAACAACTTGACACCATTCCCTCCCTCTCCTCTCCTCTCCTCTACTCTCCTCTCCTCTCCTCTCCTCTCCTCTCCTCTCCTCTCCTCTCCTCTCCTCTCCTCTCCTCTCCTCTCCTCTCCTCTCCTCTCCTCCCTCCTCTCCTCCTCTCCTCCTCTCTCCTCCCCTCTCCTCCCCTCTCCTCCCCTCTCCTCCCCTCTCCTCCCCTCTCCTCCCCTTTCCTCCCCTCTCCTCTCTCTCCTCTCCTCCCCTCTCCTCCCTGTCTCCCCTCTCCTCCCCTCTCCTCCCCTCTCCTCCTCTCTCCTCCCCTCTCCTCCCTGTCTCCCCTCTCCTCCCCTCTCCTCCCCTCTCCTCCCCTTTCCTCTTGTCTCATATCCTGCTTCGACTCTCTCCCCCACTGTAGAGTGGTGTGTATCGTGTTGAACACTAAGCTCCCGTAGACTGGTGTGTATCGTGTAGAACACTAAGCTCCCGTAGACTGGTGTGTATCGTGTTGAACCCTAAGCTCCCATAGAGTTGAACACTAAGCTCCCGTAGAGTTGAACACTAAGCTCCTGTAGAGTTGAACACTAAGCTCCTGTAGAGTTGAACACTAAGATCCCATAGAGTGGTGTGTATCGTGTTGAACACTAAGCTCCTGTAGTGTTGAACACTAAGCTCCCATAGTGTTGAACACTAAGCTCCTGTAGAGTTGAACACTAAGCTCCCGTAGAGTGGTGTGTATCGTGTTGAACACTAAGCTCCCGTAGCCTGGTGTGTGTTGTGTTGAACACTAGCTCCCGTAGACTGGTTTGCGTCGTGTTGAACACTAAGCTCCCATAGAGTTGAACACTAAGCTCCTGTAGAGTTGAACACTAAGCTCCCGTAGAGTTGAACACTAAGCTCCCGTAGAGTTGAACACTAAGCTCCCGTAGAGTTGAACACTAAGCTCCCATAGAGTGGTGTGTGTCGTGTTGAACACTAAGCTCCCGTAGAGTTGAACACTAAGCACCTGTAGAGTGGTGTGTGTGTCGTTTTGAACACTAAGATCCCGTAGAGTTGAACACTAAGCTTCCGTAGAGTGGTGTGTATCGTGTTGAACACTAAGCTCCTGTAGACTGGTGTGTGTCGTGTTGAACCCTAAGCTCCCATAGAGTTGAACACTAAGCTCCTGTAGAGTTGAACACTAAGCTCCTGTAGAGTTGAACACTAAGCTCCCATAGAGTTAAACACTAAGCTCCTGTAGAGTTGAACACTAAGCTCCTGTAGAGTTGAACACTAAGCTCCCATAGAGTTGAACACTAAGCTCCTGTAGAGTTGAACACTAAGCTCCTGTAGAGTTGAACACTAAGCTCCCGTAGAGTTGAACACTAAGCTCCCATAGAGTTAAACACTAAGTTCCTGTAGACTGGTGTGTGTCATGTTGAACACTAAGCTCCCATAGAGTGGTGTGTATCGTGTTGAACACTAAGCTCCTGTAGACTGGTGTGTGTCATGTTGAACACTAAGCTCCCGTAGAGTGGTGTGTATCGTGTTGAACACTAAGCTCCTGTAGACTGGTGTGTGTCGTGTTGAACCCTAAGCTCCCATAGAGTTGAACACTAAGCTCCTGTAGAGTTGAACACTAAGCTCCTGTAGAGTTGAACACTAAGCTCCCATAGAGTTAAACACTAAGCTCCTGTAGAGTTGAACACTAAGCTCCTGTAGAGTTGAACACTAAGCTCCCATAGAGTTGAACACTAAGCTCCTGTAGAGTTGAACACTAAGCTCCTGTAGAGTTGAACACTAAGCTCCCGTAGAGTTGAACACTAAGCTCCCATAGAGTTAAACACTAAGTTCCTGTAGACTGGTGTGTGTCATGTTGAACACTAAGCTCCCATAGAGTTAAACACTAAGTTCCTGTAGACTGGTGTGTATCGTGTTGAACACTAAGCTCCTGTAGAGTTGAACACTAAGCTCCCGTAGAGTTAAACACTAAGCTCCTGTAGACTGGTGTGTGTCATGTTGAACACTAAGCTCCCATAGAGTTGAACACTAAGCTCCCGTAGAGTGGTGTGTATCGTGTTGAACACTAAGCTCCTGTAGACTGGTGTGTGTCGTGTTGAACCCTAAGCTCCCATAGAGTTGAACACTAAGCTCCTGTAGAGTTGAACACTAAGCTCCTGTAGAGTTGAACACTAAGCTCCTGTAGAGTTGAACACTAAGTTCCTGTAGAGTGGTGTGTATCGTGTTGAACACTAAGCTCCCATAGAGTTGAACACTAAGCTCCTGTAGAGTTGAACACTAAGCTCCCATAGAGTTGAACACTAAGCTCCTGTAGAGTTGAACACTAAGCTCCTGTAGAGTTGAACACTAAGCTCCTGTAGAGTTGAACACTAAGCTCCCGTAGAGTTGAACACTAAGTTCCTGTAGAGTGGTGTGTATCGTGTTGAACACTAAGCTCCTGTAGAGTTGAACACTAAGCTCCCGTAGAGTGGTGTGTATCGTGTTGAACACTAAGCTCCTGTAGAGTGGTGTGTATTGTGTTGAACACTAAGCTTCCGTAGAGTGGTGTGTATTGTGTTGAACACTAAGCTTCCGTAGAGTGGTGTGTATTGTGTTGAACACTAAGCTTCCGTAGAGTGGTGTGTGTTGTGTTGAACACTAAGCTTCCGTAGAGTGGTGTGTATTGTGTTGAACACTAAGCTTCCGTAGAGTTAAACACTAAGTTCCTGTAGAGTGGTGTGTGTTGTGTTGAACACTAAGCTTCCGTAGAGTTAAACACTAAGTTCCTGTAGAGTTGAACACTAAGTTCCTGTAGAGTTGAACACTAAGCTTCCGTAGAGTTGAACACTAAGCTTCCGTAGAGTGGTGTGTGTTGTGTTGAACACTAAGCTCCCGTAGAGTGGTGTGTGTTGTGTTGAACACTAAGCTCCCTTAGAGTTGAACACTAAGCTCCTGTAGAGTTAAACACTAAGCTCCTGTAGAGTTGAACACTAAGCTCCTGTAGAGTTGAACACTAAGCTCCTGTAGACTGGTG
>NC_068440.1:45703979-45706479 GCF_023373465.1 Oncorhynchus keta | reverse complement strand
CTCGGAGAGGGTGGAGAGGAGGATCTGATGGTTCACAGTATCGAAGGCAGCCGATAGGTCTAGAAGGATGAGAGCAGAGGAGAGAGAGTTAGCTTTAGCGGTGCGGAGCGCCTCCGTGATACAGAGAAGAGCAGTCTCAGTTGAATGACTAGTCTTGAAACCTGACTGATTTGGATCAAGAAGGTCATTCTGAGAGAGATAGCGGGAGAGCTGGCCAAGGACGGCACGTTCAAGAGTTTTGTTCCCTCCCCTGTCCACTTCCTTGTTCCCTCCCCTGTCCAGTTCCTTGTTAATACATTAATTTACAGTAAAGGAACTGTGTCAGTATGAGTCAGAGAGGCTATGCCCCAAATAAAAAACCTATTCCCTTTGTAAAATGGATGAACAGAATTTCCATTAGCCGGTAATAGCCGAGGAGAAGAAAAAAATCCCATTGCGAAATAATGTTTTTTATTTTTCCTTTTCATTGATGTAGATACATTTGACTGGTCATGCTTATCGGTCGATAAGTTAAATTGCATAATTTAGTGTAATTAAATTGGCGTGTGTGTGTACAGCATATTCGTTCTGTATGTTATTTGTCACGTGTCCAGCGTACAGAGACTTGCATCTCAAACAGGAAACAACGGAAGACGGACATCATCAGCGGTCAAACATCACTTTGAGCTGGAAGCATTTTGAAAACATAAACGTAATGTTTGAAGCCTGAAAAACACGTCTCATAATGTGTATTAGAATTAATAGAACAGGCTTGGAACCTCTAACACTGGTAAATAGAATCAATAGAACCTCTAACACTGGTAAATAGAATGAATAGAACCTCTAACACTGGTAAATAGAATGAATAGAACCTCTAACCCTGGTAAATAGAATGAATAGAACCTCTAACACTGGTAAATAGAATGAATAGAACCTCTAACACTGGTAAATAGAATGAATAGAACCTCTAACACTGGTAAATAGAATGAATCGAACCTCTAACCCTGGTAAATAGAATGAATAGAACCTCTAACCCTGGTAACATGACTGGTAAATAGAATGGATAGAACCTCTAACCCTGGTAATATGTCTGGTAAATAGAATGAATAGAACCTCTAACCCTGGTAACATGACTGGTAAATAGAATGGATAGAACCTCTAACCCTGGTAAATAGAATGAATAGAACCTGTAACCCTGGTAATATGACTGGTAAATATAATGAATAGAACCTGTAACCCTGCTAATATGACTGGAAAATATAATTAATAGAACCTCTAACCCTGGTAAATAGAATGCATAGAACCTCTGACCCTGGTAACATGACTGGTAAATAGAATGAATAGAACCTCTAACCCTGGTAAATAGAATGAATAGAACCTCTAACCCTGGTAAATAGAATGAATAGAACCTCTAACCCTGGTAACATGACTGGTAAATAGAATGAATAGAACCTCTAACCCTGGTAAATAGAATGAATAGAACCTCTAACCCTGGTAACATGACTGGTAAATAGAATGAATAGAACCTCTAACCCTGGTAAATAGAATGAATAGAACCTCTAACCCTGGTAAATAGAATGAATAGAACCTCTAACCCTGGTAACATGACTGGTAAATATAATGAATAGAACCTCTAACCCTGGTAAATAGAATGAATAGAACCTCTAACCCTGCTAATATGACTGGTAAATAGAATGAATAGAACCTCTAACCCTGGTAAATATAATGAATAGAACCTCTAACCCTGGTAAATAGAATGAATAGAACCTCTAACCCTGGTAAATAGAATGAATAGAACCTCTAACCCTGGTAAATAGAATGAATAGAACCTCTAACCCTGGTAACATGACTGGTAAATAGAATGAATAGAACCTCTAACCCTGGTAAATAGAATGAATAGAACCTCTAACCCTGGTAATATGACTGGTAAATAGAATGAATAGAACCTCTAACCCTGGTAAATATAATGAATAGAACCTCTAACCCTGGTAAATAGAATGAATAGAACCTCTAACCCTGGTAAATAGAATGAATAGAACCTCTAACCCTGGTACATAGAATGAATAGAACCTCTAACCCTGGTAAATAGAATGAATAGAACCTCTAACCCTGGTAACATGACTGGTAAATAGAATGAATAGAACCTCTAACCCTGGTAAATAGAATGAATAGAACCTCTAACCCTGGTAACATGACTGGTAAATAGAATGGATAGAACCTCTAACCCTGGTAATATGACTGGTAAATAGAATGAATAGAACCTCTAACCCTGGTAAATAGAATGAATAGAACCTCTAACCCTGGTAACATGACTGGTAAATAGAATGGATAGAACCTCTAACCCTGGTAAATAGAATGAATAGAACCTCTAACCCTGGTAAATAGAATGAATAGAACCTCTAACCCTGGTAACATGACTGGTAAATAGAATGGATAGAACCTCTAACCCTGGTAATATGACTGGTAAATAGAATGAATAGAACCTCTAACCCTGGTAACATGACTGGTAAATAGAATGGAT